>NC_134571.1:195902351-196219851 GCF_050947875.1 Dermacentor variabilis
GCTCGACCAAATGTACATTGTATTCCTATATACTTTATTGTTATGTACCCCACACCTGCCTAGAGCCCGACATCCAGGCTGGCAGTATGTAATAAATAAATAAATAAATACAGCGATGTCGGAGGGCCGATTCGTCTGTGCGACAACGTGAAGCAGAAGCCAAGCGTCAGTGAAGAGAAGCAAATCCCCAGCTTCGTCCGGCAGCAGTCAAGGCTATAACAGCGAAATAAAGCGAATCCTGCAGTTAAAGCTCAGGAAGCTCAAGCGAAACGGCTGTAAAGGCAAGCTAACCCTAATTTGGTTAAATGTCAAGGGCAAGCTGCACGCAAACGTTACTAAATGTACCAAAGTTAGAAAATTGAAATCTAAACTCAAGCTCAAGTGACGAAGGAAAAAAAATACAATGGATAAACATAAGAAAATAGAAGAACATATAATAGCAAAACATAGAAAAAGAAAACCCAAACACAAGACAGAAAAAAGAAGCACACAAAAACAAAAGCTAAACACAGAAATGTTATCAGAATAAAAATACTGAAAAACAAAAGCAAAACACAAACTGAAGACAAACACAAGGTACACAGAACAATAACACAAGGGAAACACTAGCCAATCACGTCAATGCTCCGCACTTTCGACAGCTTTCACGTTGAGAAGAACCTCATCCATTTTTTTTAACTCTTGGTTCATGATAGTTGGTACGCCCTGTATATTTCAGTTATGACTAAAAATTGTATAGATCATTTACTGATCAGTACCATTTTCTTACAGAAGGCTGTAAGCGCATGGTGTTGTTTTGTTACGCTTAGTTTATTTTTTCTGCGTTAATGCAGCCATGATATATTTTCCAGTTCCTGTCTTTATCTATGCAAAAAGTAATGCCAAGCTTCTATAGGGCTTTCATTCAATTCCTTGTAGACAGGTTTTGTCTGCGCCCCTAACATTTTTGTGATGTAAAATATATTGGATATGATTTTGTTTTAATCACTCTCTAATAGATCGCCTGAGCGTTCACGCAACTTATTCTGAGGAGTTAAAAACGTCTTTCATTGCTTTCCTTGTGCTCGTTTGCTTTCTCTCGCCACCAGATGTCAGTAGTCACGACATTTCAGGGAACACAAGTGTCGTCTATTAGAGGCTACACTTAAGCGCTGAAACAGGAATGTGTAAACTACAATAGCGAAGTCATTATGACGCTGCTTTTGCATGCTCAGAAAATCATTCCTACTGACGTGGCACATGAACAATTGTTATTCCGATGCGCTTACTCCAATCAGCGTTTCAATAAGGTGCTTTTGGGAAGTTGGGTATTCGAGGAATCAAATTGTTATCACAATTATTTTGCGGCATGTTCAGTTGGGCATTTATATGCCTCATCATTTCTTTTTCTTTTCAGATGCGAATTAGGACTTAAAGGTAAATACGGCGGTTTTGTTTTTCTGAAGACTTCTGCTAATGAAACGGCAGTCGCCATTGCAAGGCCGGACAATTCAAGCTCCCTTTACTATGGAACTGGAGGAAGCGGATATGGATATGGCCATCAGTTTCTCTTCAGATTTCGAGCAGCTTACGACAGCAGCTTAGACAGAAGGGCCCTTAAGGTATGTTCGTAAGTCTTTTTTTTTAGTTTTCAAATGGTATAAGCAGTCTACGAGCTCTTAAATCACATGGCATTCAAATTTTGTTGCCCTTAACGATATTTAGAGCACACCTGTGTTTGGGAAACACGCTAACGTGAAGTAAGCTTGCAACTATGGTAAAGCCGAGCAAAATATGCGAGGTCCAGCGCGTAATATTTGAGCTTGCCGTTCCCTGTCTTCAAACTGTGCTATCTCAGTGGCGTATTATTTTCCCGATGGCTGTCAGCATACACCTCTTTGCTGGATTGGAATATTGCCGGGAGTAGGTGATGTACTCCGAAGGAAAAATGCGGACTGAGTGCCTGTGAGTTGGCCACCCCTCAAAAAAGGACAAAAATGAGCTGACTCTTTTCTTTCTTCAAGCGTGCGCACCGCAATCCTAGTTCTGTTCTGCATCAACGTCAGTTTTCATTTCACTTGTTCTCTTCACCAGCTACAATTACATAAAATTTCAGTGACATGCGTCAAAATCGTCGTTGTGACGATATTATCTTATTTTCTAAGGCAGGGGCAAAATGTGCCCAGCCGCCTTGAAATAATTTTCACGGTGCGCCTTGTTCGTTACGGCACCATGCAATTTCCATGCTAGGATGATCCGAACGTACAAGAAAAATACATTTAGTGCAGCATTTGTGAGAAAGTACATGCAGAGACTAACTGAAGCAGCGAAATTAACGTAACTAATCACATCGCGGCACCAGACGCTGGATGACAGAGCGCGCGCAGCGTCTCGCCGCGTTTCCTTGGCCGTTCCGCCACCACCAGCGCCCGACTTCGAACAGACCTGTCACTACGCCTCCGAATGGGGATCTGGGCACATTCCCCTGCTTCCGGCTCCCCGTGTGCCAAATTCCTCAGAGGGCGTGCCCTTGCCTACAATTGAACTTGCGCCAGTCGACAGAGCTGCCCTGTCCCCGCTGCCTGACGCTCCAGGTCCTGTTCTTGGGGCTGAACCTGGCATAACAGGCAGCGCTGCGACTACTGACTTCGACCAGCCTGTTCAGGATGACGTCACCTCCGTCTCACCAGGGGCCGAACCGGACACCGCAACCGTCCCGCCAGGCGTGTAACTGCACGAGACTACGTACCTACTCCGCGAACAGGCCTCTACGGTATGCTCGCTACTTCGCGAACCACCTACTCCAGACAGCTGGGAGCTTGCGATGACAATCTGGGTTGAGGCCGCGGCCATCGTCATCACAGCAGTCAAGCTGATACCGGTCACTTGGGATCGCGCGTCGCATGTCAGAAGCCCCCACAATGCCATGGAGATTCAGCGTTTGTAACGGCGCAATGGGAGGCGTACCGCCAGGCTAATCCTCGATGGCCCTACCTGATCGTTTCCCATTCTGCTGGCAAGCCTGTTACCGTATTTCACGGAAACATGTGCTTCAAGGTCTGCCAGCACGACCATGCTCCTCGATAGAGCGCCTGTTGCAGACGAGGTTAACCCGGATCCTTTCTCAGTTGTAATTTGCCTTCACGCTCCGGTGCTGCGAAAACACTGCACCTGGAGCAGACCGCCTTACATACAATCATTCGAAGGCGTTTGACCTGGAGGCGCACTTCCTGGCTGCTCTTTTTACCGTATGCAGGCGTTGCTACCGCACTCCGGATGCTTGGCGTACCTCGACAACGATCCTCATGCATAAAAGGGGTGACGACACGAATCGCTGTAGCAGGCAGCCTATCGCCTTCGGCGACACGAATGCTAAGCTATACTACTAATGTCTCACTGGGAGGTTCCAGCATTGGCTGGGAGCACATTCGATCCTCTCTCACTGCCTAAAAGGCTTCCTCCTTCACGACGGGGTACTTGAGAACACCTGCTTCCTTCAGGAGCGCTTAGAAAAGGCCCGCAGCGGTGGCGAAGACACCTGCCTCGCATTTCTTGATTTAGCGCCTCTGGCTCGGTTGCTCACCAGGCATTGCTGGACGCGCTCTAGGATATGGGAGCGGGCAACCACTTCGCCCACATAATCAAGACTTTGTACACTGACAACCATACCCGAATCCTGGCTGCTGACCGGTCCACCACGCCGATTGCCACCCAAGTGGGATACGTGAGGGCTGTCCTCTATCATCATCATCATCATCATCATCAGCCTGGTTATACCCACTGCAGGGCAAAGGCCTCTCCCATACTTCTCCAACTACCCCGGACATGTACTAATTGTGGCCATGTTGTCCCTGCAAACTTCTTAATCTCATCCGCCCACCGAACCTTCTGCCGCCCTCTGCTACGCTTCCCTTCCCTTGGGATCCATTCCGTAACTCTTAATGACCATCGGTTATCTTCCCTCCTCATTACATGTCCTGCCCATGCCCATTTCTTTTTCTTGATTTCAACTAAGATATCATTAACTCGCGTTTGTTCCCTCACCCAATCTGCTCTTTTCTTATCCCTTAACGTTACACCTATCATTCTTCTTTCCATAGCTCGTTGCGTCGTCCTCAATTTAAGTAGAACACGTTTCGTAAGCCTCCAGTTTTCTGCCCCGTGTGTGTGTGTGTGTGTGTGAAGTGATTTTAGAAAAGGAAACGGAAGAGATGAGTGCAGCACCGTAACTGTCTCTCACAGGAGGACACCGCAACAGCACTGCACGGGGAAGGGGGGAATGGGAAGAAAAAGATGAAGGAGAGAAAGACAGGACGAACGTGGCAAGGGAGAAAAAAGTGAGTGCGGGGCTCAGAGCCGCGCTCTCAAGTGCGTCGCATTGCAGTAGTCTAGCAGTGCCGAAAGAGCGTGCTTCATCATGGACGAGTGGGCTGCAGGGAATAGCAGCGCGGTCGCCGTATCGCAAGTCAGTCCTAGTCGCCGATAGACTGTACACAAGTCCGTGCGCTCCACATCGAAGGCAGGGAAGTGAAGTAGTAAGTGGTCGAGCGTCTCCAAATCGGCGCAGTTGCTGCGCGCGGGGTCGCCAATTCCCTGCAGCCTGTGTGTTCTAGCAGCCGTCTTGTAGCAGCCGACGCACAGGCGAAGCAGGAAACTGCCCCGTAGGTGAGTACTTGTAAGACACAGCTATTACACACTTTTCTCTTGAGGGATAATGGCAACCTGCTGTTCATGATTTGAGAATGCCTGCCAAACGCACCCCAGCCGATTCGTATTCTTCTGATTATTTCAGTCTCGTGATCCGGATCCGCAGTCACTACCTGTCCTAAGTAGATTTATTCCCTTACCACTTCCAGTGCCTCACAACCTATTGTAAACTGCTGTTCTCTTCCGAGACTATTGAACATTACTTTAGTTTTCTGCAGATTAATTCTTAGACCCACTCTTCGGCTTTGCCTCTCCAGGTCAGTGATCATGCATTGCAATTGGTTCCTTGAGTTACTAAGCAAGGCAATATCATCAGCGAATCGCAAGTTACTGAGGTATTCTCCATTAACTGTTATCCCCAATTCTTCCCAATCCTTGTCTCTGAATACCTCCTGTGAACACGCTTTGACTAGCATTGGAGCTATCGTATCTCCCTGCCTGACACCTTTCTTTATTGGGATTTTGTTGCTTTCTTTATGGAGGACTACAGTGGCTGTGGAGCCGCTATAGATATCTTTCAGTATTTTTACATACGGCTCGTCTACACCCTGATTCCGCAATGCCTCGATGACTGCTGAGCTTTCGAATGAATCAAACGCTTTCTCGTAATCAATGAAAGCTATATATAAAGGTTGGTTATATTCCGTACATTTTTCTATCACCTGATTGATAGTGTGAATATGGTCTATTGTTGAGTAGCCTTTACGGAATCCTGCCTGGTCCTTTGGTTGACGGAAGTCTAAGGTGTTCCTGACTTTATTTGCAATTACGTTAGTAAATACTTTGTAGGCAACGGACAGTAAACTGATCGGTCTATAATTTTTCAAGTCTTTGGCGACCCCTTTCTTATGGATTAGGATTATGTTAGCGTTTTTCCAAGATTCCGGTACACTCGAAGTCATGAGGCATTGCGTATACAGGGTGGCCAGATTCTCTAGAACAATCTGCCCACCTTCCTTCAACAAAGCTGCTGTTACCTGATCTGCCCCAGCTGTCTTCCCCCTTTGCATAGCTCCCAAGGCTTGCTTCACTTCTTCCGGCGTTACTTGTGGAATTTCGAATTCCTCTAGACTATTCTCCCTTCCATTATCGTCGTGGTTGCCATTGGTACTGTATAAATCTCTATAGAACTCCTCAGCCACTTGAACAATCTCATCCATATTATTAATGATATTGCCGGCTTTGTCTCTTAACCCATACATCTGATTCTTGCCAATTCCTAGTTTCTTCTTCACTGCTTTTAGGCTTCCTCCGTTCCTGAGAACATGTTCGATCTTATCCATATTATACTTCCTTATGTCAGCTGTCTTACGCTTGTTGATTAACTTCGAAAGTTCTGCGAGTTCTATTCTAGCTGTAGGGTTCGAGGCTTTCATACATTGGCGTTTCTTGGTCAGATCTCTCGTCTCCTGCGATAGCTTACTGGTTTCCTGTCTAACGGAGTTACCACCGACTTGTATTGCACACTCCTTAATGATGCCAACAAGATTGTCGTTCATTGCTTCAACACTCAGATCCTCTTCCGTAGTTAAAGCCGAATACCTGTTCTGTAGCTTGATCTGGAATTCCTCTATTCTCCCTCTTACCGTTAACTCATTGATCCCTAGACCTACACCCTCCTTGATCGCATAGCCTAGACCCTCCTCAGGTCTAGGCTAATTCGAGTTCTTACCGTCCTATGGTCGCTACAGCGCACCTTGCTGAGCACGTCCACATCTTGTATGATGCCAGGGTTAGCGCAGAGTATGAAGTCAATTTCATTTCTAGTCTCGCCGTTCGGGTTCCTCCACGTCCACTTTCGGCTATAACGCTTGCGGAAGAAGGTATTCATTATGCGCATATTATTCTGTTCCGCAAATTCTACTAATAACTCTCCCCTGCTATTCCTAGTGCCTATGCCATATTCCCCCACTGCCTTGTCTCCAGCCTGCTTCGCGCCTACCTTGGCATTGAAGTCGCCCATCAGTGTAGTGTATTTTGTTTTCACTTTACCTATCGCCGATTCCACGTCTTCATAGAAGCTTTCGACTTCCTGGTCATCATGTCTGGATGTAGGGGCGCAGACCTGCACAACCTTCATTTTGTACCTCTTATTAAGTTTCACAACAAGAGCTGCCACCCTCTCGTTGATGCTATAGAATTCCTGTACGTTACCAGCTATATTCTTATTAATCAGGAATCCAACACCTAGTTCTCGTCTCTCCGCTAAGCCCCGGTAGCACAGGACATGCCCGCTTTTTAGCACTGTATATGCTTCTTTTGGCCTCCTAACTTCACTGAGCCTTATTATATCCCATTTACTACCCTCTAATTCCTCCAATAGCACTGCTAGACTCGTTTCACTATATAACGTTCTTGCGTTAAACGTAGCCAGGTTCATATTCCAATGGCGGCCTGTCCTCTAAGAGGCCTCCTATTCAACCTTGTCGTCGATACCATGATTCGTGACCTCCAGGGCCGGCGAGCGCCGTCACAACATATTGGCCTATGCCGATTACCTCACCCAAGTCGCGGCAAGCCCGTCGTCGATTCAAGCCCAGATCGACAGAGTGGAGACGATCATCACTTAGTTGGGTTTTTCGCTCATCTCTAACAAGTAACGCTCGCTCCACCTGAGTGGCTCTCGTTCGGTCGGAACAAGGCCTTCGTCGTCTTCAATCACAGCTACCATCATCTCCTGCATGGCTGACTTCGATGCCGAGAAGTTCCTGGGACGTCCTGTTGGCTTCCGGATACTCTCCGATGATATAAACATCGCAGACCAGGCGATCCATAGAGGCATGGCGCTACTGTCTTCCATGCTGGCCCCCTGGCAGCGCCTGGATGCTGTTCGCAGATTTGTGTACCCGGCGCTAAATTTCACGATGAGCTGCAGCAACCTCAGAAAGGACGCTCGGCACCGCCTCGACGTAGCTCTGCGTCCACTCCAGAAGAAGTCGTATCTCCCGGTAATTGTGTCGACCGAGTACATTTTCCGCAGAACTTACTTGAGGTGGCGACAATTCCACTTGCTGCCGAGCTGAACTGCATGTGCTGTGTTGAACCACATTTAATTTACTCACTACCAGCGACCTGGAGCTGCATGACACGGCATCCGAGGGTCTCCGCGAGATGGTCTCTGAGCGTCTTCGCCGGCCGGCAGAGCATCATGACGTGGTGTGTCCCCCAGCGGGCGCGATGACCTTCAGGGCACCTGAGTCACAGCTTCGCTCGACATGGAGTGAGGCACGGAGGGCCGCGCGCCGCCTGGATGCTCTCTAGGAGCTGCACGCGGACGGAGTTCGCGTGCAGCTCCTAGAGAAACACTTAACCCTCATCCTTAGCCAGCAAGCTCCGGGCCATCCGGGCCATGCAGTCGGCATCGCGGGATTCAGCACTACGTGACGAACCTAACCAGGGCAAGGTCATGCAGAGCGTGGCCGCTGACTACACCAGTTCGCACTTCATGTACACGGGTTCTTACACCCGGTTTGCGAACTAGTGGTTCATTCATACGGCCACGCTCAACCTCCATCTCCTCAATGGAGTCTGCACGTCCTGTGTCGCTGCATGGCGAAGAGTGCGCTGTACATGGCGTGCCACAACCACATCCTGTCGCGTCTCCGTACGGCGTCCCGGGGTCGGTTCATCATCACATACGACAACCAGCCAATTGGAAATGCCAATCTTCGCTCTGACATCGATCGTCCTGGCCCGTGACGTGGAGGCAGTCATCTTGTATGCCTTCTGTCCTTTGAACAACCGCTCGCAGGCCTTCACTGACACACGCCACGCTATGGTCACCAAGTATGAGCATGCACGTCTGGATTTGGCATGGCGATATCAGCGCGTGACGGTGCATGTAGTTCGCGCCGTAGGCTTGTGCTCTTGGGTCCCAGCCAACGACCTCGTGATGCGGCGCATCTGTTCCCACTCCTACCTCAAGCTGAGCAAGCGCGTGGCCGTTAGCGACGTGATCTCCGCATCGTGGGAGATCTACTAGCGCCATGTTGCTCACAGTTAGTGACCTACTGTTGGCGCTTCAACTTCGATGTATATATTTTTTTCATTACCCTTCTTCCCTTGCAAACTGTCACACTTTTGTCCCTGTTTCTTGGCTTTTAAACATGCAAGTAAAATCTGTTCTTGCCCTTGTGCGTGGGACCTCGTTGGCTCACTGGCGTGACATGAGTAGTTCAAGAGTGTGTTACAGATCCCGATACCCACTCACCCATGTCCACAGGGGTATTCGCCGTTGCGCTTGGACGCTTTCTGCACTATCTTCAGAATCGCCCCACTGTTTGTGCACACGAAAAATGCATGGAAGCCTAGCCATTAAGAGCGTAGCTGTAAAATAACAAGACAAACCACGCACGCGAGGTTCGCAATGCACGCACGGCGCTCACAGAATCACCACTATAGTGACGGCCACAGGATAGCGGCGGCTGCCACTTGTGGACAGACAAAAAACGATGAGTAGACAATCTTTGCAAACATTCTTTCGCTTACTACGCAGTTGTTTCTTTCTAAAGGCGGCACCACTTCCTTTTCATGTTGCGCCTTGGTTGCGATCATTCATTTGTGCTTAAATTGATGACATAATTATGCCTTTCAAGCCCAATTTTCATCACACAAAAAGTGATACTTTCATACTGGGTTATTTGGGGGTTAACTCCATCTTTCTCAAACTTCCACTTTTATCGTACTTTTAAATATTGTCATTACGAGAAACTTAGGTATTAGGTAAGTTTGAACAGTGAAGCATGCCACTTTAGAGACGCGGTAAATGTCAAGCATTTGCTAGCTTCCGTACTTGATGGTTTGCTGAGAGATGAACACAGACACAGACAATCATCTAAAAGCGAGGAAGAAGAAGAAGACCGCGTGTGCAGGACGAACTCCGAATGGGCTCCGGCTCTTGGAACACCTCACAGCTGATCTTTTGTTTCCACAACGTGCTTACTACCACCAATCGACGGATCTTAACGGGTGAAATCTTTTGAGACCAAGATCTCCCAGATCCGGTGAGACCTCGGCCCTTGGACATTTCGAGGCGACCAGGCCGCAGCGCTAGGCCTAACGTAGGCGCCGCGATTACGGCGTGACAGCATCGCGTGCTGCCGATGCCCACTGCACTGCTACCGTGACGATGGCTGCCCGAGACCCCCTGCCTGCTGCAGCATTGGAAGACACCACACCAGCCGCCGCTACGGATCAAGAACCGGCTCAAGACAACGAAGACGGGACTTGGTTTCTCGTGGCCCGAAAGTGCAAGAAACAGGTCCAAGCTACGTCGAGCTTGCCACCCAACACTGAACCCGCACAGCAGGACCACCTACATCTGACATTGCGCAACAAGAGCTCGCAGCTGCCCCCGCTACCGATCGACGACTTGAAAGTGGTCTTCCGACCGAGAGGTGGACTGAATCTCGGTGAGAGGCCGCAGCACTCTATAGCCAGAGCTATAGGCACAGCGGCTCAATTAAACGAGAGCACGCTCCACCAGCTAACCATCGGCATACGCCGAGAGCAGAACGTCGCAGTGGTCAGCACACCGGAAGAAGAACTAGCGGCAGGACTGCAGCTGATCAAGTCTATATGCCTGGAAAACAAGCAGTACGAGGTTCAGGCTTATGTGGCTGCTCCGGATGCTTCCTGCAAAGGAGTCACCTCCGGCATATAAAAGAACACAACGCCGACAACGCTGATGACAAATATCTGATCACCGATGGCTCTGGTTCTGCATGCAAGAATGATGGGAAATTCAGCCACGGCCATCATCACGTTCTCTGGCATTCGGATTCCCCCGTACATCTACTCTTACGGAGCAGAATACCGGTGCTACATTCATAAACCCCGACAGCAGCTGTGCAGCGTGTGCCTCTCCACGGGTCATCGAGCGGATGTTTGCCCAACCCCGGATAAACCCCGGTGTGCTGCGTGCGGAACTTCCAACTCCTCCGAAGGACATGATTGCACGCTGAAATGTTTTCATTGTGGTGGTGAGCACCCTGCCACAGACTCTCGGTGTCCTGTAAGGCAACGCAAACCCTTTAACAAGAGCCGCGTGTTCCGAGAGCCGCAGAAAATGGCGGAGCAACAACTCCAGCACGACAAGAAGTCCAGCAAGGTAATGACATTCAACGGTGCGGCACCTGCGACTGCTGATGCAACACGTGGTCGTCCTCGCTATCGATCCCGGGTACACAACCAGTCCCAAAGTCGTGGTAGGTCCAGGGTCCGCAGGCCGTCCAAGGACCAGAAGCAACCACGTGGTCGAAGCCGATCTGAGAGCCGCAGCCTGACGCAGCAGAAACAGCCACCGAAGGAACCTCAGGCCACGTGGACGAAAACGCCCGACCATCACACCAGGAAGGCGACAGCGGTGAGTTGGTCAGCACAGTTTCCCCCTTTTTCCTCCTCCCTTCCTTCGCCTCCGTCTGCACAGCAAACAAACAAACAGAACAAACTGTCTCCCGCAGCGACGCTTTCACTCACCCAGACACACACACTCGCACCTGAGAAACTCCCTCACAATTCCTGCACCAAACAAGAAGTGTGCGAAATGATAGAGAAAATGGCGACTGTTTTAAGAGCGGAGATGCAACAAATGAAGGAAGAGATCATGGCTGATGTCAAGCACATGCTACAACAGGTCATACAACAAGCCATGACTGACATGAAACAATTCATCAGTGGAAATCTTAGCTCAACTTTCAGCCATCAAAACGGCTCACATCCACATGACACTAGAGAACCAAGAAGGTCACACCCTTATACCCGTCCGGCTCGTGCAACAACACCTGCCCTCACCAGCGAGGCGGTATCAACGAGTCATGGCCAGCATACCTAAGAGGCGCACTACCACCACCTTCCGGGTGTGGCAATGGAATTGTAGAGGGTATCGAAGGAAGAAGGGTTCCCTCACACAGTTCCTAGCCACACGTCCTCACCCAGCAGACGTTATAGCATTTCAAGAAGTACATTTCACTCCCATATTCACTGGATACAATGCATACACCGACAAGCATGACACCACCAAACAACCACTAGCTGCCACCCTTGTGTCCAAACAAATCACAGTGATCGAGCGCACGCTCGACAGCTCCCACATTCCGCATGTGCTCTTGAAAATTGTACCTAGGAATCGATATAAAACCAGCTTGTTTTTACTTAATATCTAAAATGCACCCAAATCGCGACGAGACGACTTCGGACAACCTTTTTCGGCCGCCAGTAAAGCCAAAAAATTGATTATTCTGGGACATTTCAAGGCGTCCCACCCAGCCTGGTGGTACCAAACTGAAACTCCAAAAGGCCGCCGTCTAGCCCACGCCATGAACCTTCATCAATTCACTCTGCTGACAGAACCTGACACACCAACCAGAACGGGCAACAGAGTAAGCAGGGATACCTGCCCTGACCTAGCAATGGTCAAGGGGTTGAGTCAATGCCACTGGAACAACCTAATGGAGAATCTGGGCAGTGACCACGGCATTCTAGCCACAGAAGTTCAACTGCTGGCCATACGCACCCCAGAATGTTCAATTAAGATAACGAACTGGGACACTTTCCAGCGCAACAGAACCAAATCTGAACAACACGACCCGCCATCTCTACGCGAGTGGACACAACAGCTACAAGCAGATTTTAAAGCAGCCACTAAGCAACTTACTGCAACAACGGAGACACCGGATGTGGACAGACATCTGCTCCATCTCTGGGATGCTCGAAGAGGCCTGACCAAACGATCGAAGAGGCAGAGGCACGACCGTAGGCCGAAACAAAGAATCGCCCGGATCACAGCAGAGGCTGAAGAATACGACACCAGCCTCACTAATAGCAATTGGCACAACCTCTGCGACCACCTTAATGCCACACTAAGTAGTTCAAAACGTGGTCCCTCCTCAGAGCACTACACAACCCAGCGCACACAATGAACACAGTCCGCGCTGTCATCCACAAAGAACAAATGGATGATGACGCGCTCCTCCAAACACTGCAACAAAGATACATTGCTACAGGCCACCGACCGGAGTACAAAGACTATCCACACGAGGAAGATACCCAATTGGACGGCCATATTACAAAGACAGAAGTGAGGGCAACCCTACACGGCATAAGACAAAACACGGCGCCCGGAGCAGACGGCATTCACTATGCACTGCTACACAACCTCGACAACCAGGCAATACGGCAACTTACTGCATACTACAACGACAATTGGAAAAACGGAACGCTTCCACAGGAATGGCAACACGCCGATATCACCTTAATTCCAAAACCCGGGAAACCGCTCTCGCTCCAATATCTCAGACACATTTCCCTGACTTCGTGTATTGGCAAACTCTTCGAGCACGCAGTTCTAAATCGCCTGCAGCCTCACCTCGAAGCGAACCAGTTCTTCCCCAAAACCTTATTCGGCTATCGACCAGGTCTGTCTGCGCAGGACATACTCCTACAACTTAAGGAGGATGTTGTGGATGGTCCAAGTACAGCTCAAACAAGAGCCATTCTGGCGTTGGACGTCAAAGGAGCCTTCGATAACGTCTCATATGACCTCATTCTAAACAACCTGGCATTCTCCCGATGCTGAAAGCGCATCAATGACTATGTCCGAGACTTTTTATATGACCGAACAGCCACCATCGGCCTAGGTGATATTCGGTCGGAAATCATAAAGCTTTCCGGCAGAGGGACTCTCCAGGGTTCAGTTCTCTCACCCACCCTGTTCAACGTGGCGATGGCAAAGCTACCACCGCTCCTCAACAAACTTCCGAACGTGCAGCACGCCCTGCACGCCGATGACATTACAATCTGGGTGAGCACAGGGTCAGACGGCGCCATTCAAGACGCACTACAGGAAGCCGTAAATATAGTTCAAGAGTATGCTACAGCCGGAGTACTCACATGCGCAGCTGAGAAGTCAGAGCTCCTGCTTGTATTCAAAAAACGGAACAATGCCGATATTCCACCAGCTATCACATTGCATCTCAATGGCAACGTTATTCCGAGGGTAGACAGACTACGTGTACTAGGCCTTCACCTACAACACAACGGGAAGACCACACATAGCCTACACGTGCTCCGCCAACAACTTACCCAAATAACGTACATGATAAAGCGCATTACAAACCGCCGACAAGGACTGAAAGAAAAGGACGTACTCCGAATTGTGCAAGCCCTCATAATTAGCCGATTAACCTACCACCACCTCTCCTATCATAATCTGACTCAGACTGAGATGCACCAGATGGACACCCTCCTCTGTACGGCACTAAAGCCAGCGCTGGGACTACCCGAACATGCGTCTACGCAGCTCCTACTACGACTGGGAGTGCACAACACCATCCGCGAACTAGTTGAAGGTCATCTTAACAGCCAATTGCAACGTCTGCAATGAACAATGCAAGGGTGCCACATTCTATCCCGGCTAGGATACCAAACACCCGCCGTGGTTGCTCAGTGGCTATGGTGTTGGGCTGCTGAGCACGAGGTCGCGGGATCGAATCCCGGCCACGGCGGCCGCATTTCGATGGGGGCGAAATGCGAAAACACCCGTGTGCTTAGATTTAGGTGCACGTTAAAGAACCCCAGGTGGTCAAAATTTCCGGAGTCCTCCACTACGGCGTGCCTCATAATCAGAAAGTGGCTTTGGCACGTAAAACCCCAAATATTATTATTAGGATACCAAACACCAAGAAAACCACAACAGGAAAACCGCACACTTCTTCCGCTTAGCATTCGCAACAAAATTCACGTGGCCCCAATTCCCCGGTATATGCACCCTAACCGTCATAAAGGTCGACGAAAGGCAAGAGCACAAGCCCTGGCTCGCCTATTTGGCGATGACACATCAAGCACTCCAGTCCTATACACCGACGTGGCCCGCTACCTACAGAAACGTGCCCTATGTCTAGTTGCACTAGATAGTGCAGATATTCTGAGAGCTTCAGCCACGCTTAACACTGGACAGTGGCACGGCGGGAGAGGCTGCTATTGCCTTAGCCATCGTACATGCTTCAACCATGCCGGCGCCGGATGGGCCTATCACAGTGGTCACTGATTCTCAGACCTTCTGCAGGACTCTGGCACAAGGGAAGGTGACACCCTACACACACTGCAGCCTTACATCATTACACCCCACAGCGTTACACAGGGTGCGTATCGTCTGGACACCTGGACACGCCTCTCTCCATGGTAATGAACGCACTAATGCGGTAGCCCAAGAGCTCACTAACCGGGTGCCATTGGAAGAGCTGTCCAACCCAGACGACACACCGACAGAACCACTTAACTACACTAAAACTCTACAATATTACAGAGATACCAGGAGACACTTCCCTCCCACAACATAATTCCCTTAATCAAGAAGATGCCGTCGCGTGGCGACAGCTTCAAACTAAATCATTTCCCTGCCTCTTTTATCTTCACCTCTTCCACCCCACACAATATCCCTCATACTGTCCCTATTGGGGAGCAAAGCCCACAGTATATCATTGCACCTGGGAGTGCCCACACCCTCCGGGCTACTGCCCTATTCCTTCACCTTCACCTTCCTCCTGGGAGACTGCGCTGACCAGCTCAGACCCGCAAGAGCAGCGACGGCTTATCCGGCGGACACGTGGAGTGGCGCGAACCAATGTGGCCCTGAACTAAGGGCTCCACAATGCGAGGAAGTTGGCCAATCTCATGACAAATAAATGTTTTTTCTCTCTCTCTCTCTCTCTCTACAAGCGAGTCAAGACTGAAGCCCAAAACGACTAAGATGCTTTATATTGTTATAGATGGATGAACGAAGAGAGGAAGAAGAAGGTGGCGAGACGCTGGCTGCTGCGGGTTGTTGGCGGTCAGCCATCTTTTCTACGCTGACTCATCCTGTATATATATTGTAAATACAGTCTTTATATACTCCTACCATTCCCGTAACATATCGGTAGGAGGTGCGGAGTACCACGGCTAGAAACGGAGCTCCGCAGTAGACGTCGCATCACCGTCCGCACCATGAATGAAGGTGAGCACGCGGGATCAACGTCGTTGCCGCCTCCAACGTCATCATCGCCGCCTACTCGCTGTCGCCTTCGGTTGTGGTTGTGCAACCCAAGGATACTTCAACTTTCTGCGGGACCGATGGCACCGAGGTTGAAGAGTGGGCGGCTATGTGCCAACGCGTGAGTGGAATCGACAGATGGTACCCTACGCTTATGCTTGCCAACTTGTTCTACCTACGAGGCACGGCAAAGGTATGCTATGAAAACCACGAAAAGGACCTCATCAGCTGGGACCAATGCAAAGAGAATTTGACAGAGTCGTTTGGCAAAGCAGCCGGCCGTAAGATTGCCGCAAAGCAAGAACTGGCCTCTCATGCGCAATTCCCCACGGAGTCCTATGACTCGTACATCCAGTACATGCTGGCACTTTGTCGTAAAGCCGATCGCGACATGGCAGAAGCTGAAAAGGTCTCGCACGTGCTTAAGGGCATTGCTGACGACGCCTTTAATCTACTCATGTGAAAAGCTGTTCTACAGTTCATGCCATCATTAAAGAGTGCCGACAATTCTAGCAGGCAAAAAGCCGACGCGTCCTACTACCATTCGCCAGACTTCCCAATACTGCCACAACGTCGACGTGTGAAGATCAACCCGCACAGCAGCATGCGTCGCCATCAGAGGACGTGGTGCGAATCGCTGGACGGGAACTGGATGCGATGGCGCCCGCAGCTTTCTGTACGCGTAGCCCTAATGCTACCACTTTTCGGTTCCCTTCGTACAAGCCATCGTTCGCCAGGAACTTGAAAATATTGGATTACATTCTGTCTGGGCGGTCGCCAATCTCTGAGCTACCGAATGCCCTTCCACTATTTTCGCTCCACCCCGACGCTTCTCTCCGCGTTATCGCAACCCGACTTAGTGGAGAACTGCGAAAGACCAGCCTATATGTTTCACCTGTTGCCGCATTGGTCATGTCGCTCAATACTGTCGCGACTTGTGGCCCTCAACACCTCGCACGCCAACCAACCTGAGCCGCTTTGATAGAAATGCCAGCAATGTTTCGCCCGTCGCGGAATCTAACAGCGCCAACAACTCTGCTAGGAACACGTGGTACAGCCGCTCACCATCGCCGCGCGGACACCAGTCTCGTTCGCCACAAACACGTCGCCCATCTTCCCATTCGTTGCAGTCACGTCGCCTTTCGTCCCCTGTGGCTTTTGGCCGCACCCTTTCGGAAAACTAAGAAATGCAGCCCTCAGAGATGGTGCTGCATTGCCTACTACCACAGCAAATCCTCTGTCTGTGCCCACAAGGAGAAGTTTCATTGACGTTAAAATAGACGGCGTACCTGTCCAAGCACTCTTCGAGACTGGAGCCCACATATCTGTGATGAATGCTAGCCTACGTAGACGCTTAAAGAAGGTCCTCACTCCAGCAGCTGCCTGATTGCTTCGTGTGGCTCACGGTGGCGTGCTGGTTGTTCTTAAAACGTGCACTGCGCGTTTAATTATAGCCGGACGCCCTACTTCTTTTCTCTTTGCTGTGATCGACAACTGCCCTCGCGACGTTATCCTTCGATTGGACTTTTTATCCACTCATTCTGCTTTCATCGACTGCGCGACCGGCGTTTTTCAGTTGGAACAGCCTCAACTCGCCGATGCTCCGAGCACCGCCCCACCGCACTTGTGCTCGCTTCACGATGTGCGTCTGTCACCCGAGGCAGTTACGTCACTTTGACCGCTCAGCCACAGCTTCCTGACGGTGAATATGTGCTTCGCCCTACCATCGACGTGCTTTTGAACCGGAACGTTGCTATTCCGAGTACGTTGGTCACGGTTACTAACAACCACGTCGTTCTACCGCTTCTGAATTTCAGCCTGTGCCCTCAAGTGATTCCGGCTGGCATGTTCTTGGCCGGCGTTTCTAGTGGTTTCGAAGTTGACATTGAGAGTCTGAATGACAAGAGTGGCTTATTAGCGCCAATTGCAGCTCACAGCTCTGGTTGCTCAACGGATTACTTCACGAAAATAGTTGCACCGGACCTCACTTCTGCACAGGCCACGGACATACGTCACCTGCTTGAATCGTACAGTAACATCTTTGATTTCGGCGACAGGCCTTCAGGCCAAACATCAGTTGTTCACCGTTCAAACACTGGAGACACGAATCCTATTCGCCGGCGTCCCTATCGGGTATCGCAAGCTGAACGTCAAGTCTTCCAATCAGAAGTGGGCAAAATGCTCCGCAAAGGGGTCATCGAGCCATCAGCCAGCCCTTCGGCTTCGCCTGTCGTCCTTGTGAAAAAGAAAGATTGTACCTGGCGTTTTTGAGTCGATTATCGCCACTTAAACAAGATCACGCGCAAAGATGTCTACCCACTACCCCGCATCAATGACGCCTTGGACTGCTTGCACGGAGCTATATACTTCTCGTCCATCGATCTTCGATCCAGCTACTGGCAGATTTCAGTTGATGAAATGGACCGCCAGAAGACGGCCTTTGTCACGCCGGATGGCGTATATCAGCTCAAAGTCATGCCCTTTGGCCTAAGAAATGCTCCTGCGACATTTGAACGTATGATGGGCTCTCTTCTGCGAGGCTACAAATGCACCTCCTGTCTTTGTCACCTTGACGATTTTATTGTTTTTCTCCTACGTTCGGCAGCCACCTTACCCGACTCGTTGCAATTCTTGCGGTCTTCCGAAAAGCCGGCCTACAACTGAACTCCAAGAAATGTCAATTCGGGCGCCGTCAGATTAGAGTTGGGACACCTCGTTGATCCATCCGGTGTCCACCCAGATACGGCAAAAGTTCGCGCCGTACGCAGTTGCCCTGTGCCATGTTCTGCTCCTGACGTGCACTGCTTCGTCGGCCTGTGTTCTTACTCTCGCCGTTTCGTCAAAAACTTCGCCGACGTTGCTCGGCCTTTGACAGATCTTCTAAAGAAGAACACGCCATTATCATGGGGCCCGGAGCACGCTCACGCGTTCGACGCTTTCATCGGGTTTCTGACCACCCCTCTCATACTTGCCCACTTTGATCCATCTGCACCGACCAAAGTCCACACTGACCCAAGCGGCCACGGGATCGGTGCTGTTCTCGCCCAAGAGCAGAATGTTACCGAGTGCGTGATAGCTTACGCCAGCCGCCTGCTGTCACCTGCGGAGGGAAATTACTCCATCACCAAGTGGGAGTACTTGGCTTTAGTTTGGGCTGTCGCCAAGTTCCGGCCCTATTTTTAAGGCCGCACATTTTTGGTCGTTACAGACCACCATGCCCTCTGCTGGCTGTCTTCCCTCCGGGACCCCACAGGACGGCTTGATCACTGAGCTTTGCGGCTCCAAGAATTTTCATTTGCTGTTAACGTCTGTACAAGGACGCTGACTGCCTCTCGCATCACGCCGTGGATCCCCCTGATCCTGTTGCGCATAATGCGGTGACCTTCGTGATGGCTTTGACTGACATGACCGACATGTGCGCTGAACAACAACGCGACGCATCCTTACAGTCCATCATCGCCGGAGTGCAATCTGGCAGCACCGAACGCACGTGCCGCATGTTCGTGCTGCACGACGGCAACCTCTACCACCGCAATATCAACCCTGACGGCCCCGAGTTGCTCCTTGTCCTTCCTCGTCATCTGTGATCCGTCGTTCTCGAACAACTTCACGATGCACTGACGGCGGGACACTTTGGAGTTTTGCGTACATACGACCGCGTACGAAGTCGGTTCTTCTGACCGGGTCTCTACCGCTCTGTGCGTCGTTATGTCGCAACTTGCGAATTCTGTCAGCGCCGGAAGAAACCTCCGCTTCCACCTGTCGGACGACTCCATCCAATTGAAGTTCCCTCTGAACCGTTCTTTCGCATAGGCCTTGACCTGCTTGGCCCTTTTCCGACGACGACTAGAGGGAATAAGTGGATCGCCGTCGCTGCTGATTACGCGACACGCTACGCGATAACAAAGGTGTTGCCGACTAGTTGCACATCAGTTGTCGCGGATTTTCTCCACCACGACGGCATTCTCCACCACGGTGCACCTCGATAGTGACTTACAGACCGCGGCTGCTCGTTCTTGTCTCGAGTTGTCGACGATCTCCTCCGCTCTTGTGCCACTGAACACAAGCTGTCCACTGCCTACCACCCACAAACGAACGGTCTTACGGAACGTCTCAACAGAACAATCACAGAGATGCTGTCAATGTACGTCTCCAGCAATCACCGCGACTGGGATGCCATGCTGGCCTATATGGCGTTCGCGTATAACTCGTCCCGACATGACACCACAGGGTATTCGCCCTTTTATCTTATGTATGTTCGTGACCCCACATTGCTGTTTGACACCATCCTCCCTTCTGTGCCACGTGTTGCAACCGAGTACCCTCGTGAAGTCATCGATGACGCTCACATGGCGCGTCAAATCGCCCCATCTCGCTTATTAGCCTCGCAGCATCTGCAAAAAGAGCGTTACGGCAGGTGCCATCGTAATGTTCAGTTCGCCCCAGGTGCTTGGGTGCTGCTTTGGTCACCATGTCGTCGGGTCGGCCTCTCCCAGAAGCGTCTCTCTCGCTACACAGGACCTTATCAAGTCTTACGCCAAGTTAATGATGTCAATTACGAGGTCGTGCCGTTACAATTTGATCCATCCTCAAGTTCTCCGCCTGTTGACGCCGTGCACGTTTCGCGGCTGAAGCCATACTTCGCTCGCAGTTCTTCACCTATCATGCGCCGAGACGGCGTTTCACCACCCGGGGGTCCTGTTACGGAAGGATGAACGAAGAGAGCAAGAAGATCGCGAGACGCTGGCTGCTGCGGGTTGTTGGCGTTCAGCTATCTTGTCTACGCTGACTCATCCTGTATATATATTGTAAATACAGTTTTTGTATACTCCTGACATCCCCGTAACAATATTCACACCTGGTTGCTTGGTTTGAAGCTTGCTAAGCGTTCCACCATACGTGTTGCATTTTTGTCCCCTGTACAGCTCCATAACCTGAGTAATTCACATATCCGAACCTCAAAAAGAAGTGTTAGAATGCTTTATGAAGCAAAAAAAAAAAACGATTTTATATGGTGTATCATGAATGATGTGCAGACCGCGTGCCGTTATGGCATTTACTAGTATGATTCACCCAAACCAAGCGATGCTCGAACTCTAATTTATCGGAGCATAAGTACAATGTAGCAATGTGCAAGCGAGTTAATTTAGCCCATCACTTTGCGTGGAACGGGTGCGTTCTGATGTTAGAGAAATGCTGCGACGTTGAAAAATGAAGAGCACAGACAAGGTAAATAATTGCAGAACGTCTGACTGACAAACTTGGTGAGCAATGTGTGAGCACCCCTTCTACAATTCTTCTCTGCGAGAAAACAAAAAAGTTGTTTTGCGCGAGGTGTCAACTGTTCTTTTTTTTTTTTTTTTGCTGTGTCAACTACAAATGTGCCCATAGCTGTGATGCATAAATGTCAGTGGGAAGCGAGCGCCCCGTATGTCTCTTCTACGTTGGTTCTTTGTTCTACATGCTCTCATTTGACGACCATGCGAGGAGAATGTGAGAGGCTTCATATAATTCTCCCGATTAATGTCTAGTGTTTTCATCATTTAACTGGTTGAAGAAGAAAAGGCTGAAAAGGCTAAGGGAAGCGACGGCGATATTATCTATTAGGTATGCAAGCAAGATGAAGAAAAGTTGGCAGTTACTTAAGTATCATTACGTTTTCTTCTTGCACTGAGGCGTCAAACGAAGCACACGGGCGGTTTATCCTGTTCACATCGATGAACTCAGAGGAGTCACATTGCCCATATTCGGCTCCATTAAGGCACTTAAACCGAATAAAAGTCTAATGTGCGTTGGAGAATTAGTTTATGACCGCAATGCAATACATCTTACATCACGAGCGGACTCAACATTTATTCCTAGGTACGTGCCTTCGTTGTCGTCTTCTGCAGCAAGCACAGTGGCGGCACCGCATAAGCGAGCGTTGTAGAGACGCAGTCTATGTTTCTGAGTGCACGTGCTTCCACGGGGACGAAAAAGGTTGAGAAGAGAAGGTGGGAGTCGCGGTGAAGTCAGTGAACCTTGTTGCTTTGATATGAGAGACATGCTTGCGCCCAGTTTCACAGGTCGGTGTTCATGACGGGCAAAACTCATTGTTCAGCACGGCCTTCGGCGAAGCTTTGATGCAGTGATGAGAAAGGCCTTAAATGTGTTCAAAAATGCGTTCTTTCTTAGGCGCTGCTACGCAGAGCCTTAGAAAATCTTATGGCAGAAGCCCTGTCACGATTACTCGACGGTAATGCGATTAGCACTCAACTAATTCAGCGGAGCACCGTATTGCTAAATTGAGGTCTGTTTAATACCTGTTGTGGCAATTCAAAGACTTCGCTTGCTTCGGCTATATACGACATACATTTTCTCCAGTGCCAGCCCACATTGCTGTAGCACTTGCTTGCCAAAGTCGCCAAGAAGTATGACGGCGTGACGATTGTAAGACGGCGACCAGTACCGGCTATTAAATAACGAAGATGGAATGACGTCGCTAGAGTGCCATAGGCAACATGACATAATGAGGACTGTTTAACGAGGACAGCGTGACGACGACGTCATGAAGACAATGGGATGATGAGGAGCGTATGACAGTGGCGAGTGAACTACTCAGTCATATTACCTTGACCTGGCTTAGCCGCCTCTGCGAGCCGAGCGGGAGTTCTATATTACAGCGCTGCCAGTTCGAAGTCGGCTACCGCAAAGGAACCACAAACGTGGTGTCCGATGCGCTGTCACCAGGTGCCGGTGAATGACACACCATCGGCCGGTCATAGGGAAGAGGAAGGTGTAGATGAGCCACTGTCATCGCGGGCAAGCTGGGGCGAAGGGAAAGCCCCGCCGGTACAACCCCAAGAGCACATGTATTTAGCTGGGCTGAGACCAATGTTCGAGACTGAGTTCAGCAGAGACCAGCTCATCAGGGCTCAAAAAGAGGATGCTCACTGTCAAAACCTCTTCGTCACCCTCAGGGAAGAAACGGACCCGAAAATAGTAGTCCGAGATTGCGCGGCAACCACCTGTGTGACGGTGGGCGGGGGCTCTAGGATAGCTGTAGATGAGCTGGAGAGCTATCTGCTTGATGTGGACGGAGCTTTGATGAAATACTTTCCAGGCAAAGAAGTCTGAAACCAGACATTCAAAGCCGTCATCCCGCGCCAGCTCAGGTGACCGCCATTGCAGCACTACCACGACTAAGGTGGCCATGGGAGCGCGCCAAAGGCATGAAAGAAACTGTGTCGGTTCGCTGCCTGGCCAAGCATGAAGCGAGATTTATGTAAACATGCACAAGCCTGTCATGTCTGTCAAGCAAGAAAGCCAATAGGCAGGAAGCCATCAAGCTTGCTGCAACCAATCGTCAGCGCAAAGGAATGGTAGCTCGTGGCGTGCGATTTGGTCGGGCCGCGGCTGCGCAATAAGAGACTGCACAGATTTGCACTATTGGTCAATTGTCATTTCAGCAGAATAGCCGAATTCCATCCGCTACGAAAAGCGACCACGAATTAGGTTCTGAAAATATTCGCTGGTACTTTCTGTCGCTATGAGTTTCCAGAGCGGCTGACCACTGACAATGCCTCGTACTTCACGCCGAAGGTCTTCGGGGAGACGCGTGCACAATGGGTTTCCGGCAGCTGACGACAACGTGCTACCATCCTCAGACGAATTTGCCGGAACTCCGAAATTGATATGTGAAGCCACTGCTCGGGGCATAGGCGCGGACGCGCACTGATTGGGACGAGCACCTGGACGCAATTTCCTTCTCCCTGAAAACGACTGAGAACCGTTGAACGGGTGCCCCGCCAGCTTTCCTGGTGCTTGGCAAAGATCTACAAGCACCAAAGACACAATACTGCCCAAACAGAGAGATTAATCGGGCGCAGAAACGGCAATCGGCGAGTTAGCATGGCGCCTGCATGACTGTCTGGCAAACGCCGTGAAGGAAACGAATTACAACCATGCAGAGGCCAGGGAGAGTCTGAGGGCAGCCTCTGACCGAGCTCACGGGCACACAGAATTTCAAACGAGAGACCTAGTCCTGAAACGCCACCACACACTCAGTGACGCGAACACAGGGTTTGCGGCGGGTTTAGCACCCGAATGGGTGGAGCCCTTTGATGTTGCTGAGAAGCTCTCGCTACTGAACTACAAGCTGTGGGATCTGAGCGGAAGCCGTATCAACGGACGTCGGTGATGTGAAACGGTAGTGTGGAAGAGGTGGTAGACAGCCAGACAGCCAGTACTTCCAGTAGGAAGCCGCACTGGTGCACTCTCTGAGGCCACTGGATGCAAGGGATGAGTATCAGTACGGGGAGCCAACCTTCAGAGTGAGGGTTCGCCTTATAGGCACACTTTGGTTCCTGCGCCATGCTATGCAGGGCTGGAGTGGCACAAGCCTTCGGTGTTTTTCTGATTAGGGGTGCGGAAGCAGGGCCCTATAATCCAAGGGCACGTGGACCAACCCGGCCGACGACGTAGGGCACCTCAATAAGTGCGCTATGCCCTCTCCAGCTGACCCTGGTGTGGCTGACTTCGGGGGTCGTTACAAGACAATGTGTTCTGGGGAAAAGAGGGCAGAAAAACCGACTGCATCGCCGAAGCCACGACAGTGATTAGGTCAATTGTGGCAAGACCGCCATAGCCTTGCAGCACTATAGTCGAAGAGGAGTTCGGCCTTAAGGGGAAGGGATGTGGGAATTATTTTCCCGCATTCCTGCGTGCGCCAGGGAAGCGAGGAGAGCAGATGTCTTCTTTGCCTTTTTCCGTGCGGGGAGCCAGACGGCTTTCCCGTGCTGATGCAACCCTCTTACAAACCGGCTCTAAACTTGACGGTAACGTGGTTGCCGAGTCTCTCGCGCCCACTGGGCCGAGATCGGCGCGGCAGGCGAACGCCGTAAAGTGGAGACGACCGCGAGCCACGATGAAGGAAGGCCCACAGGTGAAGTTCTCGTTCCGGTCCTTTGTCACACCCTACCCTTTATCTCCTTACGATCGACCCCAGCAAACGTCGCAGTCGTAAATAGCCTGCCACCAAGTGGGTCCTCTGGAGCATAAAACATTGCACTCATTATTCTACACTGTGTCATGTTTTATGTTTGCTCTGGCACTGTTGAGACCCGGCCGTACAAGGCGAGCAAAAGACAGTTGGCCTTCAAGCCTAAGCCTAACACACAAAGGCGGCTTGAGAGAACATGAATCTACAGACTTAATGCGGAACATCACGGCTACGCCGACGACAAAAATACGCCTGGAGTGTCCATATAGTTGCTATCGTAATAAAACCATGACTTCCTTCCTTGAAGCCAGCCATCGACGCGAAAGGCGCCTTGTAACAGGATATTTTAGCTTCTTTACGTGACAAGCCCTAGCGTACTGTTTGTTCGTACTATTTCTCTGATCCGTGGATATCTCTCTGATCAAGCACCATGACATCCATGGAATTTTGAACATTTTAGACCAATCACTTTGGAAGATTATGCGGAGTGGCATTCCGCGCATCTCGGGCAGGTTATTTTGTTTTTATAGACGCCACTCAAATGGTCCAGCCTCTAACACTCGCGCCATTCAAGAGGTCTAGGTCAAACGACATGTCGAAATTGTCCCACGCTCACGTGTGATGGTATAGAGTCGACCCTCAGAATAAGCCTGATGAAATTAGAACTACCGTGGTGTTCAATTGACACTTATTCGTAGCGTTGGTAAATGACTTAACCAGGACAGGAAACCAACACTTGAAACTAACACACTCGACGCCTGACGCCTGTTACAGTGCCTCAATCCTTGGATACTCAGGGGTGCAGAGTATCCAGATGCTCTGCACCTTCTGGATACTCAGCATTCAGTGTGACTGAGTGTTCGACGTATATGTACAAGATATTCTTTTGTAAGTTCAATAGAATGTCTTTTATCTCACTAAATATGAGAGCCGCGAGTCTTGCCAAGATGATTTGCCTACTCAGATTGTTAAGGTTGTCAGAAGAAACACGGTAAACCGTATATTGTGGCGCAGATTATCACAGACGACCATCACGGCTATCGTGCTTGCTGGAGAATAAGCGCCGAGGATCCTCTTCCCTTTGCGCTTCACCATAGGCACGAAAGCGTCATTGCTGTCATCACTGCTCGTTGTGTGCAGTCCGGTGCTGTCACTGGCGATGGCATCATCGCGATTATAGCAATTCCTCGAGGAAAGAGGAAATGTCAAGTCATAAGTGCTGAAAGTGGGGTCAGGAACCTTCATTGTCAGCAGGAGAGCGATGATCCCCCAAAAAGAGAAAATTTGCGGGAAAGTTAAACGTCTGAAAACGCAGCCTCCTACTAAAAAGACACACTTCTTCATTGTATGAATATTCGTGGCAATATTACGGCCTTTTATTCCGCGAATTTCCTGCACACGTTTATTTTCATATCTATTGCGGCCTGTCTGCGGTGATCTTCATAAAGCTTTACAGTCGACATATGTAGGGTTACAGTCCTGCACAAAGTGTCTTTTCTTTAGTGTTTTGACTGGTTGGTCTTCAGTACAGATACGTTTTGCGTTTGATGGCTATTCGACTAAAATATCCCACAACTCGAAAGTGTTTTAAGATGTGTCATATAAATGTATTATCCCGATCACACTGGGTAACAAGATGTACCACCTGTTTTTTATTTCCGGAAATGGGTACCCTGTTATTGGTCACGTGCGTGCAAAATTTAAAAGTGTGTCCTTTAATTGCAAGTATTAGAAAACTATTTGAAAATTATTATACAATTGCATTTATACAAGGGGAGGGGCACTTCTGCAATACCCTAGAAAGCATAGCAACATTTTTATGTAGACCTTGACCTATGTGTCATAATTACCGCTTCAAGCGCTCTCACAGATTCAGTTTACAACATATGTTTTGGTGCATGGGAAATGTAAGCTTCATGCTTATTTTTTTTATCATATTAATTTACTGGAAATGATGGGCCACAATCAGTTGACATTACCCTGCATCTTAGGTCCGCTGTCCGACCCTTCAAAACAGCGGCGGGTTTTGGATTTATTGCACAGACATTAGTCAGAAACCGGTCCAATAAGAAAGCCTTAAAGATTCTCCATTTCATATAAAAAAGCCTAAATTTACCCGCCATATGACCTGTATGTATTAGTATCAGGTCCAATTGCGCATTGCATATTTGTTTTCCAACTCTCAGATCGTTTGTAATCTTTTAATGCCGTTCCTCATCCTTATATAGAGTAGCATGCCAGTGCATGGTTGTATACGCGCGGGCAATATTATTTGTTTTTCTAATAAAGAGCATCTCTCTCTACTTGTTCTTCACTTTTCTTTTTGTAAAATCTATCAGGCCATAAATGAAAATTCTGCATCGCCAGCTGGTGTAATTCAGCTTGGTCTCCTACTGTAATAAATGACGTTGAAATTACCCCAGTCATTTCCTAATGAAAGCTTTCAGGTGTTTGACGTGCATTTGAGCAGCGACATTTGACTTTCTTTCTCATGTTAACACTTTCTGAGAATTCCAAGACGACACGCTAAATGTGTTCTAGGGCAGTATGCTCCCCCATATTGAAAGGGTGAAGCGTCATGGTATAGCATTATGTGTTATTTCGGATAAGGGTAACGCACTTTATATTTCAGTTTTTCCTTTATGTTGGGATTGTGTATTGCTATCTTTATGTAATAATTTTGTTTCTTTTTCCTTTGCTTTACGAAGTGTTTAGTGTCTAGTATTTTCGTGTAATGGTTCATATATTTTTTCATCAAGATCGTTCGTAGTAGAGGTCAAGGGGCTCATTCCATTACCATTGCGTTCTCTGCGTTAGCATTCATCGAGAGATAATTATTGTTCTAGCCAGAATAATACATATGAGGGAATTTTACTGCACTTCGTATTTCTATCCAAATTTCTAAAATTTCCCGATAGAAAACGAAAGAGGAACGGTTTTCTGCCTGCCGCTCAAAATTTGAGGGAATTTTGCATCCCTAAGCAGCGATGTTTTTGAGTCTACCGCGAGCAGCAGCCGGTGCCGTCTTATCGCGCATATCATGCGGAGGAGCCGCATGCTCTCGGCGAACGTCACTTCCGGTGAACGATAATGATGGCGTTTCCCTGAATATCGGCATCAAAAGTGGCATTTTTGGCGACATTATTGTGGCGCTTCCGCTGTCACTTCAAACGTGAAATTAGGCGCAGAAGCTCCTCTAAATTTCTCCTATCTCAACCTAGGCTCTTTACGTGGTCAAAAATTTCTGTGCAGTCGGTCTTTAACCAGTTTAACTCTCTGGTTGTCAATCTGTCATGTAACCGAAAAGCAGTTGTGCGAACACGACACAAGAAGCAACGAATGGGACAACACAAACGCTTTTGTTTAGGTTGTCCTGCCAGTTTCTTCTTCGTTCGCTGTTTGCACGCCTGCCTTTTGATATAGCAAGAGTCCCCACATAGTTTCTTAGCTCTCAGTAGTTTTTACAATGTCTGGTTGTGTTATACATGCTCAAAGAGCAAATGGAAGCCGATATATTTCTGCACGTATTCTCTTCCAGGCCATAGAAATCACCAATACTACCTATACTCAGGTAATGGACATTAGCGGTGAGTGAATTTCAAGCATTTCCATGCTGGCTGTTTCTAAATTTTCATGGCCGATTGCAATTCCTCTACGTCCTAAATTCGCACTCTGGAGGTCATTTTCGTCATAGTATAGATATTCCTTAAGATATTCTTCTCGTTGCTATGCAGCTGCTGCGTCTATACCATTGTCATTATCAATGCTGAGTAATTAATTTTGACCAGCGGATATTTTTAACGTTCCCCCAATGCACGGCACGCGGGCGTTTTCACATTTAGTAAAGCCGAAACTCCAGAGGACGAGAAGCAGACTTTAAAGCCTATTGTCTCTCGAACCATGACGGGTGGTTTGTGCAATAGGTAGCTGCTCTGAGAAACAATATTTATGACAATTTTGCCAAGGACGTTCGCAGTACTATGCACGTAGCGCTGAATCCAGTTGTTGCATCACTGCTGCAAATTATTTTTCCTGCTAGAGCTCTCTCCTCGGGTATAGTGCTCACTGCCGTTTCTGCCGCGTTCTCATACGAATCGCGATATCGCGAATTTTGTTCATACAAATATACCGCATCCAGACCCATATTTGTGTACAACCATACAGACCCATATGTCTCGCACAATAATTAGGTATTATTACGAATACCAGAGCTTTCATGCAAGAAAGAGGAATGTGCGCTTGTGGCATAAATGTTTATAGGCCTTGAGGCCACTTATATATTCACTATTTTCAACCTCAATTTTTTCAAAATTTAGTTTGCAATAAGTAGGCTTCATTGCTCACTTGTTAAGAGTGATGTAGCGTGATGGGCCAATCACAAGCAGGTGTTACGCTTTCTGCAAACAACGCGCTGCGTTTTCGAATCAAAGCCAACGTCGCGGGTTGGTATTGGTTGTTGCTGTATAAATGTTTTGTTGCTACTGTATAAATGGCTACGCTGTAGTTATTATCTATGCTCGTGTAAGCCAAGTTTTTGTACGGGGCGTAGACCCTCGTCAAGCCTGTGAAGGGCTTTTTGTCTACGTCCCAATCATCATCCTAATGACGCAAATAAAGTTTCTGTCTGTCAGTCTGTCTATCTATGGAACCCATGGTAACGTACGAAAAAAAATTGCGTACTGGCCCAAGCAGTGTCATTCATTCTGCGACGACTAATAACCGTGTCACACGAGTAGATTTATTGTCATTCGAATCGAATGGCATTTGATCCATCGAATGACACTAGGTCTCTTGCGGTGCTACACAGTAAACTATAATGGCATTCGCAAATTATAGCAATGACAATCTGGAACAAAATTTGTGAAATTACGAGAAATTTTGTGCCCATTAAACGCGTTTAAGAACTTTTGCGAGTACTTTTAAAACGAACGAAAACATTTTGACGCCAATTATTCACAAATAAAAACACTTCGATCAACACATCCAATATGGCCGACCGCCGCAACGGGCTCCTGATTTCGAATGAGTTCCCCTAACTCATTCGATGGCAAATGTCATTCCCTTCGAATGACATTAAAATTTCACATGTAAATACCGTAAAATGGGATTATACGTGAATGTCATTTGATTCGAATGACATTAAATCTTCCCGTGTGACAGGGGTATAAGTAGGATGTCCACGCGCTCGATTGTAAGCGTTGAATGCACTTTTATTTTGGTACGGACAAAATTGTGCGCATCAAGCTGCTATCCTTGAAGTTTCCATTCGTCGCGACAATATCACACCTCTGGCACATTTTGTATGAGCAGTAATACGCATACCGCTTGCGCCCTCGAAAGCACACAGGGACGAAGCAAGACGGCCAATGATGACACAGTAATTAACCGTCCAAACAGAGTTTCCAGTCTCCTAGTGTAAAAGAAAAGGCGTGCCCACGAAAGCTGGCGCGAAAGAAGACAATGTCGACGTTCGTGGTATATCTATTTTTATGTGCTCAAATTAGTGCATTAAAAATAATGGAATGTTGCATGATTTCGTGACACATTCTATTATTGGTAATATAGTTTACTTCGCTCCGCCTTACGTTTTTTTTTTTTTGGACCATCCCTTTATTTAATTTGTACCTGGTGTTTTCATTCGCTTTTTCACTATGCGCACGTGCCTCGATGTTGACCTCTCTCGCGTCTCATAGGCAACTGTAGCGCTACGCTAAAAAGGAAACCCAGATGAATGAATGAATTCCGTGGGTTTACGTGCCAAAACCGCGATCTCATTTAGAGGCACGCCGTAGTGGGCGACTCCGGGCAATTTTGACCACCAGGGGATCTTTAACGTGCGCCGAATGCATGGAACGCGGGCGTTTTTACATTTCGCCCCTCCCGCCCCCCCTCGAAATGCGGCCGCCGCAGCCGGGTTTAATCCCGCGTCCTGGTGCTTAGCAAAGAAACACCATAGCCGCTCAGCCACCTTGGCGGGCGAAACCCACATGGGTTTCTCAACAAGAAAGCATCGCAGTGGAAGGAAGATTCAGAAAAGTTGGCTCGCTTGCTGGAGTGACATATCCGGAAAGCTGTTGGTCCAATGTTAGGTCTCTGAAACTTTCAGAGAAACGCCCTCAGTTTCCTTCGTAGCTTCGTGCTGTGACGGGTGGGTGAATATTTCCATTTCATTATTTTTTGGTTGGTGACGACGTCATTTATTAGCGCGTAAAGCGCACAAGTACTCTGGGTCCCGTAAAGTGGAATAAGGCCGAGAATTTACGCTCGTTAACAGCTCGCACACTCGCACGTCGGCGATAGAATTACGACAACCACGTGCTTGTGTTGAAGCTCCTTTATGCGTTATCGTACAACTACCCCTATAGGGCATCCTGGTTTAACCTGACATCATTAAGGACTCTGTGTCGCAGAAAATTCGGTGTCGGTGTTGGCGGAGTTCTGAGTGAACCAAAATTTCCTATATACTTAGCTATAAGTATATGACACACCGTGCTATACAACATGCGTTATATGTGGGTTACATTTCCACCCTATTCTATCACTGAAGTTCCTAGTACCTTGTATTACATTCTTGACAAAGTTATTCCTCAGAATTTCGAGAATGACTGTCGACAAATAAATGTCATGAAGCAAAACACGGACAGCACATTCTTTGTATGTTAAATCTTCTGAGGCTGAAATATTAAGAGAGCGCAGCAACAACTGTAACCTAAAGAAATATGATTTTTTTTTGTGTGTGCGGTACCTCCGGGATCGGTCCACGCAAGGGGCCCCTTTCTACCAGGAAGCTCGCCTTCGTGCGCAGGGTCCGCGGCCAGCGTTTCCCGGTAAAGATCGCGGTTACATGAGCTGCAGTTGTCGGGAGGCGCGAGAAGCAGCCAGGGATCTTTTAACGAAACGTGTTCCAATCTTAAAGGTGAAGTTTATGCGTCCTCTAACTTTATTTCCGATACGACCGGTACCACACAACCAGCTATCAGCAGCCAGCCCCCGCAAAGTTTGGCGAAATGGTTGAAAAAAGGTTTGCTGTAAAAACATATATGCAAACCCATCGGGCATTTCAGAATGTATCTGAAGGGGAGCTTTCGCAAAAGAGGAGGACAATAAGGATGAAAATAAGGAAGGAAAAATAGGACGGTAAATAATACCTGCGTCCGGTTAGCGACCCTACGCTGAGTGAAGGTGTTAAGGAATAAAAAGAAAGAAAGAAGAGGGAGGCTACGAAGGCACTGTCATTGCGAACGCGTGCGGTTGTCCACTAGATCACGCCTACGTTCGTTCAATGAGGTCAGTCAATTTCATGAACCGTAGCGATGTGCAAGGCGTTTCGTGAGTAAGCGTGTGACGCCTGATGCCATGGTCAAAGAATTTTTGTCTCTGAAAATGGCTTGCTATCTATTCCGCCTCATATCTAACCCGCTACAAAGAACTCGTCATGACGATTACAAAAGCACAACACGTGTTCGATCACCTCTTCACAGTTGCAATTAGTCACAGATAGGTGTGTTAGACGCTCGTTACTTGATAATATTGGGTGGTATTTTCTTAGGATGTTGTTTATGTTTGGGAGTGCATTAGAATATTTTGTTATAAAGGCCGGTGGTCTGTCAGATTCTAATGTGGGCTGTCTCTTCGCCAGTTCCGACTGTCTCTCCAATCTTGACGCGGTATCATAAGCTCTATCGAGAGCAACTTGGGGATAGTTCCTTTCTGCTAGCGTTGATCTAAGGTCATTTAGGTGGTGGATATAATCATTGCCTTCGCTGCAAATTCTTCTTATACGTTTCGCTTGTCCGACAAAGATTCCTTGCTTGCAATGTCGCGGGTGATGACTGTTGTAGTCTAAATATTGCTGGCTATCTGTAGGCTTCCGGTAAAGTGTCATTCTCAGTTTTCCGTTTTCTATGTAGACCGTCGTGTCCAGGAAGTTGACCTGACTAGGAGAGTGGTGAGCAGTAAATTTAATACTCGGGTGAAAGCGATTGAAATGGCTAATTAAGTTGGTTAAGGCGCTTGTGCCGTGTTCCCATATTATAAATATGTCGTCAATGTAACCCTTTAAAACCCCACACCTATCTTCGTTACATTGACGACATATTTATAATATGGGAACACGGCACAAGCGCCTTAACCAACTTAATTAGCCATTTCAATCGCTTTCACCCGAGTATTAAATTTACTGCTCACTACTCTCCTAGTCAGGTCAACTTCCTGGACACGACGGTCTACATAGAAAACGGAAAACTGAGAACGACACTTTACCGGAAGCCTACAGATAGCCAGCAATATTTAGACTACAACAGTCATCACCCGCGACATTGCAAGCAAGGAATCTTTGTCGGACAAGCGAAACGTATAAGAAGAATTTGCAGCGAAGACAATGATTATATCCACCACCTAAATAACCTTAGATCAACGCTAGCAGAAAGGAACTATCCCCAAGTTGCTCTCGATAGAGCTTATGATACCGCGTCAAGATTGGAGAGACAGTCGGAATTGGCGAAGAGACAGCCCACATTAAAATCTGACAGACCACCGGCCTTTATAACAAAATATTCTAATGCACTCCCAAACATAAACAACATCCTAAGAAAATACCACCCAATATTATCAAGTAACGAGCGTCTGCGAAAGGTGTTCCCGGATGTACCCAGGGTTACCTATCGCCGAAACAGGAACATTAAAGACATGTTAGTGCACGCAAAAGTAAGCCAGCAGCATTGCCCCGTAATAAAAGCATGTTGTCGCCCTAGGTGCAAAACCTGCAGGCACCTTCAAAGTGACATTAAAATTAAAAGCACCGCAAATAATTATACACATGAAGTCAAATCTAGCCTCACTTGCACAAGTTCGGATGTGATTTATATGCTTGAATGTTCCTTCTGTAAGAAACAATATATCGGGGAAAGAGGACAATCAATGAACGTCAGATTAAACGGACATCGCGCTGACACAGCTAAAAAGCTTCCCAAAGCCGTCGCCGAGCATTTCAACCAACCAGGTCATAACTTTGATGAACTTAAACTCTACATCTTACAGTCAAATTTCCGTTCTGAACGAGAAAGAAAATACAGAGAATCATACCTTATCCATAAGTTCAAGACATTGCAGCCAATAGGCATAAACGTTTCAAAGGGAGCTTTAGAATCTATTCGCTATGCTAAACCTCAAGCTATAGGCAACAACACTTAGTTTGATTTCTTGGCGTATCCCCCCACCCCTTTTCCTTTTTCTTCCCTTCTTTTTCTTTTTTTTTTTGTCAGCTGGCGTGTCAGACGCCCTTGACACGCCGGTTAACGCGCGTGGGTTGACAGACTGGGGTGAGGGGGGGTCCTGGCTTTGACCTTGTACACAGTGTTCCTTTACTAATTCGACACGCTAACACACTTTCCCTCGTTTCCACGCGCTCCCGCCTCACACCCCCTCCCCTTTAGAAGAACCCCACCTATATATACTGTGGCGAGGAAAGCATATGTCGCCTTGAAGAAGACAAGTCCACTTGTCGAAACGTTGGCTCCTGCATTCACCTTGTTCACGTTTTGCTCATCGTCTTGAATTGCCATCTCCCGCATTCCCCATATTTTCTCAGCATATAAAGTGGTTTCTTATGTGAATCTTGTGCGTTTGCTATTTGTCAAGGCAGCAGCGATGGTCAGCAATGTCCGAACGCATAAGCCTAGAAAGCTTCGGCTTAGAAATCAAACAGCAATAGGACCAAACCTAATAAGCAGGCATGTTACGCAGCGAAGGCGTGTACGAATATTACCTGATAGACGAAGCATACTAAAAAAGAAAAACTCCGCACTGTCCCTCAGCGATGCTTTCTGATTTCTATATGTATGATATTGTCACGTGGTGGTGACGTTGAAGAACACAGTAGCAACACTGTGAAAGACAAAACTAACTTTTATTGGGCGAACCTGTGCCCACAAAAACAGGCTACACTTATACCACAACGATAGCGGCGAACACGGTCGCCGATCGTCGAAAATTTGATCAGCGGATCGAGCGCGTCGGCTTTTATACAGCAGTCGTCGAATGTTCCAGTCTAATCGCTTGGACCAACGTGTCTTCCACAAAGTTCTACACCATTCGCGTCACGCGATGAAATCAGATAACATAAGGTTCGGCGACAACAGACAGCGGATAGAAGCATCGATAACTTTCCAGAAACTTCGGATACATGCAGGCGCGTTTCGCGCTGTGCGATTACATTTGTTAGGCGGCGAAACGTGTCCCCGATAAAGACAAGTACACGTGTGAATATATAGCTGTTCTCATGTCCCCATGCAAGTAAGTGTATGAACACCGCCCTATAATTGCGGAGCGGTTGTAATCAAAAGGAAAACTGTCGAGCGCCTGCAAGGAAGGATTGTTCCCGCTCTCCTTCACACGATCACTATAAAATCGTGTGCCCCTTTGGGGCCATCATCAAGCTTTCGTATCGTGCTATACCCGTGTCGCACGGCACGTGTAATGTCATTCGCAGTGAATGAAATTACGTCTTAATGCCATTTGTATTGCTTCTAAACGGGCATAGTGAATGTCTTTCACAGATAATGGCCATTGATGAGCTTCCCGAACTTATGCAAGCGCGACTTCTGTAATCTCGACGACAGGGGCTTGGCAAAAAATAACGTAGTCGATAAGTTAAAACGAAATGTAATCAGAGTAAAGGCTGTCATAATTGCTGTGATGCGCTTTTTAACAATTTTATGACGTACAGCGCGAGATTTGAAGTAGTTTGTCTCCGACTGGGCGCTATCACCACTTGTCGGGCATGTTTACAAACACTCGTCCATTTTATTATTTCTGCGTATTGTTTTCAAAGTATTGCCGTGTGAAGCCTATTCAGCAACCACGGTAGCCAACTCTGCAACTTCGTCAGCGGAGTATCGGTAGTGAAAAACGCCTGGGCCGGCGACGAGACACGCGCTGCTGAAAGTGTGGAAAGACCACATCACCGATTTGCGCAGGGCGAAGCGCGAACCTGACAGTATTTATGTCGACTGCCGAGTGCCTGCGTGTGCAAGGGGCCGTAAACATTGCCATCAATTGCGAATGCCGTTGTGTATACCTGTGTAGACAGGAAGCGCAAGACTGCAATGACATTCCGTATGAATATCATTTACTGTGAATGGCATTACACGTGTGGTGTGACAGAGGTATTAGCAGCAGAAAGTACAGCCGCGCATGTGATGCTCGGCTGGGCGAGGTCTACAGCGTTCCAGTTCATGCACTGTTCTAGGCGACCACCTTAAATAGTTGGTGCATGCAGGAATGCATTAGGAGCTCTCGATTTGTTGGTAGCCATGACCGAGCTTTCTGTAAAGCTAAACATCTACTGTGTACTACTTGTGACAAGGGGCGAGAAACCTCTGGCAAGAGTGCACCGCTGTTCGCCGCCTTTCTCGTACACATACCACAGGACGCGCCCGTCCTGTGTTACGTGTTCGTTTCATATTCGCCCTTGGCGCGTCTTAATGAAAATTGCATGACTAGACGCGACGTTTAACAAAGGTAGAAAGGTCGGTGCCCAATCACACGGCCTTGTCATGTCTCGTGCTAGATGCCACTTGCTCTGTTGATATTGGCAGGGCACGGTAATTAACGTCTGCTACGCTGTATAGTAGGTGTCTTCGAATGACGAATGTTCGAAATGAAGTCGTAGACAAATATTCCATAATATCGACCCCCAAATTTCAAATTGAATATCGAGCATTTTTTCTCATACCTGGTGAAAGATGGAATAAGGAGTTTGCGCGTTTTCCGTGTGGCGGGACAAAAATATCAGGCTTACATTCAATGACCCATCTATTTAATACCGGTCGCAGTTATACATCTGCATAATTGAGGAGCTTGTATTTGACAAGCAGCTGTTTTGAATTGTTTAATGCACTATGACAATCGCGATATTGAAAAAAAGACAGCAGACTTCAGTAATTTTTGCGGCTCGGAATTCGTTCCCTGCGACAGCACCATTGTCCCACAGTGAAGACGAGCATCTTATTTCACGGTGTGCATTCACCATATGCTCATCTTACTTGTTTGTTTTGCTCCCCTGCTTCTTAAAGTTATTGCGTTCACCCACTACAGTGAGCTGCACCAGAACACAGCCGCTATAAGGCGGGCCGGGATTTGATCCCGCGACGTTGTGCTTAGCCACGCAACACCATAGGCACTAAGGAACTGCGGCGAGTAAAAGATGCCACTGCTCTGAGCTTCTCTGTGAAGCAGAATACCTTGCACTAAGTTGCCCGTACTGTGGTGCCGCGGTAGCCTATATCATATCGCACACCGTACTTTCGTGATGTCGCACTCTCGCTGCTTGTCTTAAAAAGAAAAATATTCAAAATGCTGGTTAATATCGTATGTTCCATTTCACTGTTACATGTGTCAGCAATCTAGCAAAGCAGAACCTTGTTGACCAAAGCGAGCTATCGGTGCAACGATTGAAGTGTCTCGTATAAACTGTAGAGCAGGAACTTAAAGACGAAGCTTTTGTGGCTCCCTCCCCATCTAGACCAGCGGAGAGTCGAAGAGGCATTTGAACCATACGGTATCGCACAGTCCATCACTAGATAAATGGGGTGTTACGATGTAATGAAGGGCTGGCAGATGACAAATCGAGATGCGGCGTTCACATCGAAGTACGTCGCTTCTCCAAGCTCACTGCTTCATTTGCGGACTGTTTATGGGCACCAGTCCCTTATCCTGCTACCAGGTAGCCCGCCGCTTTATCTGAGGTGTAATAGGGTCGGCCATATAAGACGTCAATGTAAGACTTCACTTTGCAGCACGTGTCCCCTTCCAGTAGTTGCCATTTTTCACTGCTGCAGCCGTGTGCACTTTCAAAAGCATCGGTTTACGCTAACAACCTCCCTGGAAATGGCCGAACTGACGATGAGAATATTGCAGACCACCTCATGGACGTCAGTGAAGATGTGGATGCATCTGGAGAAGCTCATGCTGTAGAACCTAGATGTAAAAAAAGAGAGTGAATGTGAAAGTTTACTATTAGAAATATACTTCCAGGTGGCGCACCGCTCTCTACAGCTACATTTTTCCTTGCTGTGATACAAGATGTCTGTGCAATTGAGATAACCGTGGACAACTACAAAACGAACACGTTATTTATGGGTGACTTTAATTGACATGATCTGGCTTGATGCTTTTGCGCTGATGCATCTGGGAAACGATTCCATCTCAATCTCAATTGAATTGCAGCCCAATCCCAGATGCATCTGGGATTCGGTTTCTCTGAACAATTCTACTTATTTAAATTCTAAGATCGCAACGTTTGCTCGTTATCAGTCGCGCTCTGTCTTAGATTTAACATTTGCTATTTCAAGATTATCAATATCATCTTGGGCTGTAGTTGATGATGCCATCAGTAATAACTGTGTTATATTGATGGACATTATCTATCCCTCAAATTCTTTAGATAATGAAGTGCACATTTTTGTTGACTATCCAAATTTATTGAAACATTACAGTCCACGTTGTCTTCTTTGTTAAGCATGGAGAGACACAACAAAGCTATGAGTTAGAAGGGTGTAAGTGCTAGCTAGTTGGTGCGAATCAATGGGTGAAAAACAGCGCAGAATAAATATGGACAAGGGCCGACGACTCGTTCTGTGTTTCCTCACTTCTCCGTATTTATTTTACGCTGTTTCTTAGCCATGCATAAAGCTATGTGCCTTTGCCCAGTTGTGAAGGGTAACCTAAAGAAATCTGAGTTTGTAGCATCGACATCAAAAGGTAGTTTTAGCTGTCCCTGGTGCAACCCGGACTGTGCATGATATTATAGACGCCGAATGGTTGCGTGCAGGAAACTTCTTGACCTGCACCCTTCAAATTAGAGTAACTCTACGTACGCTGGAGTTACGTTTAAACGACCCATTTCATTGCAAATAAAGGTTGCGATAAGAAGGGTTACAACTTTCTGTCGAAGAATGGCAATAAAAAAGCGCTTTATAGGTTTCCTCACTTTTAATAGGCTATAACAACACCCATAAATGTTGATTCAGCAATCAAGTTGCTGAAAAAATTATGAAAATCATTGGACCAAATTGCCAGAGGGTTACACACACCTAACACAACTCAGTAACAATTCAACTTAGGCTTGCATCCGGGGATTATTTTATAAATATAACGATTTAAGAGCTTGCGCACGTTGTGCGACTACTACCTGCCTCAGTTCCAGGTTTATTCGTATCGTTGCCAGCATGTTAAAAAATATTATTTGACATATCTCCACAGGGCCTACTTAGTATCGTCACCTACTCCCTTAAGAGCAGCTGTCTTCCTCCAGATTGGAGGCTTGCCAGAATGCTCCCCCTGCTTAAGAAACAAGGACCGGAATTGCACATGAACAACATAAAACCCTTTGCACTAACGTGTAACAATATGAAACTAATAAAAGAGTGTTATAATTGGTATAATTAGGCTTTTTAACTAATAGCACGTTAGTGAGCCCATTTGGTAGTGGTGGTAAACTTTATTTAAAGGGAGAGGGGTAAAGGGGGGTGTGGCTGAGGGATCGGGCTCAAGTAAGGCCCTGGGCCTGCTTGGTTTTCTCCGCCCAGTCCACCAGTTCAATTTGTCGGTCGACATCCCCGGAACTGAGCCAGGCTGCCCAGTGAATCTCGCTGCTGATGGGGGGATGAGAAAACGGGAAACCTTGATGCTCGATTTGGTGCGCGCACGTTGATTTGAGGGGACGCATAAGCTTGCTTGACACAGCGGCAGCATGCAACGCTGGTGGCTCTTGAAATAGCTAAAGCATACGACAGTGTAGAGCATGTCGTTCTACTGAATAACCTAAAGAGCATGAATTTACCTCCTTTTTACACAAAATGGATTTATGAAATCCTAAGAAATATAAAATTTTATTACTTCCAAGGTGGCGCTTCGACGTCAAAATATAATCAGTCCAGAGGAGTTCTGCAGGGTTCTTTCTCCTATTTTGTTTTGGGCGAGTCATTCAGAAGATCGACTGTAGAACAGGTTAAGGCGTGCGACACGGTATCAGCTGTGTGTCTTTATAGAGCGGTGACCATTGCTTGTGCCGCTGGAGATTACATACGTAGCGTCTCTACGGTCGTTTACAATGACGGATGGACCTGAGCAGCGGGTCCAGAACATTCAACACAGACCACGTTCGCAGACTCGTGTCGAAAGCCACACACGGTCACCTTTAGTATAAGACACGGGCCGATGACGGGCGTCGTAACGGATTTTTGAACGCGACTGAGATGCCAGAGTTTGGAGACTTGTGGTGCGACGGGGGCTTCTTTCCACCTCTAGCGTAAAAGGAAGAATCTTGTCGTGGCAGCTGCGAGGAGAGCGAGCGTAGAGAAGATAAAATGGGGGGTACCCTGTGGTCTCATGCTTCGTGGCGTTGTAAGCGGAAGTTATGTAAGGTAGCACTTCGTCCCAGTTTTTATGCATGGAATCGACACGAATGTATAATATGTTCGCAAGAGTCTTGTTTGTGCGCTCTACGAGGTCATTGGTTTGCGGGTGATATGGAATGGCATGGTCGAACTGGCTGGCAAACAGACGCAGGATCGTCCCAACGACGTCGGCGATGAACCCGCGGTCATTGATGATGACTTGTGGAGGACCGCGACATATAATTATAAAGCGAAGCATAAACTGCGATACGTGAAAGGCTGTTACTACAGATATTGCCGCAGTTTATGCGTAGCGCGTCAGATGGTCGACACAGACGACTACCCATCGATTGGCATTGTTTGTTCGCGGAAATGAGCCAAGGAGATCGACACCAAGAGCCCCGAATGGAGAGTTAGGAAGCGGTACATGATAAAGTCCAGGCCGGACGCTTGTGACATTGGCGTTGTTCGCAGCCCGCAACGTACATTTCTGGGTGGTGTCGCTTCTTGGGCCTGTAGAACCTTTGCTGGATGCGGTAAAACGTTCGGGCAAAGCCCATGTGACCGCAGGTTGCGTCGTCGTGCGTGAAGCGAAAAACGTGGGGACGTAGAGTGCGTGGAAGGACGAGAAGCGGTGGGCTGTTTGGCCTGAATAATTTTCGTGTAGAGGATGTAGACCACAAAACAGCTTCGGTTGGCGCACTCTTTCGCAGAGGCGAACGGATCTAAGCCACGGTCGTCATGTGCTTTCTAGAATCAGGGAACGGGCGCCTGTAGCGTCAATATACTGATCGAATTTGTCGGGTCGTAGGGTAGAAGTAGGCGCGATAGGCTGTGAGCGTCTGCGTTGCGGGTAGCGATTCCGCAGCGTACTACAAAATCGAACTCTTGTAAGCGCAGGGCTCATCACGCAAGTGAGCCAGAGGAGTCACGTAGGCCCACCGACCAACAAAGGAAATGATGGTCGGTGATGACTGAGATACAGCAGCCGTACACGTTTGAGCGAAACTTTTGAATTGCGAAAACCACCGCCAGGCACTCCTGTTCGGTCGCTCTGTCACTCTCTTCTTGCTCAATGAACGGCTTAAATAGCCAACCACGTGTTTAGCATTGTCACGGCATTGGACGAGAACCGCGCCGAAACCCATTCCGCTAGCATCCGTATGAATTTCTTCTGTAGGAGCAGAACCATCAAAGTGGCGCAGAACCGGTCCAGATGTAAGCCTAAACATTACCAGCCTAAACGCAGAGTCACAATCCGGTGTCCAATGGAAAGGCACATCTTTTCACAGCAAGCCAGTCAATGGTTGCGCCTTATCGGCAAAAGTTTGAACAAAGCGGCGGAAGTATGAGCACAGGCCCTGAAAACAGCGTACGTTGCGGAGAGATTGGTGTTTCTTGAAGTTGGACGTAATACTTCTGCGGAAACCCGCAAGGTGGAAAGTTGTAATAATTAAGGGAAAATCAGACATCAGTCCGTTCGTAGCAATTGCTACAAAGGAAACCCATGCGGGTTCCTTGAAAGAAAAGCCTGGCAGTTGAAGAAAAGTTCGTTCTGGCCCGGGACTCGTACTCGGGACGACCGCCTTTCCGGGGCAGCCGCTCTACCATCTGAACTCACCAGGCGGCTAGAAGATAGGGGGGCAAAGTCGAATTGGCCAACGACTCGAAGTAAATGCAAGAGTTTCATGCATTTCAACTTCTTTAATAACGCAGGCGTGAGCTCGGTAGCTGAGTTCCGTGTGCTTTCTGTGTCAAATCAAATACTTTAGTGTATCTGGCCAGCAATGTAACTAAGGCTTTGTGCTTATGCGGCGGAAGAGCAGAGTCAGACTTAGCGGAGTCGCTTAGGCCTGCAATGCCACACTGCTTTTCAAACAGGGCAAGGCGCATACCTTCCGGGAGCATAGCTGACTTGTCTCTACAGTTCACCGCAAATAACTGTGTTTTTCCACAAGTAAGCAATACAAGGAAGCGAGGCAAAAACATGTTTTTCTTCACACTAGGCAAGGGCAACTGCTCAATCATAATGTCAAATGAACGTGTACCTGGGTTTCTTGTCAAAGCATTAACTAGCACACTGGACGTGCACCAAACCGGCAGAACAACATCTTTTGCTACAACGAACTGGTCTCTTGGACAGGGACGCTGCTGAGCGAGAGTGGAAAGCAGAACTGCTCCTGCTCCGCAGTCCACAGTAGCACGACACTCTTTCAAAAAGTCGATGCCAAGAATGACATCGTCCGTGGATGCGCAAGTACTGGAAATTCTGCCTGGAAGTTCTTGGCATACAAGCAAACACGGGGCACACAGCGACTGGATAAACAGAAGCGCCGCTGACTGCCCGAACGGTAGTAGGTTTATACCAATAAAACACGCCTTTACGAACAAGACGTTTCTTGAAAACTAAACTGACCACAGAAACAGTTGTTCCGGTGTCTATCAGAGCCATTGTCGAAACATCGTCAAAAAGCACACAGACCTTGTTTTGAAGCAACGAAACTGGTGCGTGCATACTTGTGTGCAATGCGGTCCGCATTGCACACCTCCATCGGCCGCGCAGGCTAGTTTCCTGGAGACAGAGACGGAAGCCGTGTGCGGAGCCGTGGAGGTGGTGACCGTCGCTGGCCCCTAGTTTGCGGCGTCAGGCTTCGGACAGAGGCGGGAGATTCTGTACGGATGTTCTGCCGGAACATGGACTTCTGGGCAGTTGGATCCGAACATGGAAAAAGAAAAAGGATAAGGGGAAGCATTACGTCACGCAGCCAGCCTTGGCAAGCGAACGCTCCTTGAAGCCACAGTGGTGGCCCAACACGTCGCCTCTTGCGTCGAGATAACGGAGCAAATTCTAGACTTGCCGAGACGTTTGGCTACCAGTAGTTTTTATTGGATGCGCGCTTGGCTGGCAGCTGCTAGCTGCTCAGATGGAGGCCTCCATAGCTGCTCAGCTGCTTTGCCTATATCTCCGGACGCATTTTTTTCTGAATACTTGTTCCGCTTCGGTCGTTTCCTGCAAGGCATATGGTGCGCACTTTGGGCGAGTTGTGAGAGGTTCACAATCCAACGTCAGCGTATTCAGGCTACAGGTATACTTCAGCCGAAGTAAACCGACCATTGTGAGCGACAATAAGTCACATGTCTTCGTCACATTTCTGGCCGAGGCCTTGCCCTTGTGTATTTCGCCCTGTTATACGAGCTTTATTGATTTTAATTGTCGCTGAATCAGTGGAATCTTACGCATGAGGGTTCGCATATACGCGATTGATCGCACTGCGGGAGCGGGGTCATCTTTGCAGGCCGAACGCGGTGGGCTTATTGCCTCAGATGACGCTTACTCCCGCAAGAAACGGCGTGATGCCGCACAGAGTGCCGCCGCGTACGAGCGATACCTCAAATGACCGCCGAGTCAGCCTCCCCTGTACAAGCCACCCTGCCGGACACCCCGAGTGTCCGACACTGAGGGAGAGGGTGGCAAGAATCAGAGCGCGTACCAATTATGGCGCATAGCGGCGCCACGCTGGGCGCGAGGGCGCGATGGACGAGACAGAGGCGCGAGACGGCAATGACAATGTGCGAGAGAGCGAGACACACATATCGAAATGAAGAATTATATGTGTGAATAAACTAGAGTACCTGCTTTCGCACTTGGCGCACCAACGTTTCCGTGTTCGTGCTACGATTCTTTTTCTTTTCGTTTTCAAACGCGAAGATGAGTTGCATTTGCTACGTACGTGCTATGCTGCTTTCTCGTGAAACGCGATTCCAAAGCACTGCACCCACTTCGAACACTGCGTACTACAAACACGAACAAGTAATAGGTCATCGGATGCATACGATCTCATTAAATAAAATTGTGAGGTTTTACGTGTTAGTTACCACGATCTCATTATGAGGCACGCCGCGGAGGAGGACTCCGGAATAAGTTGGGTCACCCGGATTTCCTTAACGCGCACCTAAATCTAAGTACACGGGTGATTTCGCATTTTACCCCCGTCGAAATGCAACCGCCGTGGACAGGATTAGATCTCGCGATCTCGTCCTTAGTTAGCAGCCCTACACAGTAGCCACTGAGCAATCACGCCGGCAAAACGTAATATGTATCGGCGAATGGAAGAGAAAGGTGCACTCCTACTCAGCCACTGAGCAATCACGCCGGCAAAACGTAATATGTATCGGCGAATGGAAGAGAAAGGTGCACTCCTACTCATAAAGTAACCTTTGCTTTCTCCCTCACACGAGAACTGGCCAGATTACGGAACAGTTGTTAGCCTCCCTTTCTAAATCAAGGATATGCGTGCTTAGCTTCTGTAATGACAATAGACATTACTATGCAATTTACTGCAACACGAACCGCAGCGCACACTTACCGCAAAAGAAGTCAGCTGTGTAGCAACGCCGCGCACCTTTCGGAGAGGCCTGCAACTTAAGCCTTCAACTTCCGACACGCTAGAGAGGCTTTCTCTCTGATACTGTTCGTCGAACGGATAAGCATAGCGCAACACCATGATTCGATGCCACAATCCAGAAACTTGAGCACGGCATGAAGCGAAAGAGCCGCGGTGGCAGCCATGTTTTTCTTTATTTGAAGAGTTTCAAATGGTTTCGAATGGGTATACAAAAAAAAATCAACCGGGAGTACTAAAACCGACCGCGCGCTCTGACCTTTTTGCCACGTGTTGGGCCGCCACATCGGCTTCAATCGCATTGCGGCATGCTCCCTCCTAATATGTCCTTCCTCCATGGATCCGAAGACTAATAGGTGTGATCGGGCGGTTGGCTTCGTCGTCGGAATGGCGCAGGTCGCTCGGAAATAGTACGTGGATGGCGCCTGGTAGGGCAGAACCGGGCAATGTGTTCACGAACACTTTACTGGTAGTTCACGCGGCATACCAATAGTCGCGGTATTGTGAGTGTACTCTGCACACTGTTCCCAGTTCGGAACGAAAGAAGACGGTCGACTGTTGTAGCTGTGACTGTCATGGGGCGCATAAAGCGGCTCGACATTAGAGGCCATTGATACCAGAGCCTTCAGTCAAGGCCCGCGGTTGCAGTAGCCGCGCTCGTCGAAACTTGCAGCATTGAGAGTTGTGGAGGGTAGAAAACATTGGGTGTCTCTAGCTTCCATAGGAACAGAAGCATGCCGACGTAGATCCTTGCGTACAATGGGACCAATGGTGGAAGAAAGTTCCGCAGGTAGTGAATCATGGTATACATCGGCAGTGGTGACCGTCATGACCTTGTCCAGACGTCCAAGCTTCGAAGTGATGGGACTTGTTTTAAAGGCCTCGTAGGTTCGACAGCTATCAATCACATCAGCCACTGATTCGCGACTCTTCTGGCCGATTAGAGAGAGAGAGAGAAGTCATAAAGGAAAAGAAAAGGAAGTACTAAACTTCCTCGGAAATACCTTTGACAATATGGCCCACCTTGTCTACTTTCACCACGTGGGAATCCACTGACTTTCACAACTCCAGTATCTAATAAATGTACGTTCTCCAAGTCTCCCCGGTGACTTGAGCCCTCTGAGACAACGTGTGCTCCGCACACTTCTTCTTGGTTGCGGGGTTTCCCAAGCATTTCTTCATTTTCTTAAGAAATAGTTACCCACTCGTCCAACTTCCTGTCCCATATCTCAGCACCGGTAGAATTTCCGAATTGCACACCTTTCTTTTGAATGATAATGGTAAGCTTCCTGTCAGGAGCTGACAGTGTCTGCCGTATCCGCTCCAACCCATTTATATTCTTCTGTAGATTTCCTTCTCATGACCAGAGTTCCCTGTGAGTAACTGACCTAGGTAAACGTACTCTTTCACAGACTCTTGAGGCTGGCTGGCGATCCTGAAGTCTTGTTCCCTTGCCCGGCTATTGATCATTATCTTTGTCTTCTGCTTACTAATCTTCAACCTCACTCTTGAACTCTCTCTGTTAACGCCCTCAATTCTTTGTTTTAACTATTTCCCAGTGTTGCTGAATAAGACGTCATCTGGAAGCCGAAGGTTACTGAGATATTCGCCGTTGTTCCTTACTCCTAAGCCTTCCCAATTTAACAGCTTGAATACTTCAAAGCACGCAGTAAGTAGCATTGGAGAGATTGTGTCTCCTTGTCTGACCCCTTTCTTAATAGGTATGTTCCTACTTTTCTTGTGGAGAATTAAGGTAGCTGTGGAATCTTTGTACTTAACTTCCAAGACATTTGCGTAAGCGTCCTGTACTCCTTGATGACGTAAGGCCTCTATGAATGTTGGCATCTCTACTTAATCAAATGGCTTTACGTAATCTATGAAAGCCATGTAGAGAAGCTGACTGCACTTTGCGGATTTCTAGATTACCTGATTGATGACATGGATGTGATCCACTGTAGAGTATCCCTTCCTGAAGCCAGCTCGTTCCCTTGGTTGACTGAAGTCCAGAGTCTCCCTTATTGTATTGAAAATTATCATGGTGAATATTTTATATAATACTTTGAATAACTTCATGGGCCTATAATGTTTCAATTCTTTAACGTCTCCCTTTTTGTGGATTAGCATAATACTTGCGTTATTCCATATTTCTGGGACCCTTGAAGTCTATAGACACTTCGTAAAGAGAGCCGCCAGTTATTCAAATATGTCTACTCCATCTTTGGTTAAGTCAACTGTTATTCCGTCTTCTCCTGCCGCTCTTCCCCGTTTCATGTCTTCTAAGGCCTGTTAACATTATCGCTGGTTATAGAAGGAGTGTCTGTAACCTGTGCGTTATTACTTCGAATGGAGGCATCGTGGCTCGTCTAGGTACTGTACAGGTCAGTACAGAATTCTTCCGCTGCTTTTACTATATGTTCGAGACTGCTTCTGATATTTCCCTCCTTGTCTTTCAGTGCAGACATCTTGCTTTATACTATGTCAAATTTCCTTCTCACTTATTTCATGTTGCTTCCATTTTTTACTGCTTCCTCAGTCTTTCTCATGCTACAACTTCGAATATCCCTTATTTTCTCCTTGTTGATCAGTTTCGACAGATCGCTTGAGTTGAACACTTTCATTGTTTGACGTTTCTTTATTAGGTCATTTGTTTCTTGGGAGAGCTTACCTGCTGGCTGCTTTGGTGCCTTGCCTCCCAATTCAGCTGCTGCTTCTGAAGCCAGCCTAGTTACGGTTTCATTCATTACCTGTAGGTCATCTTCATCTCTCCGTTATCCCTTATATTTGTTTGCATATTTGTTTGCATCAGCCATCCTTAATTGGTCTGCTTAGACCCTTACTGCGTCTAGGTTGGCCTGTTTCTTCCTGACCAATTTTACTCTTTCGCTCTTCAAATTGAGGTGAATCCTAGCTCTCACTAACCTATGATCGCTGCACTTTTCCCTACCTGACAGTTCTACATTCTGCACTACGCTGTGATCGGCAGAAATTGTAAAATCAATTTCATATCGTGTTTCACCAATAAGGCTTTTCTAGGTCCACTTTCAGTTGCTACACTTCCTGAAGAAAGTATTCATTAGTTGCAGCTTATTCCTTTCAGCGAATTCTACCAGCATCTCTCCTCTAGCGTTCCTTGAATCGACGCCGTAGTTGCCGATTGCTTGTTCACCAGCCCGATTTTCCCCCACTTTTGTATTGAAGTCGTGCACTACTACAGTATACAGAGTTTGCACTTGTCATCGCTAATTCGACATCTTCATAAAATGGATCTACTTCGTCGTCATCATGACTAGATTTTGGAGCATAGGCTTGTACTACTTTTAATCTATACCTATTAGGTTTTATTACGACTACTGTTACCCTCTCATTATCGATAGAATTTGTCAGTCTGACGCTATGTCCTTATACTTTCATTCCCTACCCCCTGTGCAGCGCGGTTGAGGTGTCCTCTGCTGAGAGACAGTTACTGTGCTGCACTTTACCGCAACCTTTCCTTCCCATCAACAAGAATCTCCTTCTCTCTCTCTCTCTCTATGTCCTTATGGATTATAAATCATACCCCGTATTGTTTCTTACCTGGAAGTCCTATACAGTAAAGCACATGGCCGTTAGTCACCACTGAATAAGCCTCATCAGTTCTTGTAACCTCACTGAGGCAAGTTATATTCCATTCAATGCCCGATACTTCATCAAAGAAGCCTGCTAAGCTAGCTTCACTGCAGACAGTTGTGGTGTTAAAGGTTGCCAGGGCCAGTTTCTATCTCGAATGCATTGCTAAATAACTAGCAATATCTCCATTCATGAGGTGTATTTTATTTCACAGCATCCCGCCTGTTCGAGCAGTTCACATTATTTGCGTATCAATGGTGCTATGCGATATCATTCGGCATTCCTTTTACAGCGGGGATGTTATGGCGCGTACACGCGAGCGCAAAAACGTGCGCGCTGCGCCGCCGCCGGCAAAACGCAGATTGCGGCAGAGTGGCCACAACAACACGTGACCAGCATGAAAATTTCACCTACTCTCTTTACTCTGCGTGTGAATGCGACATGTCGCGGGCTTTTCCCTTCGTCTGCTGAAAGATCGGTGCTGCATTTACGTTCTGCGTTCTTAACGCGAGTTATGTCATATGAAGATGATGTCGTGGTTGGCACTAATGGTAATCATGTTCGTTTGCTCCCTTCTGTCTTGGCGTCGACGCGTTCAAAAGTCTAGGAGAATGAGGTACTGAGTGCCGCCTCCGCCTCCCTGTATTCAAGGTCCGTCTTCTCGTACAGAATCGGATATGGCGCAGTGTCTCCAAAAACCTTTTCCTTCGGGAAGTCTCGGTTCAGACTTATCATTCTAACATACAATCGCAAACCATGCGAATCAACACATGCGCAAGTGGGACAAAAACAAGGACGAACGAGAGCTGACGCGAGCAGACGATATATAGTTCGACATGAGCGCGCCAGCTGACTCCACATACGAGTAGGAAACGAGCAGTCGGGCGGGTCGACGTGAAACCAGTTTCCCCCACGCACGTCATCGAAGGGGCCGCTCTAGGCCGATCTCATTGGTCCCCGGCGTTCGCGGCTCGCTTGCTGCCGCGGAATACCGCCAAAAATGTGTCTTGGACCGATGCGTCCAGCAGCACAAGAATGCTGGTACCAGGCAGCCCGGCCAGTTTTTCCGCTAGTGTGTATGTGCCTTTATACGCTAGGTTCTGGCGGTTTTTGTGCATAGGCAAAAAAGAGGGCGCCCACCCCACAGCTAAAAGTGCTATAGCATATAGGGAAAGCCTATCGCCGGTTATGCCGCAGCTGCGTTTAATCGCGAAAAGTGACGCAACGTATCGTGATAAAAAATATTGCAATAAGGAAAGTAAAACCGGAATAGTATGGATTGCGGTTTGACTTCACGGGCTCTGTAGGCAAACTACGCAACCTTATCTCAGTCCCCTTCCTCCCGCGCAGTGTGTACGCCGCGCGCAGTGGGTAGGCCGCGTGCAGTGAGGACTGCGGAAGAAAAGCGCACCTACGAAGAAAACCGTCATGAACAGAAGCAGGAATGCGCGCGCCGATGGAGGGCGGCACGCCATTCCGACGAAGATCGTGCCGCAAACGCCAAGCGTATGCACCTTTGGTTACAGCAACATCAGTGCGCCCATGACGCGTCATGGGTCGTGTATAGGCCTCACATTGGCCAAGAACCTTTCCAGTGTCACCACAGATCCACTGGCCGTATGTCTTAGCGATTGTAAAGCAATATTCGCCTTGGTAACCAAATAATAAACCCAATAAAGATAAGAAAAGATTAATAAAAATAAAAGAAAGCATTGCGTATGCAACCTTATAAAACAACAACAAAAATCGTGAAAGACGAAATTCTTTGGGGTACTTGCCTGTTATTTTCCATCAACAAATTTATTGTCAACATATTTATCACCATATATACAGCTCCGCAGGTCGTCCACCTTCATAGAGTGAATGGCTACGAGTATATTTTTTTAACAGCGGAGCTGTTCTTGCCGAGCCCTCGCCGTGCGGCGTCCGGTGTCACGCAGGTGGGCAGGTTCCGGAGCTAACCACCAGAGGGCGCGCCGAGGGTAGGAACAATTAATTGCGTAAGAGGCGATTGGAATATTGATGGAAGAAAAGTAGGAAAAAGACAAACAACTGAGGCGCACGAAAACAAAGTTCACAATTGGTGTCCAGAAACTTTGGTTATGGGAATTCATCGTGGGTTTTCTTTTCCTTTTCTTCTTTTCTTTTTTAAGTAGCACCATTAGGCAATATATTACCAAAAACTTGGTGGCGCAACTCATGTTATGAGCGTGCCGTTTGGAACGGGGCGTTCTATCATCGATCTATCCATCCATCCATCCGGGGCCCCGCCTAGATGGTAGCGGACCAATCATAGGGCACGCCGGGGAGGGGGGGGGGAGCGGACTAATCAGAGTGCTCACCGGGAGAAGGGCAGGAGAGAGATATAAAAGCAGGTGCTTCGCCGGCGCGCGCTCTTTCGCCCCATGGATTCCGCTCGGCACGAGAGGCAGCGGAAGCTGGCACGAGAGCCGCAGCGCCGACGTCACGTGAATCCCAAGCTTCGAGAGCGAGAAGCGCAAGCCAAGCGCCGGTGGAGGCAAGCCAACCCCAACTTTCAAGTGAAGTCAACCCAAGCCAAGCGCCAGCAAAATCAAGATTAGCCCTAACTTCGAGAGTAGAAAGCCTAGCAGAAACGTCAACGCAGTGAGTTTCCTCCCATGGAGAGTGCCGCCACAACTGCAAGGTGTGTGACAGACTCTGCTTTGGTCACAATCTCACGCAACTGAAGAGTGAGCGAAATCCGGAACTGAAGTTCGAATCTAGGAGAACGACGACAGCGCGATCAAACGACTTTCATAAAAATCGCTATAAACACGACTTTAAACATCAACAAACGACCACCAGCTTCACTGTTTTCACAGATTTCACAGCTTGGAACTGGTTTTACTTTTTTGTATGCTTACATATTGATGTCCCCCTTTTTATCATGGATAGGATTGCCGTCCGCCGTGCGCATTATGTTCGTTCACGCTGTAATGCCACAGACACTACGCCGCTTCGTCTTAGTGCTGAACTGAGACTATGAGCAATACTATGTATAATAGAAGGATGACGCTAGCAGCACAGAAGACGACAAAAATTACGCAACAGCAACAAGTTTTGATAATTAGAAACATTTAGGCGTTTTTTTTTCATTCTTTAATCTTGCGTGGATAATCATATTCGTCCAAAAGCGTCTGAAAAAATAATCATCCGTCGCCTTACGAGCCAGAGAAAGCACAAGCTAAAAAAGAAATTCACTAGAAGTGCTCAAAACATATTATTGACGAACTTCATTGTTCTCAAGAACAGACACCACCCTTCAGTTTGTTATTATCCAATATAGCGTCGTGACGAGTATAAAAATTAAGGATATTACGCGCATAGAGAAATAGTCAATCAGACAATAAACATGAGTTCAGAGCAGTCATTGATGTTACCGCCTTCTACAGAAACGCACGTCCAAGTCAATCATGCACTAAACTGTTCAATGGATTTTGAGATTGCAAGTCAAGGAGGAGGAGGAGCAGATTTTAATGAAGAGAAAGGAGGAGACGTCGGCCTGGAGAGTGTGTCTCTAGCCTGCGCTACTCCTTACTGGGGAAAGGGGAAGTGGGAAATAGAGGGAAAGGTAGGTGCAGGTGATTATGTTATGGTACAATGAGCTACTATATGCAGGTTGTCCAATACGCGGATGCGCGCTGTGCACACAATACACGCAAGAATAATCTCGACCACACAAAAAGGCATTGCGCAAACGCATTTCGCACTGTTTGCACGTCTCCCAGGTTCTAGAGGCGATCGTCTAAACCAGCCTCACCTTAAAAGTTCAAGAGTGACTTTATGGCATATTGGGCATGGTCAGCTTTCCTCCCTGCGCCTAAAATCTTTTCTTCCGAAAAGGCGCGGGCATCCAAGCAGTCAACACTAGAATTAAGTGTCCTTTGCTCGGCCATCTTTTCAGAGCGCACGCAAAGCAGGTGAGCTATTGTCTCGGGAGTGTGACAGACGCTACAGTGAGGATCTCGTGCTTGTTCAATCTTGTGAAGTTATCGGTGAGTTTATGTCACACCGAGCCGTTATCAATGAATGAGTGTTTCCTGGCCTCTCCGCAACCCAGGTGGAAGCCGAAATCGTAAACGAGCGTCAAGTCTATGGAGGTGCTCTTGCTAATGCTCGGGGTTGTCCTATTGTCGTGCCATATTTGTTTTGATGGAGTTATCAATCAAGGCGTTGATGTCATACAGGGAAAAATGAATTTTTATAATGTTCCCGTCAGTGTGCACCTTTTTTGCTTCCGCGTCAGCCTGTTAATTTCCATCTATCCCACAATGGCTAGGAATCCACTGCAGAAAGATGGTATGCCCAGATTGAGACGCCTCAGCAAGCAGAATCGTGATATCATAAACCAGAGGACTATATGTGATTCTGTGATTCATATAATTGCTGATGAGTTGCAGCGCTGGTTTTGAGTCACAGAACACTGACCACATGTCGAGACTTTGTTGCAGCATGCAGTGGATTGCTTCTCGAACTCCGGTTAACTCGGTTGCTGTAGAAGACGTTCTGTGTCCTATCTTGAACCGTTGTGTGATCCCCAATAAAGGCACCGTGTAAGCTGCCGCGGAAGAGGTCTCTGTCGCAGAACTATCTGCAAAAAACATGTGCGGTACAGCCATACATGTAAGCAATGTAGGTTGACGTGAAATGCTTGAGCCCAGCAGGCGGCACTTTCGACTTCTTCGTTATTCCGGGGATTGAGAGTCGCGCGTTGGCTTTGCCATCGCCCGGAGTGGAACTTAGGGCATGCCATGGGGTTCGAAGTCCTACGGCAATAAGTCTTGCTGCGACAACACGGCTTCTGAGTAGGCGGCGACCGGCCGTACGCTTGCGACGTTCGTCAGTGGATTATTCCTGTGTCTACTTATTAGCCTTAGATGCTCTCGCGATGGCTCATGTTGCAGGTAAACTCGATCTCGGTATGCATAGTGCCCCAAGTACACGCACATCGTGGTAGTTCTAGGCAAATTCTCAGTGCGCGAGCCTGAGCTCTTTCAAGTGTGCGTGCAGCAGTTGTACTAACCCGAGGAAGTACAGGCGCACTGTAGTGCAGGTAGCCAACAAAAAGTGCATGGTAGAGCTGCAAAAGAGATGATTTGAATGGCTCCCATGATATCCCAGACATATGTTGAATGGTTTGAGTAAAGCTGTCCAGCGTTTTTCTTAATGCAAAGATGCGCTTCGACCAAGACAAGTGATGGTAGATGATGATTCCGAGAAACTTGTCGCAGGTTATCGGAGGTATAATTTTACCATCAATCACAACGAGGTAGTAGGCCACTGACCTCCATGTAAATGCCACTGTTACACTTTTTGTCGGTGAGAGCTGCCGTCTGCGACTGTTTAGGTATGTCGACGTTATTGACACCGCACGCTGCAGCTTCGTTTGCACTTGCAAGCGCGTTAAGCTAAAGGGTGAGCATACGTCCAAGGTTCATATGCAAATGTCATCTGCGTACACAGAGACCGAGACTATGCCTGCGAGTTCTTTGACGAGTCAAAGGAGAACGACACTAAATAACGTTGGGCTCAGTACACCTCCTAGAGGCACCCCACGAAAAACGGAATGGTTCCTTGTTCCATCGTCTAGAGTTGTCATGAATATCGTTCTCTGTCGAAGATAGCTGGCTACCCACTGATGCATATGGCCATCGATGTCCTGTTCCTCTCGGGCATTTAAAATTGCAGCATGTAGAACATTGTCAAAGTGACCCCTAATATGAAGAAAGATAGAAGCTGTCAATCGATGGCGACGTTTCTTGTGTTCAACAGTCGTTACTAGGTCAATAACGATGTCGCTTGACCACCTACCCTTTCCTAAACCTGTCATCGCGTCTGGATATATACTACGCCTCTCCAAAAACCACTCCAAGCGAGTCAAAACCATGCGGTCCATGGCTTTTCCTATGCAACTGTCAAACGCCACAGGTCGGTAGGAAAGCATAGCATGGGGTGTCTTGTCTGGTTTCAATAACGCCGCGATCTTACTTGTCTTCTAATGTGCAGGCACAGTTCCCGAGGACCAAGAAAGATTGTATAAAGCCACAAGCCTAGATGGCGCAGGGTAGAATAAGTAATGCCATCAGGCCTAGGTGCACTTGAGGAGTGTCTTGAAGAGGAAATCGCTGCACGTAGCTGTTGCAGCGTGAATGGGAGGTTGAGTCGATCGTCCATTGTTGGAAGAGCGCACCTGGGTAGTGAAGCTAGTGGTTTTGTAGATCCCGAGAGGTGCATGCAGAAATCTTCAGCGATCTCCGTCTCACTGCGCCTGGGAAGGGACGTCGTTGTTGTGGAGGAGATGGTGGGGCTAGTACAACATGTCATATCGTGGACAACGGTTTTCTTGGGTCCAAGCTCGTGCGAAAGGACCTCCAATGTTCTCTGTCGAGCTTGTCTAAGTACCTTTGAATTTTCTTTTGTACACGGCGTTGCGTTCTCAAGTCTGATAGCAATTGAGTTCACCTGTATTTCTTTTCGGTGCGACGTCGGACTGACCGCAGTTCTTCATATCTGACGTCAACGGGTGTTCCTAAATTTCGTGTTAGGATGATACGTGTTGTTGCGTACATTACTGCTGTAAGGCGCTCTTCAATCTCTTTCGGAGAAATTATACAGTTGCAGGACTATTCCAGCTCGTTTTGAAAAGCATCCCAACCAGTGCGTCGCGTATGAGAACTTGGGAGTCTTGTAAGCCATCTCAATTGTACATAAATAGGTAGGTGACCACTGCCATATGTTTCAACACTTGCTCACCAGGCAGCAGAAGACGAAAGGCGTCGTGAAGCGATAGTTAAATCCAAAGAGCTGCTGTAAGTTGTGCCACGAAAAAAAATTTTGGTGAGCCATCGTTCAGGATGTCAAGACTATTGCTGCTTGTGAAGTTAATAAGTTGTCTTCCTCGTTATCTGTGGCCATACTACCCCAAAGATGGTGGTGCGCGTTGAATTCACCTACAATAATATGAGGTCCTTTGCTGGAGTCAAGAACCAGCTTCAGGTGTCCAGAGTCAAATATTCCCGTGAGAGAAATATAGCCACCGATGATCGAGATTGTCCGGCGCTTTAGCTACAGTCTTATAGAAACGTACTCGTTAGCTGTTATGCACCGGAACTTCGCTTAGCGAACATGTGAGGTGACATCGCAAGCATAGTAAAACTTTGTTAGGATTTCCACTTGTCTTAGGCGCGAATTGCTCGTATCAAGAGAGTCTAAATGGCGATGTCATATTCGGCTCACATATAATAACTGGAAATTGATCCTTGAGCACTCTGTTCAATATCGCCCAGGCGACCCTGTAGACATCGTGCGTTCCACTTAAATATTACGGAACGGCTTATCCTTTCCTGTAGTGCATGATAACCTTGAAGTTTATAATGCCATGGTGTTTGCTAGCTTCTATATAGGAGCAAGCACTGGTTCTAATGCGTAAAGCCATGGCAACGGGCGTCTTAACTCCTATGAGCAGTATTTGCAAGGAACGAACCAAGTGTGCCAGCATTGATTTGATTTGCCCATCCGAGGATGAACGCTCATGTTCATGCTGGCGTTCGGGCTGCACTTTTATTTTTTTATTTATTTAACCATACCGCAGGCAAATTGTTTGACCCTAGAAGGAGGGGCATCTTCGGAATGACAAACAATAAATAACAGCAATAAACTCGCAAACAGCAAAAGAGGCAAAAAAACAATGCTAACCTAATGGAGAAGCAATTTTCAACAAAACAAAAGGAACCAGAACAGACAGAACACAACTAAACCAGCAGCAAATACGTACGTTTATACAATTGCAAGTATCTATTGCTCACAAAAGAAATGTTTCAGCTCCACCGAAAAGTATTCGGCCTTCATAACACTTGGCGGCACTCATTCCACTCTTTAACTGTTCTATGCAAAAAACTGTATTTCTAGAAATTAGTTTTCGCAAAAATAAGCCTCAGTGAATGCTTCACTGTGTGCCTTGTTTTCATAGTAGCACCAGGTTGAGCATAACTTGGCCAGATAGGGTGATTTTTCCGGACATAAAACTATAAGGTAACAAAAGCCGGTTTATTTTTCTACGTATCTCCAAAGTTGTAACTCTATTACGTTTCATCAGTGACGATGGTGAATCCGTCCTTCTATATTTTCCGAATATAAACCGTACAGCCTTTCTTTCAAAACCCTCAAGTTTTATTATATCGTTCTTAACATATGGGTCCCACAGCGCAGACACGTACTCTAACTTCGATCTAACACATGCGTTATAAGCTAGAAGCCGAACACTTACAGGAACATTTCTAAGTTTCCTGTTAAGAAAACATCTGTGCGTCAGCTTTTGAAAAGCTGACGCACAGATATCAAAAATGTGTGCACCCCATAAAAGATTACTGATAAGAGTTACCCCTAGGTACTTATATTTATCAACCTCCTTTATAGTGCTGCCGTTAATGTGGTAAGTGAAGGTACTCGGGCATTTTTTCCTTGTTACACGCAGAACAGATTTTTCCATATTCAGTCCCATGCCCTAGTTCTCGCACCAATCGTGAATTACCAGAACAGTTGCTTGCAAAGAGGTGTAGCCATTTGCATTCGAGATTGTTTTGAAAACCACGCAATCATCAGCAAATAATCTGATTGAGACATCCTTTGGTTTGACCTGCATTAAATCATTTATATAAATTAAAAACAACAATGGCCCTATAACACACTCCCCTGTGGAACCTCCGAGGTTCACATTGGAAGAAAAATTCTGCACTTGAACAAACTGTTGCCTATGATTAAGATACGCGGAAATCCACCAAACAATAAAGAGTGGAAGTCCATTGCTCACCAACATATATAATAATTTAATATGCGGTACCTTGTCAAATGCCTTGCAAAAGTCCATAAGCAATACATCTACTTGGCCAGTCCACGTCAAGAACACTAAACAAATTATGCAATGTCGATACTAGCTGTGTAACTGTAGACATACCCTTTCTAAACCCGTGCTGATCAACCGATAAAACTTTATGTTCGGAGAGGAAGTTTTGTATGTGCTTAGTAATCACATGCTCTAACATCTTACAGCATTGACTGGTCATTGAAACAGGGCACTAGTTAGAAGGCAGAAGACGTCTGCCCTCTTTGTGTATGGGAAATACACGCGCTAGACGCCAATCATCAGGTATTTCGCCCATTTCCAGTAAAAAATAGTTCAGCACAATGTGTTGGCGGGCTAGTTGGTGCGGATCCATAAATACTTCGTTTAGCGCAAAACAACGGACACAAGAAATAGCGCCTTGTCCTGTCGCCTTTTCTTGTGTCCAGTGAAAAGTGAAAGAGCTCTGTTAGGTACCAAGAAATTTGTTCGGCATATCTCCTCAAAAATAGGTTCGGGAGACCGTCCGGCCCAGTAGCTTTACGCGTATCAACATTTCAAATCAACGCCAAAATTCCTTCACGCGTTACCCGAATGTCCTGTGGGAGGTCCGATACAGTGGTTCGTGGCTCATATTCTTCATACTCAGAAAATACACTTTGAAAGTACTCGTTAAAGGTCTCCGCTCTGCCAGAAGGATTTGTCTGAATGACACCATCGATATTCAATTTGCACATTTCGACTTTTATGTTCCCTAAGTTGCGCCAAAACTTAGAAGGATCGTTTTTAATAAACTCCGCAAGGCTATTGTTGAAAAAATATTCCTAGCTTGCCTACCTTTCCATAACAAATCGTCTTTAAGGTGTCTGAACTGCTCGGATTTTTTTTTGTTTCTTCCTCCATCGTTTTATTTTTCTTTCACGAAGAATTATTTCTTTGGCGATCCATGGATTTATTCTACGCTGACGGAACATTTTTAGTGGCATAAAGTTTTCGATACAGTGGGGAATAACATTACGAAGTTGCTTCCATGCTGCCTCTATATTACTTAAGGACCGCATAGATGAGTATCCAACTAGTCTATTATGGCCACATCATCCGCCCGAGCAAAGTCCTTGATAACTTTTATCACAGAACCATTTTTTGCCTATCAGTGTCTTTAATCCATGAGTAGAAAATTAATTTGTGATCTGAAATACCCTCCTCAACTAACTGAGTACCTCCACCGAAAATGTCACTGACAAACGAAAGATCTAGGACTGCATTTCCTTTTGCGTTTACTTTCACGACTTACTCGAGGTTAAGGTAAAGCATAATGTCCAATATGGTGTCTCCGGGGGTGCAGCAACCATAATGAAGCTCTTGCCAATTAATCAAGGGCAAATTAAAATCACCAGTTATTATTAGATTTTTCCCTGAAATTGTAGCGCGTGATCGTACAATTGGGTCGAGTACAAGTCATCAGTATCAGGAGGGCGATAAACAGCGACACGAACAAACGTAATATCAAAAAACGCGACTCCCAAAAACAGGCTTTCGTGGTTATCAATCTGGTTACATACTTGTACGCCGCCCCCCTTTCGAGCAATGACAGCTACGCCGCCACCACGTGAGCCTCTGTCCCGTCTGCACAGCTGATGGGCCAGCGAAACGACTTCACCGTCTCGAATAAACTCATTTAGCCAAATTTCTGTTATGACGCAGACATGTGGATCATACAGCAGCAACAAATCTTCAATTTTATCCAATTTATTTACAACACTTCGAGAATTCAGAGAACTCGAGCGTTGCTGGCAAGGCTGTAGTCGCTAGCTAGGTGAAACCGCTGGAAGGTTTCGGCAAACCCTTCTCCGCTTTGGCGCTGCTTTACGTGAATGGGAGCCATCGTCCCACGTGTAAGGGCAGTCGTCAACCCAAAGCCTATCGTGTACCAGAGGCACCTTTTTTCCGGCTTCCTTATCAGTCTTGGCACTGTCCCAAAGTAGCTTACGCCTTCTGAGTGTGTCTGCGCAGTTGTCATTTTGAATAAAAATTTGCGTTCCTTTTTAGTTTGGTTACATTGTTCCAAACCGCTTGCTTTTCCCTGTAATCTCGGAAATAAGGAATAATCGAACGATTCGGCTTTGGCCGGCTAAGCCTGTGAATACGGGCGACCGACAAGCAGGATACGCCCATTTTATCTTGAAATAATTCTTTTATAGTGGTAGTTCGGAAGGTTTCTTCCGGTTCTGCAAGTGTATCAGGAACGCCGAATACAATCAGGTTTGACCGGCGCCTTCTGTCCTATAAATCAACAAATTTTTCCTGCTGCATATGAAGCATCTTTTCTATATCCGCTGAGCCAATACCTTTATTCAGGGAAGTGTTGTTTCTTTGATTCTTTTACATTGTCTTCTAGTCTTGTCAAACGGGCACCAAAGCTATATATCAATTTTTCCGTAGTCTCCAGACGGTCTTTCAAGTTGGATATATCAGCTTTAATCGACTCCTAACCTTCTACAAGCATTGCTAACATCTCCTCTAACGCAGGTCCAGCATTTTCCTCTACATCGCCACAAACTAATAGTTTACAAACACAAAAACGGTCGTATGCAATGCATACGCAAGTGTGTGGGCACGGCACGACAACCAGGAATCAGTTATCACTTCTCAAGGAACTGCAACAACGCCTGTAAGACAACAACGAAACGCATGGTGGGCGACCTGCGCCCAGTGCTTTCGCCGTGCCCACTGAAGTTCATCAGGAACGGTGCAGTCTTTATAGGGTAACTTGCTGGTGGCGTCACAAGGCCACAGATTGAAGTAAGGGGCGGGGCATCCTCGATGACTCCGCAGATTTCATTGCCTAATGCGTCGGCGTCTTTACCTGCACACACGAGTACCGGCGAAGCAGAGGCAAGGAACAGGGCGCTGTCTATCGACAGCAACAACGCCTGGAAGACGACAACGAAACGCATGGTGAATGACCTGTGCCCAACGCTTTCGCCGTCGCCACTGTACTCCGTGCCCACTGTACTTTCGTACTCCGAAATGGCGGGGAAGGCTATATAGTGGTGTCGTCGGTGTTCAGAAGAGTAGACGTGGCGAAAGCTGGCCCTGCTGTTTGAGGAATAGCAGGAGCACACGACGACTTTACAGAGAGTACAGGTTGTCCTGTTGTCGATGCCGATCTCCTCCTGCAATTATTTGAACGCCTCTGGCGGCGTTATACCTTGGTAACCGCTTCTCTGTGTGTAGTTCGATCTCGTATCATTTTCATTAGCACAGACATTCGTCTTTCATTTTGGAATATCCTTCGACGTTGCCTCGTGCGGCACATCGCCGTTAGGGCACTTGAAGTCAGAACTAGCACACGTCAAATCTTTGTGATTACCACCAAAGCGAGACATGTCATCTTTTTCACGCACACAGCTCTTACGTGTCCGATTTTTTGTCACTTACGGCACTGTAATGACCTGGGGGCCTATAGACGGACAGGATGCCTCACATATCCCACTTTTACATGTGTTGGTAATTTGTCTTCCTCAAAAATGAGCTTTATGCACCTCGATTGTCCAAAACGGTGCATGTCTGTGACATCGACAATTGAGGAGGTTAGCGTTGGCAGATCGCCAATATCAATATCTGTATCCACATCGTAGATCACACAGGCGGTGGTGCTGCCTCCATTTACGATGAATAAGCGAACAAGAACAAGTATATTTTTTAGCTTAGTTACAGCTTTTAAAGGGTCGAAGATGGTTTGTGTAGTCACATCAACAGTAAGTATGTTTCTTCTGCGATTAATTAGGGCTTCTCTGATTTGTCCTAGAGCCAGCCTCTCGAGTTAGGCACTGAAAGTTTGCCTATCGAGAGAATTGAGGTTGCATTTAGCAGCGACGGAGCTGTAGGCGATTATGTGCGCTTGCTGTGAGGTCGGCTTGTTTTAGTTAATCTCACTCACGATTGAAGTCCTACCAAGTTTCCTCTTCAACCGGCGATTTGTGGCCTCGGTATATCCACCATCGCATTCCATGTCGTCGACGTCACAGCAGCTCGATGACCTTGGCAGAGTCACGTTCAGGTGGTCGGGCACAGCAGACGGACTTGCAGCTTGGAGGCCAGCCCCAAATCTTGGCGGAAGAGTGGGCGGAACGTCCGTCATTGCTTTTGATACTGTACCTGACACGGGGCCATCGGTACGCACAAATTTAACTGAAAAACCAGAGTGAAGCAGGAATTGCAGTTGATCAAGACCTCGTCTTCTTCATCTACCCTTGCAAATCAAAGCGCCACAAAGATATAAGCACGCACCATCCTCAGCTATCACTTGTGACCTGTGGCCAATCGGCCCCAACAGCGATGCTATCGCATCCGGAGGCACGATTAAAATCCACAGCATTGAGTGTGCGGAAGAGGCAGCCATCTCCCTGGCCATCGTCTCTTCCAACTGCAAGATTATAATCAGCGACTCTAACTGAGCTGTTTGCAATTTCTCTAAGGGGCACATCCCCCCGAGGCTTATAATATCCTGAAACGAAACTCATATCGGCGCACCGTCTTGGGCACCGGCGCATTCCTCGTTGCCCGGGAACCAAGTGGCCCAGTCCATCGCGCTAAATTTTACCGACTGCGCTTTTGGCCACGATGACCTGGAATCGGTCAGGGATCGGATTGTTTCTTTCCAGGAAATCAACAGCCAGGATCGTCTGAGTATGTCCTGCAGGCGACAAATCGCTAAGTGAGAGACAAGACATCACGGGGCGGAGATTGCAAATGGGCACCTTCACCAAGTTAGGCCTATATTCCAGTTTATATTCCAATTTATCCTGGGCAATACTCTGAAGTCTGCCCTGGTCATTAATCATATAATATGGGCCTGCCCGGCCAATCCCCAGTCACGAGAGCTCACAATTTAAATACCAAGGATTGGGAGGCTGCTCTGCTGAGCTCGGACCTAGACCAACAACATCGGGTCATCCTGCGGGCTGAGGAGGCCGCCAGGTCCTATGGGCTCCTGGCCGCTTAATGACCTTTTGATTCTTGTTGCCAATAAAGTTTTCCGCATGCATGCAACAGTGCTTATCTACATCACCTCGAGTGGCGCAGATAGACACAATTTCGTTCATAAGACTGCGACCACCCTATCTTCGAAATTCCTGCTTATGTCGGCCACTGTGACGTCTGTGTGTGTGTGGGCGGGGGGGGGGGGGGGGGTGAAGCGCCCACCTATGCTACTATTACATACGGGTCTTTTTTCCACAAAAGTGCTCGTCTTTGCAGAGGCAGGCATGACAAGCTTGCTGATTTTACGAACAGTGATCGCTTTGTTAATAGGCTTTTGTCGCAAAAGTTTTCTTAGGGCAAAATTTATTTGTAAATGCGCTTACCGAATTCCACCTCAGTTGTCAACACTGGGAACAAGGCACCCTCAGCAGCTACCGTTTCGACAAGGGCACTTGCGTGCATCACGGCGAAAACGAGTCCCCTTGCCGAAACGTTGGCTCGAAAGACAGCATTTCTTCAGCCACTGTTGATTATTTTGTCTTTATCCGCTTTCGTGCGACTGTCTTCTTTATACGAAGCAGTACCTAAAGCGGTATCAGCCAACAACGATGTGCAACTTCTCAATCTTCTAAAGATGCTTGTCGACGTCATCAGATCTCTAATCGCCGGTCACCAGACACAAGCAGCGTCAGCAGTAGATCAAGTTTTGGAGGCGCTCGTTCCTGTCCTCGACGGCCTTCGCTAGACGTTTTACCGGATACAATTCTAACAGTTGTCAGCAGCCTCGCCCCTTTGTGTTGTAATGGAATGTCAGGTCGACGCGACCGCGACACGCTGATCTAGTCATTCGACTCATCGCTATGAAGACTCCACCAGACGTTATAGCGCTTCAGGAAGCTAACGTAAGGAAAGACGAATATCGCTTGCCAGGCTTCGTGGGTGTCCACAGTAACACTCGATGCGCGGAACCAGCTTGTGGCTCTTTCCAGTGTGTGGAGGCGACGCATACGCGCAATGCTTCGAAAGCATCAGTGTACGTTCGTGCTGACTTGGACTACGCGGTTATTGACACAGACGGCATCTGTGACGATGAGTTTGAGTATGTAGCTGTTACTGTGAGCCTCAGAGGTGTGTGTACGACGGTGGCAAGCATATACAACAGGCCTACACGTTCTTCCGATACCTCGCTACTTGAGTGCTTAGTGTCTCGGTGTGGTGCATCGTTTGTGTTATGCGGAGATTTTAATGCCCACCATCCACGATGATGTTGCCTTCCCCAAGAAAATCGTGGGGCAGAGATTAATGAGATCATTATCAAGAACAATCTCCAAATACTGAATGACGGTTCACCTACATTTATAGGTAGAGGAAAGGAGCATTCCACTATAGACCTTGCGATATCAACGAAAGATGTGTGCTTAGTCTGATCATGTGAACCGGACCCGTGGGGCTCAGATCACCTACCCATTTGGTTAACACCAACACATACTGCGGGTCGTCAGGACGTTCTTTATGCAGTTACTAACTGGGACAAGTTCCGACAGCTGATCTCAGAGGCACCATCTAAAGACAGCCTATTTCAACTTATGAGTGAGTGCTTACAAAAAGCTACAGTACAATGACGACGGAGTATCGGCAAACCAAATCCCGATCTAAAGCTTTTGCGGCTCCGCGCATGTCGACGGCGCGCTTATAGGCGGGCACAGCGCTCTAAACGACGCATCGACTGGACTATTTACAATCGCATTGATGCACCCATACGGTGGCATACAAAACAGCTTCGTCGCAAGAGCTGGGAAGTTTTGTGTAGTTCGTTGCATACTGGAAGTGGTTTTGGAAATGTATGGCGCATAGTGAAGGCTCTCCGCACTCCTGAAATCTGCAAGAATCCTACGGCTGCATTGAGCATAGCGACTGGCAAGTCACCAAAAGTAATAGCGGAGGCATTTGCAGACATTTTCGTCTCTCCTGCATCCAGTGGCACCACAATTAGCGACCTTCCCTCTTTGACAAGTCACAGCACCATAACCGCTTCCTATGGTCCAGCCTGCCAGATGGACGAGGCAAATTTCACTCTTGAGGATCTGCGACACGCGCTGAGCCTCTCCAAACGCCGCACTGCTCCAGGCGCAGATGGTGTAACGTACCTAGCATTGCGGAACGTTGATAAGAGTTTCCATGACCGGATATTGGACGAGTATAATGAGGTATGGAGAACCGGTGTAATCCCTGCTGACTGGAAATCGTCCGTGGGAATACCAATTTTAGAGCCCGGGCGTCCTGCAAGGCACCTCAAGTCCTACCGACCAATATCCCTAACTTAAGATGTCATCAAGTTAATGAAGCGAATGTTCTTGTTTTGCTTAGCTTTCAGGCTAGAGGAGCTGAATTTTTTCCCTGATGTCATGAGTGGCTTTCGTCGCCGCCGTTGGGCTCTGGACAGCATATCAGACCTTGTCTCAGCGCTCGAATTTGCTAAAGAAAACAAGCATTCCGCCTACATGCTCTTCCTAGACATACAGCAAGCTTTCGATTCAGTTCCGCATAAGGCGATTATTTTCGCTCTTCAAACCACGGGAATTTTGGGTCGTCTGCTCCAATTTGTGCATAATTTTCTATCGGAGCGCCGGATGAAAGTGCGTGTCGGAGGAGTAACTAGTGAATACCGAAATGTGAAGGGCGGTGTTCCACAGGGCAGCGTATTATCGCCGCTTTTGTTTAACGCGGTACTCGCCGCGCTTGCAAATCGTTTGCCTCGAGACACTGACTTCCCTGTGAGCTTAGCAGTCTACGCAGCTGACATTGCTCTGTGGATAAGCGGCCCTTCGCACCTTGGTCCGCGGCTTCGTGCAAGCTTGCAAAAAGCTCCCAATGCTACCTCGGAGTACTTGGGTGAAGTTGGCCTGCTCATATCACCTGCTAAGTCGGCTGCAATAGCATATCACCCTAAACAACGCGCTCGTCGAACAATGAGCCGACTGCATCATGACGACACGCCTATAAACTGAGTGCGACAACACGGTCACTTGGTGTTAATTGTGGATGATCGCACCTCTTGGCGTCCTGCCGTTAAATCTGTATGACGCAAATCGCACTCCCTCCTTAAGTATGTGGCCGCCTTGACTGCACGAGGTACTGGTTGCGATCAAACAACGGCTCTTCAGGTGTACCAGTCATCTGTGCTCTCAGGCAGGCTGTACGCATTACCAATTTTGAACATGCCGCCTAGTTTGATGGCCCAACTGGAGCGAGATCATCGCGTTGCCTCGGCTATTGTTTGGATCACCTCGTGAGGCGCAATCTATTGCATTACTTACTGAAGCGCATCAGTTACCCCTGAGGCTGCAAGCAGATCAGAGAGCCCTGTATCATATTGAGCATCTGCACCGCGCATCGAATGGTCAATCGCTCCTTGATCGTCTCATTCACCGCCCGTTATCTCGCATGGGAAAAATGGCGTCATTATTTATGGATATCACCACCATTTCTGAACATGCTGCTTCAGATAAGTCTCTGCCTCCAAAAGGTATCACGAAACACGTATTCCCCATTTACCTAACAATCCCCGACATGCACAAAAAGTCTGATATGGCTGTTTCGGCAATATTCCAATTGGCGCAGTCTCACTAGTTCGTAAGGTTTCCAGATTATCTTCAAGTTTTCACAGATGCATCTGTACACAACGACGGTCAAGGCGCCTCTGCAGCTTTTTTCTGCCCTTCAACTCAAGTACGACGTATCTTTCAAATACATCAGCCAACTTCGTCAACAACTGCGGAACTAGCAGCCATTAATGTGGCACAGAAATACGTGCAAGAGGAGTTAACTACATCGAAGGTTGTCATCTTTACGGACTCCCGTGCTGCCCTTAGCAGGTTACAACGCAGGAAGCTTGATTGTCCACTTGTGCGCAGCATTACTGACTCTGCCAGCAAAATTACATCACGTTGGGTATCTCTCGTTGCTCAATGGAAACCTTCACACCTAGGAATCCCCGGAAATGAAGAGGCTGGTTGGCTCGCTTCAAGTTGCGCTCATAACAACTGTGACTGTCCAGAAATTTTGTGCAAGCTTGATGACGCTCGTCTGCTGATTCGCCGCCACCTACTCAAGCAGCATCCAGATCAGCGCGTCGAAAATGGAACGTTCCCGCCCCGTGTTCGCGGTCGAGGCTTGCCTCGTCGCACTAGAACACAACTCCTCAAGCTGAGGGTTGGTTGTGTGAACGTGCACGAACGTTTATACAGACAAGGGCGTGCGGAAAGTCCATTGTGTACGTCTTGTGGCTGCTACGAGACACTTCAGCAACTTATATTTGAGTGTCCCGCTTTCAGTGCGCAGCGCATGTCGCTAGTGAGAAACTATCATCTCCTTGGCCTGCGGTGTGCAACACTCGAGGAATGTTTGTACCCCAGTGGTTGTGCATCTAAACGTGATCAGGCCCATCGCGCCCTACCAACCTTTCTAGAGTTAACTAACTTATGTTCACGTTTGTAGCGCGAACATTCAACATTCTGTACTAGCGTGACCTTCAGTGACCGGCCCTACTGTGTGTGATCAGTACTGTGCCCTAACGCTTCTTCCTTCAAAGATGGGAGGTGGCGGGTTCAAACACCTTGTAGTGTATAATGTAAACCGACTACCGGTGAAACGGTGATGGCGTGCAGCTGTGCTTGGCGTCTAATCGTGGAGAGCACAATTAGCCGCATAGCGAACTAGCCATGGATGTGGTTGATAATTGTGGAGGCTGTTCGACGCGGCGTCACTTTAATTCCGGTTGCAGAGTCGAAACTCGGCAGAACAACGTGCGTAGTGTACTGTGTTCTACTTTAGTCTTTAGATTTGTCCTGTTGCTGTTTCGTTCCACTTTCCTCTTTCCTGCCCTCCTTTCTATCTTCCATTTCTGTGTTGCTGTAACCTCCCTTCAGAAGAGTAGGCAGGCGTTGTGCCCCTTCCGGTGGCAGTTGCCAGCCTGCTCCTCGCTTTCCCTTTCCTGTTAACTGTGTATATGCGTTCAAAACAAATAATAATAATAATAATAATAATAATAATAATAATAATAATGTAGCACAGTAGCTGAACTGACTTGGTTCCGCACTTTGGTACTTGGACAAGTATCGTATATAAACACTAATCCAGTGGCACAGTAAAAAAACCGCGGCAGTTTCGCATGGTGGCATAAGCTTCAGCCTTCCGCACCAGTTGTACATTTTGCATGAACACAAAATGTAAATCATGCGTTGGCTGCGTGCGCTTCGTGCCCCTGTTTCATTTCTGTAAATGTGCTAATGAGCACGCGTCATTGGTCGAGTGAGTGCCAGCGCATTTCTGATTGCGCGGAGCAGACCAACAAAAGTGTTGTAGAGGCATGGATGTTTTTCTTATCACGCCACTCTTGATGTTGCTCACTGCTGGTTGAGCCTAAAATGTGGGCCGGGGCTGAACAAAGCCCTGCTTTAGAGTAACATTTTTTTCATAGCTAGTCTAAGTTTCCCTGTGTTAGACTGCTGGGATAAGGTGTGTGTATATAATCATTATATGTTTCTCAGTAAATCTTGACATAAAGATCGCGACTGTTACGTCCATTTTTTTTCTTAGTCCCTATCTTTTTCGCAGTGTTTATCCGCTTTTATGCAACGTTGCCAGGTCTTGTCGCTGCGTTTTTGTATTTTATCTCTTCTCTCCTTTGACCTCGAGCCTGCAGTATGTAACAAATTTTGAGAAAAAAATGCATTCCGCCACAATAATTGATACACCTCATATGTGCCTTCTCTCGACAGAGACTAGGAGTGCCACTTACCGGGCAATAAGCAGATATTTGCCGAAGCGCCATTAATTGTCCTAGGTAAAAACAGACCTGTACTTTTTTTTTTCAGAATTGAGTATACACGAGTACTTCGCCTCGAATGGATCGCACGTGTTGCTGTCTGTTCACATTGGCGATTTTCCTCCAGTAGATTTTCCAACCAAAACAGGACTCGTAAGTAGCATTTCAGTGGAATCGTACAAATTGTGTAATGATAGTCCATATTAAAAGCCAAATACATTCTAACAGCTTGAGGAAAGTGCAAGACTATCTCAGAGCTTGTTAAGAAGTGTCCTTGTGCAATCAAGGTTCCAGATGAAGCGAATGGACTCACAAAAGTGCTTCTGTTTGTCCACTCACATCGGCATGTAGTGTGATCAATTTCTGAGCGCTTTTAAACGTGCCTTGAATGCTACAGTTAGGCTGAATTGAATTACCTTGAAGCCAAACCACTACGATATTTGAGTCCTTATGATAGATCGTCCTTTTTAAAAGCTCCTTTCTTCAATCAATATCGCTTTCTAGACATTTTGAGCATGTTTTGAGGGACGAAATATTGAAAACATTGTGCCAGTAATAAATACGCTTTTGCGTTCTTTCGTTCAGAACTTACAGGTAATTCTTTTTTTTAAAATTTAAGACGCTCATTCCTTTCTACTGTCTATAAAACGTCTCTCCCGCCTTTCTAAACAAACAATTTCTTGCTAGTCTTAAAAATGCAGCACCGCTAACTTCACTGTGAAGCAAGATTTTTCAGTGAAGCTTTTGTGCTTCTTCTCTGCACAAAATGACAGGCAAGGAGCTTCAATAATTGAAAATCAATAATTTCATTTAGGCTTATTCTTTCTTGGAAAGAATTGGAAACGCCGAGTAGCTGGCTAGAGAAATATACCTCAGGGCGACCTCGCTGCATTTCGTATCATTAAATTTCTCTCTATCTATCTATCTTGGCTGAATTATAAAAAGGCATCCTGTGGCAAAACACGCTTCCTGTACTTCACTTCACTTTATTACCTTAAAGGCCCCCAGGATTGTGGATATTACATAGGGGGGCGGGTAGCAAATAAAATAAATTAAATACACAAGGAAAAGATGTTTAGATACAAGCTTGCTGGCTGTTAAATATGTTAATTATACAGTTCAAAAACGTGGATAGGCAAGTGATTGCGGCGATGTCGTGTGGAAGTCCGTTCCAGTCCGAGGCTCAGCGTGGAAAGAATGATGAGGCAAAAGTGGTAGTGTGCGCTCGTGGCTGGGCGACTTGAAGATGACCAATGCGGAGTGAAATGCATGGCAGGAGGACTAATGTAGGGCGGATGATGAAGTGAGCTGTAAAAGAAGCTATGGAATAAGTACATAGTAGCGATACGATACCGACAAGCCAAAGTTGTTAGGCCGAATTCTGCTTTAATAGATCTGTCGTTATATGAATAGCATGAATTAATTAATCTTGTGGCACGGTCCTGTGCTGATTCTAGAGAGTTTGTTAGATATTTTTGTTTAAGGCTCCAGATGGAACAGGCATATTCCAGCTTAGAGCGTACGATTGACTTAGTCAAGCAATTTTAGGTTTGGTGGCGCTTCGCGTAGCTGATGTTTTAAGAATCCAAGGCTTCTATCAGCAGAAGATATCACTCTAGTGATATGCGCGTTCCAGGTTATTTTCCAGGTTCCAGGCCAAATGTTTATTGGCAACCACCCTATTTCTTTGCACAGCTTAGTGCTTTGACTACATTAGTTCTTGCCTTTTCGCACTCCAATAGCAAATTATGACTGCTGGTGTAACAGACATGTATGTGCCATTTTTATTACAGCGAAGCTATTAGCCTTTAGTTGGCCGCTATTTTTCGTGTCGGTTAACAAAAATGTAAGTCGATCCCAGCGGTAGAGCAGGGCCAGGAACAGAGGTTCATACCCTCGTAAGGCAGAGGCTTCAAGTATTCGACAAAGTGAAGCGATCAGTGCATACATTCTTTGGAATGACGCATACAGCATACATCCATAGATTTCAATAAAGAACATACAGCAAACAAGCATTCAAACCACATAATTGTTGATAAGGCGCTCCTGATAACAATACAAAGCACGTGACATACGTTTCCCAGTAAAGGTTACTGTTGCACAAGCTGCTGCAGCCACGGCAGCTTGCAGTGTGAGCTACTCTGGCAAGTGACGTTTCTAGCCTTTCCTATATAAGAACCAGTCTAGCAACTGATTTGAATCTTGTTGCAGCTCCGCTATGGGCGGTGTGCTGTCAAAATTAACATTACTCCCATTACTCATCATCATTATCCTCGTGGCTACGCCCACTGCAGGGCAAAGGCTTCTGCCATACTTCTCCGAATTCCCCGGCCATGTGCTAATTGTGGCCACGTTGTCCCTGCAAACTTCTTAATCTCATCCGCCCATCTAACTTTCTGCCCATTACTACCATTATACTTTAAAGCAATAAAGCATTGCATACCCCCATCGGGAGTTATAGTGGTGGTTTTCTACAGCTTCGTTAGATATCCACTTTACTAGGGCTGGGATGGCGAGTCAACTTTTTAAATAAGGCATTTTCAAAGTTTCTATTTTTCCTGCAAATAAGATGTTAATGTGAGTAGCATTACTTGCTTACTTCAGCCATTTTCATTTTATCTATCTATCTATCTATCTATCTATCTATCTATCTATCTATCTATCTATCTATCTATCTATTTGACCTCTTACGCCAAGCCAGCGCCCAAGTTGTGTACCTGTTTGCAGGCATGTGCTCCTGGTCGAGATGTCATCTAGGTTGTTCCATTGTCGTCAATCCAGCCTGATGATCCTACTCTCGTCATGCCATCGTCGTCACGCCGTCTACCCCGACCCTGCCGCCCAAATTTTCTAATAGCTTGGTCTGACAGGTATGGGCTCGGGGTCGTGATGTCATCAAGTTCGTTGCATCGCCGCCATTTGAGCTTTGTCCGACACAGGTCATGCCATCGTCATCACGTCACTGTTGTCACACTGCCACATTGTTTCCATCGTGGTCGGTAAATCGGCGTCATTCCAGCTTCTTGATCTGACTCTCGTCATTCTGTCGTCGCCACGCCTTCTACTACGGCCCAGTAGTCCAAATATCTTGTCACTAGTTGCACGTTCGGGGTCGTGATACCGTCGTGATCATTGTATCGGTGTCATTCCAGCTTCGTCATCCTTCTCTCGTCATGTCATCCTCGTCACGCCATCTCATCGCACAAGCATTCTGATGTCGTCGGCGTCACGCTGTCATTTTGTCATTCTCATCACTTCCGTAACGGTATCCCATCGTAGTTATGCCATAATCGCCGTACCGCCTTCGCCGTTCAATCAGTGTCTTTTTCTGCGACACTTGCAAGTTTTGCTCACACTTTGTAGCGGTGCCCCGGGTTACGGAGCGACGAATACGTTACGTCGTCCAAGTGGGAGGCTGCCCTACGCAGCCCCAATTTCAAAGCCCATCTATGGGCAGTCCAACGGGCCAGCGACGTGATGGAGAGGCTACGTCTCTCTGTCCCGATGTGGGAGCTTCCCGCTACGTGGTAGTGCACGTCCCGATAGACCTCAAAGTTTGTCTATCCGCCCAATGTATTATCATACTGCCTTCATTCAACTGACATTATGGCGCCCTTGTGATGCCGTCATCATCAGTCGCCATCACGCCTCCATTGTCAGATCTTCATCGTGATACCATCATCGTCGTATCATCATCGTCGTACCATCACCGTTCCTCCAGCTACGCTGTTCGACTCTCGTCACGCCGTCGAGCCATCGTCGTCATATAGGTTTCGTGATGCAGTCATCGTCACGTCCTTCTCATCATAAACTAGTCGTCATCCCATTGTCCTCACGCCTTTCTCTGGTCATCGTCGTCAGACATTCGTCGTCATACCTTTGTCGTCATGTTATCGTCGTCACGCTGTCATTTCCCCATCGTCATCTTCTCAGTACCGTCATCTTGTTGTCATTCCGTGGTCGTCACACCACCACCTTCGATCAATCGACGTCATTACTTATTCGTCATTCTATCGTAATCGTGCTATCGTCATTCGGTTTTCGTTATGCCGTCGTTGTGATGCCATTGTCGTCACTGCGTCGTCGTCAGACAGATGCAGTCATGCGCCCGTTGTCAATCCGTTGTCGTCGTTCCAGCTGCTTCATCTGGTTATCGTCATACCGTCGTCGTCACGCCATCGTCATCGTACACTCACAGTCTCATTTTCCTCATCTTGTTGTCGTCGCGCTGCTGTCGTCGAACCATCGTTAATATAAGATGCCTTCGACGCCATCAGACGCTATCATGCATTTGTTGTCATACCGTCGTCGCCATGCAATCTTGGTCGCGCCATCGTCGTCATTCTCGCTTCTTCATGACAGTCGGGGTCACAACATTGTTGTCATTTCATTAACTCGTGTCGTGGTCGTCGCCAGGCTTGCCTTGTTATACCATCGTCCAAATTAAAGAATCGACATGTCACCCGCCGTGGTTGCTTAGTGGCTATGGCGTTGGGCTGCTGAGCACGAGGTCGCTGGATCGATCCCGGCCACGGCGGCCGCATTTCGATGGGGGCGAAAACACCCGTGTACTTAGATTTAGGTGCACGTTAAAGAACCGCAGGTGGTCGAAACTTCCGGAGTCCTCCACTACGGCGTGCCTCATAATCAGAAAGTGGTTTTGGCACGGAAAACCCCATAATTTATGTTTAATTAGGAATCGACATGTCATTGTTGTCCTCATTCTACGCCTTTGTCTTTCCATCGATAACATTCCTTTTTGCTCATTCCATCCTCACTGTGTCAGCGTCATTCTGTCATTGTCAGGCCTCCACGCTCATCAGTAACGTTTGCAAGCGCGTGTCATAGCAAAGTGGCGCGATATCGCACTAAGTAGCTTATAGCCGTATCAACGAAAGTCTCAGAATTGCCATTATACGTCTTAAATAAACGAGACTTCAGGAATATGGTCCATTGCTATTCGCATTGCCATGCCACAGTCACGGTGAGATGACTTCTACCGTCAGTTTTTCTTAAACGTCCTACTGCACTGTAACATGATTTCAAGTATTGCTAATGAGATCAAGATAAAAGAGTTGACATGCCTTAGACTAAAGATACTGTTCTATTTTTATACTTTTTTCGTTGATAATCTTCCATGGAGCTTTAGATGGGGCATTTTATTTCTATGTGTTCTGTGCGGTGGCGTGCTTTGTGTTTCTATGTATCTGACATGTTCCCTGAGCGTCATTTCATCTCTCACACCTCTTATCGGGTGTAGCACGCTAAGCGTGCTGCGAAGCAAATCTCTCTATCAGTAGAGTGTTACGAATGATTTGCTACGAGAACTAAAATACGCCGACGTTGTAGAACATTCTAGTAATGCCATCCCATCCAGACCGGGAACATCGCGACAGTGACGAACCCAACGTTACTAGACTAGCTTCAGTTGTAAAACTCTCCGCCCGCGCGCTTACAGCCGCTGTCGCCACTTCTGTGACAGCCGCCAGATGGCAGCGCCGTTCCATCGAGCTTAAAGCCCCTTGATAATTTGAAAGTAGCGACACTCTCCTCCTCACGGCGCTTTCCTCCTCGATTCTCCTCGCCCGCCGGCTGCGCACGGCACGCTATTCCTCCTCGGCTCCCGCGGACGGGCCGCAGGATTCTATGGAGGTGTGTTATTTTGGGCCAGTTGCGCGCCCCAGTGGGGTTGAAAATTTGAGAAGTGCTAATAACAGCATCGATAATGCTGGAGGCAACGTTTATAAGGAGGTTGGTTTTTTCTTAAAGCCGTATGAACGGGGTATACCGATGTAAAGGGAGCTTTGAGGCGAGTTCTATACTCCAGACAATTTCTCTGCCTCATGATCAGATGCTTTACTTCGTGCGTGTGATCTAATATTGCTTGCGACACATCCCTTTGTGTGTGGCTTATTAAGCGAAAGCCTTAGACCTCTGTTTCAAGGTCACGTTGTAAGCTACAGAAAATATCACGTGACCGAAGGCGGGAAGCGAACCAAAGCATGTGGAGCCGCGTATAAGAAATGCTTAATGATTGGCAAAGTAATGATTGATTATTGATTGGATTAAGATGAATTCGCGTGTATTAAGGATGATTAAGGTGGATTAAAGTCGATGAAGGTGCATTAGTGTGAATGAAGGTGGATTAAGGTGCATAAAGGAGGACTAGGTTGGATTAAGGTCGATGAGGTTAATTAGGGTGGATGAAGGTGCGTTGATGTGCATTGAGGACGATCATAGTGGATTATGGTGGATTAAAGTGCATAAAGAAGGATAAGGGTGAATTAAGAGGAATTAAGGTGTATTAAAGAGGATTATGGTGGTCTAGGGTGTATCAAAGTTAATGAGGAAGCATTACAGTTGATCAAGGAGGATTAAAGTGCATTAAGGAGGGTTAGAGTAGATTAAGGTCGATGAAGGTGGATTAGGGTGCATGAAGGAGGACTTTCATGGATTACGGTGGATTAAAGTGAATGAAGGAGGATTGAGGTCGATGAATGTGCATTAGGAGGATTGTGGTAGACTAAGCGGTCTTAATACTCAATGAACCCCAATTCACCTTAGTCCACCCTAATCCACCTTAATGCTCCTTCATCCACCTTAATACTCCCAATCCACCTTAATCAACCTACATCGCCCCCAATGCAACTTAGCCTACCCTATGCGGTCTTAATCCTCCTTTATCAACCGTTATCCATCATAATCTGCCTTAATCCTCCTTCATCCACCTTAATCCTTATTCACGCATTTTAATCCCACTCAATCCTGCTTAATGGTCCCAATCTACCATAATACACCCTAATCCGCCTCTATCAAGCCTAATCCAGCTCTATGGTCCCTACTCCACATTAATCTACCCTAGTACATCGAAATCGGTCTTAATCCTTCTTTATCAACCCCAATTCACCTTAATCGACCTTAATCTTCCTTTATCCACCTTAATCCTCCCTAGTCTTTGTTCATGCACCCAAATCCACCCCAATCGGTCTTAATACCCTTTCATCAACACTTCACCTTAATCCACCATTATCCGACTTAATCCTCCTCCACGCACCTTAACCTTTATTCATGCATCTTAATCCTTCGTAATGTACTCTAATCCACCTTAATCTTCTTTAATACACTCTAATCAACCTTAATCCTCCCTAATCCACCTTATCTCAACCACTAATGATTCATTAATTAATTGGGTAATCATTCTCTTATACAGGGGTGGACATGCTTTGGGTCCCCTCTGGCCTTCCTTGGGTCACGTGATACTTCGTTTACAACGCGACCTTGAAACATAAAGATCTAAAGGCTTTCGCCTTAAAACTTAAAAAAAGCTCCATTTTGACTAGTTAACGCTCATCACCTGCAATACTACGGGCATACTTGCCACTAATTTTTTCAGGGCGCAAAGCAGAATCAATAATACTGCACTTCCGACTGAACAACAACAGTTAGCGGCGTGCGAAGTGATGCAGCCGCCCCAGAATATTAAGCATACTGAGTACAACCGCAACAAAAACGCTGGTGAGCAGGCCGGAAGAATGAAAAAATAATGCCGCATTACGGGATGCTTTGCTACGAGCTATAAGACTCATCAGCTCGCAAACAACGCTGTTCTTTGTCGGAACAAAGTTCTTTCGGCCAATGTCATGCAGCCACTGCTTCCTACGCAAGCCGTCACGCTTTCATTGTGGTATCATAAAAACGGCATAACCATCTTCAGGCTTCTTGCTGCAGTTATATGCGCAACAGCCCGGCATAGCGGTAGCACATAGAGCAGGAAACAGCGTACAACGTTCGCTACGCCGAGCTAAAGCGCCGAGCCAGCCGTGCTCAGGAGGAAAATGGCGCGAACGGAAAAGAAAAACAGAAGCAAAACTCAAGATCCGCGCGTTTCCAAGGGCAACGGCAGGGAGACCAATCGTCGTGCAGAAAAACGGGGGCCAAACTGGTTGCCGCGGGGGAACGCGCAAGGGGCGAGGAGGAGGCGAGGTGGTCGCGCGGCGGCGGCAGAGTTCAGAGTGTCGCTACTTTAAAATTATCAAGGGACTTTAATCGAGCTTAATCGAGCTCCACTGCAGACGCCTCGCCGCCGTTGAGATCGTGCGGACGGGCACTTTGCGCGTGTTTCACGCTCGCTGGCGTTCTAACTTGTGCAAATTAGTGATATACCACGAGAAAGCGGTATCCACCTACAGCAATAATATTTTATAAGTTGGTTCATACTAATAATAATAAGTTGGTTCATACTGAAAGATCGGTAAACTGCACGAAACGAAGAACCGCATACAGCGAAGCGCCGAAGCTGCGTTTTTAAATGTCGTGTTTCTTCCTGTCGTCTTCACGTTTCGCGCAGTTTAGGCTCAGGGACCTGAAGATCTGGCCAAAGTGCGTGATTGTAGGATGATCTTAATCCCCACCGAAGCTTCTCACCACGCCAAAGAAGCGTTACGAAAAAAAAAGGTGAGGTCAGTCTCTGAGCACGCAAGCCACAAAAAGAACAGGAATCGTCGGCTCTTCCACTCCGTGAAGATGGTTAACAAGCGAAGCTGAAACGTGCCGCCCCTGCGTTTATCACTGGGTTACCCCCGAGGGTTCATTAAAGTATTTATCAATTATGAAGCTACACACACCATCGGCTGCGTCACAGACGGTATGCCCGCAGTCCGCCGTTGTCGCTTGCGTTCGATCTCTCTCGAGTTTGCTCGGCGGCGTGGTTAGCACCCTTCGCCCGCCATTCACCGCTTGTGATTCTGCGAAAGTAAATTTCTTCAAAATTAAATCTACCCGTTACGTAAGACAATGAGTACATAATTCTCCGTTAAACAATGGCTCATACCCGCGTAAACGTGGCCTACCCATTACAACCACAGAAGGTAAGTGAAATTGTACGCTGGAATGATGAACGGCAACGCAGCCAGCTGTGGAAGACGACGACGAACGCGGGAGCAGTGGCACGAGGGCGTGCCGCGGATTTCGCAGAAAGTTCCCGGTCTGCACGCAGAATAGCTCTGTTCCACGCCGAGCGAAGCGTCGCATTGCGGGGAGCACAGAAAAAGTGGCGCGCCGAACTGTCGACATTGTTCCGATAGCCGCCTAGCCTATGCAGCCAGGTACGCAGCACGTCGGCATCGTCTGCTGATATTCTTAACAAACTCGGCGAAGGCTGCAGTTTCGCGGATGACGTGCTTGCTGAAATTCGCCGTCAACAACGAACCACAGAATACGCCAACGCTACACCGCGTGCTCAGTCCGGCCCGCCCGCGTAGCCGTCTAGTGAGGAAGCGAAGTCGGGAGCGACTGCAGCGCCACGAAGGCGCGGGTGGGTGGTGGTTCCGCGCAACGGCGCCGAGTTTAAAACTGAAGCTAGTCTAGTAACGTTGGACAAACCGTAGTTGTGTGCCGGTGAATAATGATGACTGCTATCGTACACCGCTACCCAATCTAATCACGGCTCTATCAGAGTGAGTGCAAAGCATCTAATAATAATATTTGGGGTTTTACGTGCCAAAACCACTTTCTGATTATGAGGCACGCCGTAGTGGAGGACTCCGGATATTTTGACCACCTGGGGTTCTTTAATGCAAAGCATCTCACGCGGCTAGAGATCGCGATCCTCAAAGATGGCTGTCGCGTCACCAGCCGGGCTTCCGCTGTCCAGCCGTCGCTCTGCTGTTTGAATCGGTAAATTTAGTTACAACATGCAGCTCGGACCGCCCACAGAGGTAACAAAATATCACGTGCACTTGAAACGTTCCTCACGCCACACTGTCATGTGCCAAGGACCTTTTTTCTCTTTTTTTTTTTTTACAAGCAATGTGTGCACACGTTTCCATGACACGCAAGTTGTCGTGGCTCCCTCTCAGCCCGTCTAACATATTGTGGCCTCGAGGAGCTCGTGGAAAGAGAAGTACGGCATAACAGATCACGCAAATTCGTTATCACATCCTGCAGATAGCGCAATAAAGCTATGGCACGGCGATCTTCCTAGCTATGGCGACCTTTCTTGCTGTAAACTATTGTGTAGCGTAGGTTGCTAGACTTTATTTATGTACGGCATATCCTCTGAACAATAATTCCTTATCTTTTCGGCTATATTTGTTTTCACACCAGGCTGACATGATGGTGAAATGGTTCTTGACAACAAGACCGTTGTTTTAGAGATCGTTTCTTGAGAATATGTAAATGTAAAACAGTGTAACATATTCCTTAAAAGAACAAATATGCTCTTTCAATATTTTATTCCCTCGAAAGTTACTCTCAAGATACATAAACAAATTAAATGTCTACTCTTCTCACGCACGCAGGATCCCATTATTGCCGGTGTGGTTACAATGGAGGTAGGCTCCTACGCCGTATACGAAGGAATCTACGCGGGATCAGATGCGTAAGTTCTCAAATATCAAGTTTTCCGCCATTTCAGAATGCACCTGTAATTCGGAAGCCTCAGAGAATTTACAGAATCTGACATCGCGGCATGAAACTCAACTACTTTCATGAACTGCGTTTTAACAAATAGTATCCGCTGATATCGAGCCATATTGCGCCACCATCGCAGCCCCAGCAGCATAGGCGATAGGAGGGCAGCAGACGACGGCCTGAAAATGAGCTCACTCCTGGTAGCAGCGGCCTTTTGTCCACGCAGCAAGGAAAAAAAAAACACTAGGACGAAGCATTACATAGTGGAGCCAGCATTCCCAAGCCAACTCTCCGTGAAGCCGCCCGCTTCGCTTTAATTCTCTCGGAAAGTCGGTCCAACACGTGAGCATGCGTTCGGCTGATTCCGCCCGGAGTGGTTGGTTTGCGGTAGGTGTTAGTAGATGCGGACTTGTTTGGGCGCTCTGCTAACCACTGTGAAGGCGTTTGCTGGCAATAAACGTGAACAATTTTCGGAAGGCCGCCAGCTGAGATGGCTGGCGGTGCCAGTGGATGTTACAGAAACACACCCCTACATGATTAGTTGTTGGGCCGACATGTTCTGGTTTCAACTGTATTCATGTTAAATGTGCGCGAAGAAAGAACGGGGACAAAGGAGGAAGCACACAAGGCCGGTATGATGTGTTTCCTCAATTGTCCCCGTTTTTCTTTGCGCAGTATTACCATTACTTAGTACTGATTGCCCGACTTTCGTTTGTTTCATTCTCTATCTTTACTTCCCCTTTTAGTCTTTTTTTTTTGCTCTCCATGCTCGCGGTGTTCCCAGTTTTTAAACTTTCCTGGAAGTCGCTGGCTAACTCTCACGCTCCTCCCTCGCTCCAATGCCGGCCATCCGCCTTCCTTAGCAGAACACAACGCATTTATATTGTGGGCCCGGCGTAATCCGTTTTCAGAATATTTTTTTCTCGCATCATAAGGTCACTGTTCCTCCAAGTTCGCATTGATCAGACATTTGCGATTCCATGATTTCCTTGTGTTCTGTCCAATTTTTAAACAATTCCGCGCATACGAACTCTATATGAGACCATCTAGTAGAAAAAGTATTTAGCACAAAAATAACCCGTCATTGTGCGATCGTTATATGTACAGGTATACGGTAGTGTGTTCTTTCTGGAACCTGAATTCGTGATTTGGCTGCTTAGTACCTTTTTCTTCATACTATCACATTTGTGCGTAATATAGTGGGTGGACTTGTACATATTGTGCTGAGGAAATATATTAGTTTATGTGTATTTGATATTCACAAGGTCATTGTTTTATCATTCCTACTGCATCATGGAGTTTTGGACATTTCCAACAATGGAGGTATCCTGGTCCTTTTTTCCAGCCGATCTAAGGTCCTCGCTTATTCCTTCTAGGCGCTTCTGGGCACAACTGCAAAGTGACTACTAGATTTGAGTGGAAAAAAATCTCATAATTCTTACTAGGCACCTGTTCTGTAAATTTGTGCGTGGCGGCTCAGTCCTAATATATAGAAGCATGTTATGTTTTCTGGCATCTCACCTGTCCTGCTCAAGGTAAAGCAAATTTTCATGTTGACTTTACAATGAACATCACCGGTTTCCAATGTTGACAATAGCTCCAGATTCGAGCCAAATCGCTATTTTTTTTTTGCTTCTAATTTGTAGCGCAAGTATAAAAGCAGCATACAAAGTTGTTAAAGGTCAACTACGATGAAATTTCTCTCACCGTCAAAATCGGAATCTCTCTATAGTGTAGATATAGGGGAGCATTCGTGCAATGTTACTGCACAAAACGCGTCCCAGAAATCGCGCAAAAAATAAAAAAAATTAAACAAGACTTTCAAAAAGACGCTGCTGGAGGTGAGGCATTACCTAGAATGCGCGGCTCCTCGGCCCAGCCTCAAAGATTGCGCGGGGGACGCGGCTGTGCGCAGCACCCAGAGAAATATTAGAGGCGACGCGCTGAGACATCAGGGGCAACTCTGGCAATTGTTCCATGTCCAGTGAGGTTAAGATAATTTCGAATATATGTTTTCTTTTGCACTGTGATTTTTTGTGCCGAATGATATGAATGCAAGTCAATTTTTCTGTAAATGAATCTTAAAGTTTGGTTGCATGTTCCCGGCTCGTGTCCACGTCTGCATAACTTTTTGCTGGCCACCCTGTGTTCGTGACGTCAGAACTTTCGCCAACATCTGACCGAGAAACGACGAAGCTGGCTCCTCTTTCTACGAGACGACGGCCGACAATCATCGTTTTGACAGACGTGATAACCGGTGCTTCGCTTCGATATGCCTCAGCGCAATGCGTTCCGCTCGGGGCACGTCAACTCTCCCGTGAGGCGCTGCGTCAAAAAAGAAGCCGCAATCCTCCAGTGCTCATACCTTCGCTGAAATCTTCGCTGAAATCGCCGCTATCTCGTACGAAAGAGCTGGAAGAGCTCCCCGTGTCCTCCGAAGACATCGTCAGCTTCGCTATTTTGTCGTTAGCACCACGTGTACACCACGTGTCTAGCATGGGTTCTGCGTGTAGACTTTACACCAGTGTAGGATCCGCTGTCATCGACTCATCGTAGACGTCACACGAATCAGCTACCCATTTCGTCGCAGGTACCTCATTTATGAGTTATTTTAAATTATTGATGAGTTTGTTAGCAAATTTAATCAACATATCGGTGAGAATACTGCCAATGCCACTTGAAAAGATCAGAATCCTAATAGGGTTAAAAATTTGCCGGAGTTGCTCTTTAAGTCATATGCGCTCACCAGCACGTGGGCGCGTCGTCTCGTAGGTGCTATCTCAAAGCTTCTAATATGAAAACGAGAAGTACGCCAGCCCTGCAGAATGGCTAGGTATGCTTCAACAGCATATACTACTCCTTTCAAACCAATTGAGCCAAAGTCAATTTTCTTTGCAGTTGGCCATTAGTGTCTCTAATAAACAATCTCATACTGAAAGCCTATGCAAATGCACCGATGGAAAATATTTATCCTACTAAAACTGATCTTTCATTTTTGCTAAATGCGCGCTACTTCTGCTCCTTTAACAGCTCGAAATGCTACAAAGCGCGTGCCATATACCTTTGGCCCTATCACTAACATTAATAAGATATTCAGTGTTAACGTAACCCACAAATAAATCACACAAATGCTGTATACCTTCCACTATTTTTGCAGGATAACCTCCGCAGCAGATCCGCAATCCACCTCGTCGAAAAATTACTCTGGTGTGCTGCTTTCTCGTATCTTGCACTTTATTTCTGTCAGCAAGCTCGTAAGAACGGCAGTGTTTGCGTAGCGCACGAACCTAGCAAGCGAAGAACAGAGACGAGTGAAGAGCGCCGTGAGCCACGACCAACTCGCCCAGGCCTCTGCCCTAATATCATAAGAAGCCCATAAACAAAAACACTAAATATATAAATGAATTAAACAAATAATAAACTAAGCGAAATAAAAGTGGATGAAAAAAACAGCCGGGCTCAGGTGGGGCACGAACCGACGTCTTCGCATTACGAGTGGGATGCTGTTACCCGCTACCGCGGCCTGCCATCCGTTTTCCCGCCCACTTGCTGGGGTATTTATGTCTTACTACTAGAACTAACCCTCGGAGTGTTAGCCAGCGCCCACTCACAAACCTTGGCGGCGGATGTGGAACACCCTTTCAGCCGCAGGTGGAACGAGTATGTGATTTATTTGGTTGATGGCAAGTGGTCAATAAACCCACACATGCTACCTGAAGGCATAAATGTTGTCAGATTCAGGACTCTCATAGTGTAATAAATGAGAAGAAAGAGAACCGAGGGGTCCAATTTTATTTAATCAAGAAGCCAACAAAGACATCAAGCGTAGCATAGGAGAAATTTCTTGTAGTTATTAATCGACTTAAAGAAATTATAAGTTAATGGCAATGAAAGTGGATGAAAAATAACTGGCCGCAGGGGGGAGATGAACCCACGTCTTCGCATTACGCGTGCGATGCTTTTACCCATTGAGCTTTACCCATTAGGAGAAATCTTGACTAATGCCGTCTTCGGTGCCCTTCTGTTTACCGCTTGAGAAAACGATGGCTTCCTTATCCTTAAACTGCGCTAATTTTACTTTTATTGGCTCCCAATTTCCCTCCTTAATATTCCCACTCTTTGTTCACGTTTTACATGACGACTTTAAATATTTAAGCCCAGGCTTTTGTGGTGGTGCTCAATCATCAATTCGTCAGAAACACGCCCCAATTCATTTCGCGAACCGCTGAGCCTGTAAAAAACCAGGTTAGATCTCTGGCATCTCTTCTCCATCTCGTTAATGCGGTCAGTCAGCCTGGTTACTTTACTTACCCGCCGTGTTTGTTTAGTGGCTGTGGTGTTGGACTGCTAAGCACGAAGAGACGGGATGTAATCGCGGCCACTGCATTTCGTTCCCTTCCATGGGAACGAAATGCGAAAAGATCCGTGTACTTAGATTTAGGTGCACGTTAAAGAATCTCAGGCGCTCGAAATTATTCCAGAATCCCCCATTACGGGCATGCCTCATGATGAGATCGGGGTTCAGGCACGTAAAGTCCAGTAATGTAATCTTAAATTCAACCTTTCTAGTGTGGAAAACGTTGCATCTCGCTTTCCCGTATCCTCAAAAAAGCTTCACCCCTAGGGCCCCTGCCACGTCCTGAATTGACACAGGTAACCAGCAGGTCACAAAGGGGAGGAGACCGTCTACTTCAAAACTTAACTTCACAACCTTACTTCACAACAATACCACGAAAAGTTAATGACCCTTTCCGTGTGGACCTCCGCAACAATAGTAAGGCTGTGCGCGAGGTGCCGGCAGCATCCCATCCGTCCCTTCGCCCCTTCGTGCTTAAAGATGGCACATATCGCCACAACGTACGCCCGGATGGCCGCGAACTGCGGCTTGCCGTTCCTATGTATCTGCGCTTCAGCGTTCTCGGCCACCTCCACGACGTCCCGACCGCTGGTCAATTTGGATTTTCCCGGACCTACGACCACGTTCGGCGTCGCTTCTTTTCGTGTGGTGGCTACGTTGCCGCATGTGGACAGTGCCAACGCCGAAAGGAACCACCTATGCCTCCTGCTGGCCTCGTTCAGCCCCTTGACCTTCCATTTGACCCGATCTTCCCAGTCGTTCTTGACCTCCTCGGTTCTTTCCCTGCCTCTACTGCTGGCAACAAATGGATTGTCGTTGCAACGGACCCCACCAAATACGCAATTACACGCGCTTTCCATACCAGTTGTGCTACGGACGTCTCTGATATCCTGCTACATGACGTCATCTTACATCATGGAGGCCCTTGTCAACTCCTCGCCGACTGTGGCCGCTACTTTTTCCCCAACGTTATCAATGACCTGCTTCGCTCCTGCGCGACAAAACACAAATTTGCGACGGTTTACCACCCGCAAACCAACGGCTTGACTGAGCGATTCAACCGGATGCTAACTGATATGCCTTCTATGTATCTGTCTTCTGACCATGAATACTGGAACGCTGAGTTGCCCTTCGTTACAGTTGCCTACAATTCCTTCCGCCTCAATACCACTGGTTTTTCACCCTTTTATCTTCTGTTTGGCCGCGACCCAACGTTGCCTTTTGACACTATCATCCCCGCTGCCGACCATTTGCGCACTGATTACGCCCACGATGCCATTTTCAAAGCTGACGAGGCACGCCACATTGCTCGCCATCGTCTTACGATATCGCAAGACCACCAGAGGCACCGCTATGACTCCCATCATTGCTACGTTATTTCTAGACCGGTTGCCCCTTGGGGGGGGGGGGTACTTCTATGGACTCCGACTCGACGTTTTCGACTCTCTGAAATATTGCTTTCCTGGTACTCCGGACTCTACAGTGTCTCAGGACGTGCAAGAGATGTCACTTGTGATATTGGCCTGCTCGAGTCTTCCTCTCCCTGCATTTTGCCACCTACAGACGTTGTTCACGTATTGCGCCTTAAACTTTACCGCTGCCCTGCACCATTGCAAGCACCGCGACGGTGCTTCAGCAGCCTTGGATCATGTTACGGTAGTATTCCCTAGAAGAGCGCCGGTGAAGAAGTTTTTGATCTGGCGCGCGCATTCCACCACATAGTTCAGTGCTTGCTCTTGTTCTAAATATATGGTAAATATGTTTGCGTGTTGTATCTGCCTCCACGTAACAATGTTAACCCCAAAGAAATCGACCGTGTGCAGCACTAAGGCCGCCACACAGGCGGGAGATAGAGGCCGGTAATAGTAAAATTCATGTTCCACAAAACAAAAGAGGGGACCCTTTCAAACAGTTGAAAGGAATGCCATACAGCATAGGTGAGGATTTTTCACGTAGGGTACAGAACACCGGTAGTCACTTAGTCAAGTTCGCGAAATAGGAATCTGTTCTATTTTCCCTACGCTATAAGGCACTGCACATCGGCTCGAAACGCTATCTATTCACTGAAACCTCAACAATAATGTATGCAATCCAGCAGCAACAATATCGGTATCAAGCACTTATTGCCAATTTTCTCCCTAAACCAAAAGCTAATCTTTGTTTTCCCGTAATCTTCACTAACATACAAAGTTTCATACCCAAACGTGATCACCTATCTCATTTTGTCAAGTCTTCAGGTAGCAGAGTTCTGATAATAAGCGAAACATGGCTATCAAGCAAGGTTGCCGACAGAGAAGTGCTCGCTGATCTACCGAATTTCAATGTGTGCCGGCAATACCGCAAAACCATTCGCGAGGGTTGTTTTCTCATTGCAGCCAGTAAAAAAATGCCATTTTCTGTAATTAACATTGACTTCGATTTAGGAGTAGTATAGGTATTACTTCAAGAGTTAACCTTATCTGTATTATTGGGTGTTTGCTATAGGCCCCTATAACAATCCTTACTTTTGTTTCGCGCTTAATAGCATTCTAAACCAGATTACCTTGACACATCCTAAAGTTGATCTCGTCCTTTTTGACGATTTCAATTTTACTGGCATTAATTAGAGTGAATAAATTGGAACGGCTAACAAAACAGTAGCTACAGATTTCCTTGATGCTTGCTTTCACTATAACCTAAGACAGTAACTCAGCGAACGCGTTTCACATGCGATTTCTCTAGCATTTCGAATTTGATACTGACGACCCATCCCGACAGCCTGTCTTCGATGCGTGAAATTAGCGACCTTGAATTTATTCAGGTAGATTTCAGTTTCAGCCCTATCGCCCATCACTCGCACAAAAAAACAATAACCTTATAAGGTAAAGGTGATTAGGATGCCATAAATAATCAACTTAGCATCTTCTTATCGACATTTCGGGCTAATTTTTTCCATTGTTCTGTTCAGGCAAACTTGTGAATCTTCAAGCAGAAACTAACCGAGCTAATACACATGTTCATTCTTAAAACTACTAGTCGTGTAAAGAGCCAAAAATCGTGGTTTCACAAAGCTTTGCACCACCTAGATAACAAGAAAAAATGTTTATTTCGCCAAACTTAAAGGGCGCACCCAAAAGTGGGACAGACAGGTAATATGCAGCTGAAAAAGCTTATCTCACGGCAATCCGTAACGCCAAATTCGCTTTCTTTAACACCGATTCGCCTAATATGTTAACTGATAAGCCCGGCAAGTTCTCGCAGACAATTAGTCTTTAATTACTGGTTACTACAACACTTACCAATTACTCTGGAGAGGTTATTTCAGACGCTGAATTGGCGGATGTTTTCAACAACACCTTTTCATCTATCTTCGATAAAGAAGTAGACACTTCCTTCGCTATGTCTTCAAGTCATATCACACCTTCCATGCCTGCCATAAGGTTTTCCGTTGATGGTATCTCATCCTTCGTCGAAAAGATCAGATTGTCATCAGCATCAGGACTGGATCACCTTAACGTGAAACTGTTGAAAAATATAAGCCACACAGCTTCGGCTTATTATATTTTATTATTTTGGCAATCTCTTTCAAAAGTGATCATTTCATATGATTGAAAAGTGGGAAAGTTTGTTTCCATATTTAAATCCTGTGACAAAATCTCACCTCTCAACTTGCAGCCTACCTGCCAGCCTACCTTGCCAACTCGTGGAACTCTGCATTTACTTTTACATCACGAATTTTCTCGACTGTGTTAACTCCTTCCGTCGTTCTGAACATGGATTTCGTAGAGGTTTCTCTCGCGAAACCCAGCTTGGCATCTTTCTTCATTACCTTTAGGCTAACGTTGATGTTAACGTGGAAACCGACTCCGTATTTCTTGACTTCGTGAAAGCCTTTGATAAGATATCACACAAATGCCTAAATTTTGAAGCATTCTTCTTAAACTTGCACCGATATGAATAAATTGGATAAAAGAATTCCTGAATAATTGTTCACAACTATTGTTTACAAATAACAAATTGTCCAACCCACTGCCACTGTCATCGGGTGTGCCTCAAGGCTCAGTTCTCGGTCCTCTTCTATTCCTCAAGTATCATTGCGCAACAAAAAAGACACGAGCGCAAGAGAAAAAGAGCACACACCAAGCGCAAACTTTCAACTAAATTTATTGTGCCACTCAATCGGTTTATATATGTGAAGCAGTATAGACTGCGCATGCGCCTACATGAAGAAAACGAACCACACGTTCGTTTAGCATAGTTATGAGTCATGTGTTGCCGCCTCCAAGAAACTTAGTTCTTTTTCTGTGAGAGCCAGTGGAGGGATACTAACAGACTTATCACCCAATTTTACAATCATCTTAGCTTTAGTTATTTCACGGATGACTAGCGTCCTGCCACGAGACACAATATTGCAATTGTCATCCATAGGTTTGCAGCCATGATCGCGACAATGAATCCCCAAGAAGCCACCCATGCTATTTTTTACGTTGTTGCGGTGTTCGCGGAGCCGATCATTGAGGCAACGCCCAGTTTGCGCTATATATTGCTTTCCACACGAAAGCGTGAGGTTATATATAAACCACGTGGAGAACACACTCGGCGAACTTTTTGCGGTGATGCTTTGTGCACCTATCGGATGGAACAGCATTTGAATCTGTCAAATTGCAAAGTTTGCAGAGCTTGGGAGCAAAGAAGACAACTCTTACGTTTGCTCTTTGGGCCATCTTTTACACGTTTTGGGATATCCCGTGCATGTAGGCTACAACACTTACTTTAGGGCATTTGCCGGGAGGGACATCGGCTACTGACTTCTGCGTGCTGGATCGCGCTTCCGTTAAAATGCGTTCCGCGACACACCTGCACCAGCTTAGGAAATCCAGTCAAGGACAAACGTCGAGTTTGCTTTTCAAAACTTACGTCCACTACAAGGCAGCAAGACTTGCTGAGGACATTCTTGAAGCACGGCGATAATGGCCCGCTTAACAAGCTTAGAATGTGCGGACGTATATGGCAGAAGTGGCTTGTTTGCTCGTGGCTCATACGACCAACACCTGTGGCTGTCCTGAAAGCTCAGGCGAAGATAAAAAAAGCGAACAAAGTTCTCTACCGCAAATATCCTCAATATTCTTTGCGTAATGGATTACGAACTCGCCAGGAATGCTACTCTCATTAAGTTCTCTTCTATTCCTAATTTGCATTAACCATCTGCCTTAACATGTATTGTCTTATAGCTGCATGTTTGCTGACGACTGCGTTATTTACCGAGCCGTCACTAGTCCGTCTGACAATATTGTTTGTATAAAAACCCATTCCTTATGTAATACCTCCTCGGGAGCCTTTAAAGAAATAAAAATGATATAAAACGAAAAAGCATGTGCTGCTAAAAAACGTGAACACAGAATTGAGGAAATGGTCAAGAAAGTTGGCACCCAAGTACAGGGAAATTGAAGGTGTACATTGACAGCGCGGATTAATCAGAAGAAAGTGAGCGAAACAGAGACAGCGAATTCTATACAAAGAATGGAAACGAAAACGACCATGCAGATATACAGGAATTAGAAAAAAATAAATGAGAAGGTAATTTGTACAACAGCACGAAGGGAAGTGGCTTGCTATTTGAGGCTCGAGCTGGTTTCCTTAGGACAAAAACATATCAGAGCAAATATGCACAATTATATGGGCCATGTGTATGCTGCAGCAAAGATGCGGAGACCACACAGCACATCGTAATGGAATGGGAATGGATTCACCCAGCGAGGCCAGTACGTAATGTGCAACAACAAGAAGCGATTGGATTTAAAGTAGATGGAAGTATCATCTAGTCAGCAGTGGAGATAGGCAACAGGCTTTTATAGTATTTGTGGGAAAAAAGCAGGAAAGAGACTGATGTGACTGGATCCACTCCAAGCATAGGCAGCAGAAGAAGGTAGATAGAGAAGATTAACGAGATATATACAAGAATGCTAGAAGGAAAAGAATTCATAGCATACCCGAGTAACTCGAGCACGCTAGGTGATGATTTGTCCCCGTCACATTTCAAAGGGGAAGCCAAAAAATCATCATCATCATCATGATAATCATCATCATTATTATCACTGGACCAGGTTCGCTGGAACTGAGTGCTTGTTGCAGTAAAGCGGTAGTTAGTTAAATTTTAGAAGTGCTAGACAAAATAGTGTGCATTAGCCATGGCAAAACCTCTGCACTGATGTAACTTTGTTAGTTCGCCATGTGTTTCGTGCTTGCACCAGTGTCAACAGTGTCCTACTACTGCGCCCGTCCGAGCTGCCTGCCCGTGCTTTCTCTTGAATCGCCTGGTACTGGTGCTTCTAATCATCATACAGTACGGAAGGATTTGATGAAGGTTGTACTTTCGTGGTGCTCGAGTTCACGGGCAGTTTTACAGCATTTGCGCCGGGAAAGCATGGGTGCCACGGTACCTGTGAGACGAACGAGCATTTTCTGGCTACATCTGACAGGTAAGCAAGTTCTCGTAGCCTACGGTTCATGTAATGAGCTCTGTGTAACTAGAGAAGAGCACTTTCTGAGCGTAGGTTGTCTACATTGCTAAGCACATTTAGCAAGAAATTTCCCGAAAGCGTCCACTGGTGATACCACGTACTTGCATTCTGCTGGGGGCTATGCTACCCGCGTTGATTGGTATGACTGAATGGGCACAGAATTATCGAAACACTGAAAGTTACTGTTTGTTCGGTAGTTTCCCGGGAACAAATTCGTCGCGATATAGGCATTTCTGCAAGTAAATCACACGCGTAATACACGCTTCGGTGTGTCATGGGCTTCGCGCGATGGTACACGATTGCTATGCTTGATGCTTTAGCAGGTAATATTAGCTGGCATGAAGATCTCTTATGTATACAGTTCAATTTGAAGGCCCGTGTCGCGAGAACCTGTCTGTGTTGTTTGTGTTCTTTGTTGTCTTCGCATATTTTTCTTCTATATTGCTGGATAGGCCACTACTACAATAGCGAAGTTTCTTTTTATTCTAGAAAGCTCAGCCAGACGTTGGCGTTTACTATACAGGGTGTCCTAGCTAACCTTAGCCAGAGTTTAAAAATGTGCGAATGCGCGTAGCTGGACCGAACCAAGGTAATGTTGTTTGTCATCACTTGTAGATACTCGGATTATATTTTTCATTCCGTCCAAGTAGATAAATATTCCTAAGTAATTAATCAACGCCTCAAACTTATAATTAGATTAAAAGTGTCAATGAGAAAAATGTAGACTGACAAGAAAAACTGAGGCAGCTTTGTGTTCCTCAATACGTGGTGCATAAAAGTGTTTTTCCGAGCTTGAAAGGAGCCCACAAATGCATGCAGAACGCCTCGAGCGGGTAGTCGCGCGGCAAGTTTGCGTGCATTTGCGGGCTCGGTAAAACACTTTTATGTAGCACGTATTGAGGAACACAAAGCTGCATCAGGAGTTTTTCTTGTCGGTCTACATTTTTTTCATTGACACTTTTCATCTCTCTCTCTCTCTCTCTCTCTCTCTGTGTGTGTGTGTGTGTGTGTTTGTGCGTGTGTGCGTGTGCGTGCGTGCGTGCGTGCGTGTATGTGTGTGTGTGTGTGTGTGTGTGTGTGTGTGTGTGTGTGTGTGTGTGCGCGCGTGTGTGTGTGTGTTTCGTGAGAAGAATATGCCAGTTCTTGCAATCAGGGCTTTGGACAGTGTGTTACAGCGCTGCATAATAAAATAAGGGTCTCGATTTTGTAGAGGTACTTACTGCACTATATTATGCCTGTCTTATCACCCACCCTTAACAGCCGGCTGCTCCAGTTCATAACATGGGTGGGGCGTCGGTCTGACCGCTGACAAAGAGCGAAAAGGAATAGCATCTCTAGATTACCGCGGTCTACATTTCAAAACGCTTATTATGTGCTCAATAATTTTGTCCTAATCGAATGCTATTTTGTTTTACAAAATATTTGAGTATTGGTGAGCCTTGTCCTGGTAGTCTGATGCTTGCTGCTGATTTCATTGCTGTCTGAAATTTTACTTGTTACAAAGTAGCAGTGTAACTTCCTGAGATATAACGATGAAACATTTGTAAAACCAGACAGCGCATTGATGTAGCTGTCTATACAAGGCTACTCTTTCAATTCCATATGACACTGGTAAATCACAAATTTCCAGCTTCACAGCGCAATAAAATAAACATTTCTTACTGTTGAAGGCTATGCGGATTTGGAGGCATCCCCCGGAGGAACCTGCTTCAGTGCTGGAAGCTCGACAGCACAATTACGGAACACCTGATCTGCGGATTTCGCAACGGTGCGTACAAAACTGTCTCTACCTTGTTTATTGTAGGGTATGTTTGTGTAATATGCCATCATTTTACTGTATGTGCCCTTTTCAGGATTTCTGGTGGCAGATTACTTGAATTTTATGTTTTGGTCATCTGGAGTGCCTTTAGTTTAATCAACTTAACTAAAGTAGCCTCCTCTAAGTTAAATATAATCGGGGGATTCAGTAACAATGCATATACTCTATACAGCCTCCATTTTAATCTATCCAGATTGCCTTCTTAAGACATTCACTCAGGTGCGTGAGGTTTCCTAGCCGTTTATCATTTTTGTCTTTTATCATGCAGTCTTGTGGCGTTCACTTCTCACACTACTGCCCGGGCGCCTATACTCTTCCTTGAAGTATGTATTGCACACCGTACTTCATCTTCTCGAAAAATTGCATAAAACAATAAGACACGTTGTTTTATTAGATAGCTGCTGAATGCAGAGTCGCAATAAAGGAGTTCAATTCCTCAAGCTCATAACAAACCATCAGTCCTTTAATGTGACAAGCTCAACATGTGTCCCAAGTGCAGGTAGGCTTCAGGCTAGAAGTTGGTCTCCTTTATACACTAAGTTTCATGAGGTAACGTGCTACAGGAAACTCCTGAATCATATAAACCCACTGCCGTAGTTGCAAGCCCCACCATGACAGGGTAGCTGCACTTTGAACATTCCCTGTTACGTTGCCATATTTTTTCTCCATTTCCCCGCCCTTTTGCAGTTGACTTGGGATAAGGCTTGTTCTTTTCTGTCATTTATCTGAAATGCGGAGAGCATTTTTTACCTTCTCTTTCTAATCAGTTGTCAGCTGCCGAGTAGACAAGTTTTTCGGTTCCTTAGTAACAGTGCTCACTACTGCCCAGAACTGATGTGTGCGTCTGTAGTTCCACACGGTCACCACATCGGATTTACGGAGACGTCACAAGTTGGCTTGCTTCAAGCTCAAGGTGCCCTGCAGCTGGTACAAATTTGGTAACTTGAATTTTTAATATAGTGTAATTATTTGTTTCATTCTCAGCAAATTGAGGTTTTGTACTCTGAAAATGCGCTCTAAAGGGTCTAGAAAAATCTGTTCTACCACCTAAACACATGGTGCAGGCAAAAAGTGCATTAAGCAATGCTCTCGCACAAATGTTTTATCATCAGGAGTTCGACAGAAGCCTATATAGTCGGGATGAAACATGACAAAGAAATACATATACCGACCAAATAAAACGTTCAAATCAAGAAATTTCGGCTTCCAAACGAAACCCTTATTCACAATGGGGCTAAAATTTAGAAGATCCTGCTTAAGTAGCTTTTAGCAAGTGACACGCGCAAGCACCGCACCTAAGGCTATGCGATGGTTCCTTCGTTTCGATTCAGCGTGTGACCTGTTCATTTTATCTCGACGGACTTCGGGTACAGGGATGGCTTCCAGTTTCTTTCCTGGTTGATTATATTAGATTTCATCCAGCCACTGCTGCACTTAGTCGTTGCTGCGTGCTCTGCCAAAGAATTGGACGCCACTACTTTATAATTCGCAACGTTCTGATGTTGGCGTAGCCGCTGTTTCAGGTTGTCAGTCTCCCCGATGTAGGTAGCGTCGTATGCACACGTAATGTCTCAAAGCACAAAATTCAGCTCAGTAAAATTTTTGTCGCGGTTTGTTACTGGGATAGTTGTCTCGCTAGTTTAACATGGATCGTCACAGGGAATGCTGTCTCATTTGTTTAGATTTTTGCCGGGTTCTTGTGGATCTGATTTTGTTGACAATAAGATGCTGCAGAAAACGCCTGGCATGTGCACGAAAGAAAGAATGACAGCAGAGATAACCTATATGCATGGTCACAGATATGTGTCAATAAAATGCTCGAGCCTCATTTCTGCCTAGAGAAAATAAGGTAAAAGAAAGCATGGTTGCCACGCACCCAAGCTGCTGCTAGTGTGAACGTGCCAAGTATCTTTTTTCGTTGTGTTGCTTACGATGCGAAGCTGCATACTGTCCTCGCAGTCATGCCGCTGTTCTTATTAGCAACAGAAATTGTGCTTAGCAGTTCTGTGGTTAGCAGTTCTGCTAAGCACAAATTGTGCTTAGCAGTTCTGTGGTTGAGGGAAAATGGATGTTACCGAATTTATGCCGCGGCACCAGTTTATGCCACAGAATCTTCTGGCGATGTCGGTAAAGACTGCGAAAAGAGTTCCGAAAGTATAATAAAGAAGTAATCTCTTGTATTTTTCAAGATATTTTTAGTTTATATTGTCATACCTGCCAGAGCTTGACAACTTCACATTTTCTATTGAATGCCACAACCCAACTGCGTCGACAAAGATTGTCGATCAGAAAAAAAAACAGAGTCCGAGACCATTGAGATGGAAAGGGATGTTGTGCCGGGAAACTAAGAAACGAAAAAATTATTCAACGCATTGCAGCAGTCGTTACTAAGAACAGCATCATCACTCCTCTACAAGCAATGGATGGTATTTACGATTGCCTAGTTAACATGTGCACATTCAACCAAGGTTTGCTTCACATGTTCTTAATTTGCTTTCCTCATTTCGTTTGAAATAATCAATAACATTAAGCTGTGGGAAGGTGTAGAACATATCGAGTTTATCTAGAACGGCTGTCGAAACGACACTCTCAGTGAGACTGGTGCCGTCCGCCATTAAATGTAACTTCTTCGGCCCGCCTTCTTCCCTTAGCCCGCTTCTTCGTCTTCTTTCATGCAACTAACACTGACCGCTTCAACTAAGAACAGCATCACCATTCGTGTCCAACCAATGCATCGTATTTATGATTGGCTTCATATGTTCGTAGCTGGCTTTTCTTATTCTTTTCTTTTTACAAAATCCGCAAGGATGGTCAAAAGACTCAAACTGGTGCTGATTCTGAGCCTGTCGTAGTAGTGTCAGCACCAAAAATAAGGAGGTAATGGGATTTCTCTTCCCAGGTTTTCTTTGGCGGAAGCTGACGTATAGAGAGTGCGATGTAGCAGAATTATATTTCTTAGTCCGGCACAACATGTTTTCAAATGTTTGCTGTCTTCTATCGTTTTATCTTATCAGAATTTTTATGTGATATAGCAGATTGTTCAAAACCTTGCTTCTTAATTATAAGGAGCAGCCTGCATGAAGCAGCTAGAAAATTTTATTTTTAACTTTTTTCTAACGCTTTGATCGTTGTAACTTGGTGACTTCATGTATCATTGGGCAACAAGAAGTGTATATACATTTTGTACTGCTTGATAAATAACAAAATTGTCTGCCTTGCACTCGCCAGCAACCCAGCTTTGGCGACTGATTTTGGATAGAGGCGTAATGCAGAAACTCTCGCGCACATGCATCATAGTGTGTGTTAAAGAATACCAGGTGATTAAAATTAATCAAGTGCCTTCTATGGCATGCCGCTTAGCAACTTCGGCATGGTTAACAGCCTTAGTTTACACGAATCCTGTCTCTGAAATGTTTATTGTTTTTGAAGGGTTGCTGTTTGCTTCATACAAGGTGTTTTTGTAGCTGCCTGTCCGCTATAGTTAAAGTTAGCTGACCAAATGCAAACATGAATGCGCATTCTACTTTTGAGTGTAAGGCCAGTGATTGTGGAGCATACCTATAGAAGAACATATATATTTCTTTTGTGGAGCATTATGTGCATTTAATTTATTCAGTGTACAAGCCAGAAGACATAGAATTTGGCAGTTTCTGCTTTTTAAATTTGTCTATAACTCTATACAATACAGAGCATTGCTTATAAATACTTGTTCAGTAGTAACCTGTTAAATAAAATACAGAATACTCTTTGTAGGACACTATTATTCTGGATATTCTATAGCTTGGCAGTCCTGCGTTTGGTACTGATCAGTTTACTGTTGCTAAATGCAAGAACATTGTAACAAGGACTGTTTGAAGGACCTTCCAAGTTGGCCTGTAAAGTTTATACTGCCAGACTGATGTCGCATTTATTGACAGGCATGTCTGACTGAAGGCGTTCTAAAAGCTTTGAATATCCTTACTGCAACTCATTTATGGTCACTTCACACAATTCTATGATTCCTACATGCAACAGGTGGATGTCGTGTGCAGCATTACTGCTTCAGTTGCTTTTTGGGCGGCGTTCCAAGACCCACAAGATCGTCGCCCAAAAAGAGCCTTTGGAGTCCAGATTAGTGAACGCTATTCCAAGTATCAGCGGAAAGGCAGTCAGTTTAAGCCTTCGCTTTCAACATACGCCATTTGAAGTTAAATTCTGGTGGATGACTGCTACATGCTATCTCGTCCCCTACACCGACACAATGCATCAGGCTATTCAAACTATTTTTTTTCCTTTTTCCCCTCTTAGGATCACAGCAAGACATCGTAATTTGACCACAGGGATGACAAGAACACATTATCATCGATGCTTGCTTGTGACTTCTGAGGACATGTATAGAATAGTTGCAAAATAAATATCATTGTTTGAAAAGATGATTGTGTTTTCCTAACAAATAAATACATTTATATCCTTCTTATGTTCAAATTTACATCCGTACAGTAAGAATATTTCAAAAATACTGCAGAAAGTGCATGAATGTCACCAGGATGTTTCTGAGACTTGCAAAAAAGTGGCAACGATGTTTTTAGGGTAAGCAAGACAATGTTGGCAAAGCATTCCTAGGATGTTCTCTTGGTCAAAGAATAAAAATTGGTAGAGGGTTACTATATGGTTTCTAAGAAGCATTGAGGTGATTAGTGAATCCTGCTTTTAATGTATGAAACATATTCCTTTTTTCTTAACAGAAAATGTGTAAATAAATTTTTAATTCGATATAGGTGGCCAAAAGTCGACATGGTATGAAGTATTCAGGAAGTTTAGGAACGATATGAAAGCGTTTCATAAACCGTTGGTAGGTTCTAGTCATCATCATCGTCATCAGCCTATATTATGTCCACTGCAGGACTAAGGCCTCTCCCTGCGATCTCTAATTACCTCTGTACTGCGCCAACCGATTCCAACTTGCGCCTGTGAATTTCCTAATTTCCTCACCCGACCTAGTTTTCTGCCGTCCTCGACTGCGCTTCCATTCTCTTGACACCCATTGTGTAACTCTAATTGTCCGCCGGTTGTCTAACCTACGGATTACGTGTCCTGCCCAGCTTCATTTTTTTCTCTTAATGTCAATTAGAATATCGGCTATCCCTGTTTACCCTCCCATTAACACCGCCCTCTTCCTATCTCCTAGCGTTACGCCTACATCTTTCGTTCCATCGCTCGTCGCGTGGCCCTTAGCTTGTTATCCAGCTTCCTTGCCGACCTCCAAGTTTCTGCCCCATATGTTCGCACCGGTACAATGAATTGATTGCACTCCTTTCTTTTCAGTGATAGCGGTAAGCTTCCAGTCAGGATCTGGCAATGTCTGCCGTATGCATTCCAAGCCTTTTTTATCCTGTGAATTTCCTTTTCATGATCAGGATCCCCTGTGAGTATTTCAACTAGGTAAACGTACTTTTTTACAATCTATAGACGCTGACTGGCGCTCCTGAACTCTCCTTTCCTTGCCAGATAATAGAGCATTGTCTTTGTCTGCGGCATATGATTCTTCACTCACACTCTTACACTTTCTCTTTTAAGATCCTCAATCCTTTGCTGGAATTTGTCCCCAGTGTTGCAGAAGAGGACAATGTCAACTGCAAACCGAAGGTTGCTGAGATATTCACGGTTGATCGTGAGGCTTATAGCGCGTGAAAAGACAAGGACGAAAGGAAGACGTGACACACACAGGCACTAACTTGCAACAATCTTTATTTCGAGCAAAGGGCCCACACATATATGCAACTTTATTGCAGGCATCATCATACATGCGCTGTTCGCAAAAAGAAAAAATATCTTACACACCATTACGTAGGTAAGCTGACTAGTTTCGGGAAAGGGCAATTGATGGTCTCGTCCACGTCTTTTCACGCGCTATAAGTCTCACGATGTCATACCGACAATCCCAAATCACTGTATTACATCACCTTTTATCCTCACTCCTAAGCCTTCCCAGTTTAATAGCTTCAATACTTCTTCCAAGTATGCAATGAACAGCATTGCAGAGATTGTGTCTCCTTGCCTGACCACTTTCCTTATAGGTATCTTTCTACTTTTCTTGTGGAGAATCAAGATAGCTGCGGTATCTTTGTACATATTTTCCAACATATTCATGTATGCCTACTGTACGCTTTGATTTTTAATACCGCTATGGCCGCTGGTATCTCTACTGAATCAAATGCCTTTTCATAGTCTATGAAGGCTATATAGATAGGTTGATTGTACTTAGCAGATTTCTCGATTAGCTGATTGATGACATTATGTGATCCCTTGTAGAGTATCCCTTCCTGAAGCCAATCTGTTCTTGTTGACTGAGGTGAAGTGTTAGCCTTATTCTATTGGAAATTATCTTGGTAAATATTTTATACAATACTGGAACTAAGCTAATGGGCCTATAATTTTTCCAATCTTATCGTCTCCATTTTTGTGGGTTGGTATAATGTTGGCATTCTTCCATTTCTCTGGAACTGAAGGATCTGGTAACGTTTGTCTGAAAATGTTTATTCAAGATTACTAGAAATTTTCGTAAAAGCAGACTCCAGGTAGCCGTCTTAAGACCTTCAAAAATTTTCAGGCACAATCCCTACTGGGTCACTCAGGTCACTCTTTTAACTCATGTCCTTTTACTGGCTTCCACGCTAACCAGCTGACCGGTCCATCATCTTAAAGCCACAAACGCACGTCGCCCATTACATCTACTGTTTCTGTTCAATTCTCTGCAGGCTTCCCATCCTTTCTCTCCCCCAACAACAACCCCCCTTCTGTCCCTCCGTTTTTCTACTGCCACCTCCCCCTACCCCGCTCTCTCCCATTTGTCTGCCAACGTCATCCTTCACCCAAGGATGCCTATAAGCACCAAATGACAGCGCTTATTTCTTTTTCAGTCTCTTTCTTCACCGCCAGCGGACAACAACCGCACGTGACGTCACCCTGCTAACACTTTAAAGCTAACTCGCCGAAGATTGCAAGGCCGCATTTGACAAAGATAGGTCCACATATCGAAACGTTGGCCAGCCTTTCTGAGGCATAGTATCTTCGTTTATTTAACTTGTATACCACACTGTGCTACTCCAAGTGTCTGTCCCCTTCCTGGTTTGAGATAGAATGTAGGTCTTTGAGATTACTGCCACGTGTTGATGATGAATACATCTTACATCCTATGGCACACACGCACAACAGGAGATTGGCCAAGAAACGGATGGTACATTTGACATGCCTATGAAGAAATGGTGAATTACAAGGCTTTATAAGGATTTGTCAAGTTCCATAACATCTGTCCCGCTGCGTGACAGCGCATGCGCGCGCGCCAAATTGCTTGACGCTAAAGACTGTGAAAGTAGATGGGCAGATTTGTAGTCTTTCGTTAACAGTTTCACTAAAGCTACGCTTGACATGGATTTCAAATCGTGTGTTGGATCTGCAAACTTTTTTGCCACTTCACAGATCAGGCCGACCACACCTCCTACACGCTAGCATAATTTTTCGTATTAGCAATGAAATCGCTGGGGTCTCAAATACGAAGCCTCAGTCACTGTCAATGCTTTCTTACAAATTAAATGTATGTTATATAGCTTTTCATAAGCATGTATTATGTGTAACATTCCGATCTCAATGTTTCCTTGCGATGCATTTTGTCGTTTCATACTCAAGAATAAAGTTTATGATTTTCAATACTGATTGCCTTCTCTTTTGATCTTGTCTGTTTTTTTTTCGCATGCACGCTTTTATATTGCTACTGAGGTGTTGATTTTTTGTGACATATTGCCACATGCAGGTAGTGGTCGAGGGCAAGAGTGTGTCAAGCCCCCCAAAAAAACAAAGAAGACCGCTCGTCATTTCTCTGCTCACCAGCCAACCCCGACTGACGCGTTTGCCGGGAGCCAGCTGCTCTGCGGTTTATTAAAACCTCAAGAGTAGTTCTGAAGGCTCGTGACAAACTGGTAGAGGTACGGGGTAGCACTCACGGATGTTACGAAACCCTCAAAGCATCCGCACGGCGAATCCAGTGCCAGTCGACAATTCCATGCATCAGGCTAGCCGCAGGACCAGGGGACGTCGTCGACGTTACGGTTCCCGCCACTTCAACCGGTATGACCAGCGATTCCGCGCAACCCGTCCCGACCGGTACGCAGAGCATGATGTTGAATCGGTATACACTTGAGAGCCGACTGGTCCTGACGAGTTTCCATGGCGCCGTGTTCAAAGACGTCGAAGACTGGATGGTCGACGTCGAGTGCGTGGCCGCCTTGAACCATCATAATTACGCGGCAAAACTGAGACGCGTCTACTCCTACCTGGAAGACGGTGTGCGTACATGGTTTCGGAAGCGCGAGGAGCAACTGACGTCGTGGCACGAATTCTGTCGTCGCCTTCTGGAGATCTAAACCAGTGCTGATCGCCACGAACGAGCGGAACGAGCGATTCAGGTCCACATTCAGTCGCCGAGCGAAACTGTGACAACATACATCGAAGACATGGCGCGCCTCTTCAGACGAGCCGATACAGGGATGACGGAGGAGAAGTTACGTCGCCTGGTGCGCGGGGTCAAGGAGCAGTTCTTTGCTAGTCTCGTGAGGAGCCCTCCGAAGACGGTCGGGGAGTTGTCCAAGGCCATAACCATGCAAAAGATGCTCCTGCATCGGTCCAACCTGTATGAGCGGCAAGTGAACAGCTTGTCCGCTGCTGACATTTTCACGACCATCGGAAGCAACAGTGACTGTCTCCCAGAGCTCATCCGCTCTGTAGTGTGTGGAGAGTTGCAAAAGGCCGCCGTCACACCAACACCGCAACCTACAGTAAGCTCCATTGCAAGCGTTATCAAGGACGAGCTGCACCAGGCCCTCCGTGACACCTTGCCTCCAGATAATGCCGCAGCTGGACCTACTGGATAGCGCCGTGCAACCTACGCGGAAGCCTTGAGGCACCCTGCTTAGTATCCGCCGCTGTTCATTCGTGCTCCTCCTACAGTGTCACTTCAGTTGGTGCAGTCGATATCGTACTGCGAAGCTGGGTACGCGCCGTTGCCCATTGCTCATGCCGCTCAAGTTGCCCATAGTGCGTGGCAACTGGTTCACTAGATCGACGATAGACGCACGTCCCCTCGGAAGTTGGATATTTGGCGCAGACCCGATCACCGGCCTGTGTGCTTCCACTGCGGATGAAGCTGACCACCTGTACCGCCAGTGCCCTTACCTGCGCCTTGGACTTCGCAGCTTTTCCGCATACTCACCGCCGCCCCGATACGGCCAGCGACCCCAGGACATTAAAGACTACCTCTCCCAGCAGCGCTTACTACCGCCTGCCAGCCAGCAGTCACGGTCACCGTCTCCGAGACGATGTTCACCTCCGCCCCGTTGTAATCTACCGCGCGTTCGCCCAGTCCGCGCCGGGAAAACTAACTAAAGCGATCTTTGGGGGCGAGGTCGCTAACGATCGAAGTGCTCAAGACCCCTGGTCAACGCACACACAGACAGATCCCGATCCGACAAAGCCTGCAGCTGAACAGGACGACCGGCTTTCTCTCGACATAGCAATGACTATTGACGGTTACACCGTTAGCGCTCTACTGGACATCGGCGCAGGGACGCTATAACGTAAAACTATTCCAAACTTTTCTATTCCAATTCTGCAATCAGGTCACCGCGATTGGTATAAAAACGTTTTTGGACCACCCCCACTTCACCTGTCTACCACGCGACGCCACGAAAACCGCGATAGCTAACCTTCCAACATGCCCATAACCTTCCAAAATGCCGTGGTCGTATCTGGTCGTTCTCGTCGAAAAGAAAGACGGAACGATCCGCTTCTGTGTCGGCTACCGGAAGCTTAACAACGTGACTAAAAAGGATGTGTACCCGCTGACGCGTATCGACGACTCGTTAGGTAAGCTACGGCGTGCCCACTATTTTTTTTCTCTCCACTTAAAAAGTGTCTACTGCCAAATAGAGGTAGATGAACGAGACCACGTGAAAACAGCCTTTGTGACTCCAGGTGGTCTCTAGGAATTTCGAGTCCTTCCTTTTGGCTTGTGTTCCTCCCCGGCTACTTTCCAGCGAATGATGGACACTGTCCTCGCTGGATTGAAGTGCTACTTCATAGCACAGTTGTCCTGCGTACCTTGATGATGTGGTCGTATCTTCTGAAACGTTCGAGCAGCACCTTCACCGCCTGCGAAGTGTGCTAGAAACCATCCGATCGGCAGACCTGACACTTAAGTCGGAAAAGTGCCACTTCGGTTATGAAGAGTTCCAGTTCCTCGGGCATGTAGTAAGCGCCAAAGGGGTCCGACCCGAAACGGACAAGCTTGCCACTGTGGCTGCATTTCGAGCTCCTGCCGATAAGAAGGCCTTCTGGCGCTTCCTAGATTTGTGCCCCTACTATCGCCGGTTTATTGACGGCTTTTCGAAGATAGCGAAGCCTGTGACTCGCCTCACGGAGGACGACACGCCATTTGTCTGGCATAAGGAGCAACAGGCAGCTTTTGCGTAATTACGGCAGCGCCTACAGTCAGCACCCGTTCTTGTACATTTTGACGATGATGCCGATACAGAGGTGCATACCGACGTCAGTAGCATTGGGCTGGGCGCAGTGCTCGTCCAGCGTCAAGATGGAGGGGAAAGAGATAGCCTATGACAGCTGCTTACTGTCCCGTGTCGAGGTGAACAGTTCGACTCCAGAGAAAGAGTGTCTCGCAGTCGTGTTGGCGATTATCGAGTTTCGCCCCTACCTATATGGTCGTCCCTTCAATGTAGTGAAGGACTACCGCCCTCTGTTGGTTGGCAAGCATGCGCGATCCTTCAGGATGACTCGCGCGGTGGAGCTCACGGCTACAGGAATTTGACGTCATTATCGTTTATAAGTCAGGCCGTAGGCATGAGTTCGCTGATACACTGTCCCAAGCACCCATTGATCCAGTCAGTCAGGATACAGAGGACGATCACGGCTTTCTGGGTTCCATTATTTAATCAGATTGGATCAGACGGCAGCGTGACGACCCTGAGATTCAGCCGGTTATCGATCATTTAGAGGGCCGTGGCACAGCCCTACCACGCCATCTGTCCCGCTCGTTGACGTCCTCCTGTCTAGGAGACAACGTCCTGTATAAAATGTACGCCCGTTCGAACAGCCGTGCTTACCTCCGGGTCGTTCCAAGAGACATACGAGCCGACGTCCTCTTCGCTTGCCATGACGAATACACGTCTAGCTATATAGGCTTCTCACGAACACTCGATAGCGTAATCGAGATGTACTACTGGCCCACGCTTTCGAAAAATGTCAAACAGTACGTTGAAAGCTGTCGTAAATGCTAGCGCCCAAAGACACTGTCCGTTAAACCGGCTGGCTTCCTTCAGCCAATTGATGCACCTCACAAGCCTTTCAAGTCGACATGGAGATTCTCGGACCGTTCCCTCTTTCAACCGACGGTAGCAATGCGTGTTTGTCACGAGTGATTATTTAAAATGCTATGCTGAGACACAGGCGATCCCACGAGCCAAGGCTTCAGAGGTAGCGCAATTCTTCATGCGCCACATCGTACTGCGTGACGGTGCTCCCTCCACTGACATAACAGACAGGAGGACAGCATTCACAGCTCAGCTTATAAATGAAATTTTGGATTAAGCAATACCAAAAATCGGACGACGACCGCGTATCATCCACAGACCAACGCACCTACCGAGGGACTGAATAAGGCAATCACAATCACGTACTGTGTGGTCCTTTTTGAAAGAGGACACGCGAGCGCGTGGCCCGTGCTCTGCGGAGGCTGCTTATAGCGCCAGAAAGTGGCAGCAAGGAGAAGCACGTCCGCTTGTGGCGTCATCTATTGGTGGCCAGAATAACCAGGCATGGCCGATTGGCAAGCGCCTGCTAAAATTAGCTGCCTATCAGCCGTGCCTATCAGCCGTGTCTGGTTATTCTGACCGCCAATAGATGGCACTACAAGCGCATGTGCCTCCCCTTGCTGCCTGCTGCTGGCGCTCTAAGCAGCCTCCGCAGAGCACAGGCCATGCGCTCGCGTGTTCCCTTTCATAAAGGACCACCCTGTACATCGAGGTTCAACAAAAAACATGGGATCGGATGTTGGCTTACGGGACCTTCGAGTATAGCTCTGCCGTGCAAGAGATGACACGATTCACACCATTTCGCCTTCTCTGCGGTCGCGAAGTCCAGAGGATGCTGGATGCTACGCTGCCGTGTCAAGACACCGGCCAATTGACCACTGACGCCGACGAATTCGCTGAGCGTGCCGAGGAAGCTCGGCAGCTCGCGCGGCTGCACATCGGCCAGCAGCAGCAGTCAGACGCACGACGCGACAACACCGTCACAGGGACGTGTCCTACAAGTCCGGAGACCAAGTTTGGATGTGGACCCGTGTTCGCCGCCGTTGCCTCTGTGAAAAGAGGCTGAGCCGGTATTTGGGTCTGTGTAAAGTACAACGCCGTGTCAGTGACGTTAACTACGAAGTGGTCCCGGACACAGAGGCAACCGAGCTCAGACACAGTTCATGTTCAGCGCATGAAACCGTACACTGCGCGTTAGTAATATTTTTTTTCTCTCATTCACCCTACTTTGTTTCTGCTTTTCATTTATCTTCGTGACGTTGTCTCTTTGTTGATTGACTGTGTCAGCAGAACGGTTCTTTTTCTTTTTTGTACTTTCGCTTTCTCTGCATTGCGTTACATTTTTTTTATTGCTTACGCCCATCTTGCGGCATCGAGACGATGCTTCTGTTCGGAAGAGGGGATAATGACACATGTAGGTAGTGGGTCATTGCCCAAATGGACAAAGAAGACCGCGCGTCCCTTCCCTGCTTGCGAGCCAAGGACGTGTTTTCCAGAAGCCGGCTGCTCTGCGGTGTACTTCAGTACTGCGGTGTACTAACAGTACTTCTGAAGGCTCGTGGCAATATATAGTGCAATTTTATTGTTTTATGCCTTTTTTCCACAGTTCTCTCAACGGACTTAGGCTTCAGCTGTAAGAATTTCAATTTCAACGTAACAGCTTCAACTGCTCCTTAGGTGTTTCTTGTCAAATAAACATATATATATATATATTAGGTTTACTGTGAGGTTCCCGCTACAATCTTTCATATAAGCAGGCTCTCACTCCATGATTTATTACCTACCTGATTTTTTTTTACCAAATAAACGATTCTTTATTCTTCATTTGCCTTGAAGAGTATATTTGTATCCACGCAATGCCTACAGTTTTCTGCATTTTGCCTGCAGAATTGGCATCAAGGCTCCAGGGGCAGTGCGTGACCTTGGCAAGCCACAGACGACAGGCGTAACCGTAAGGATCGGCGTCCGGAAAAGCCTCACGATGTATGTATTTCTTCCGGATTACGGAACAGCTCCGGTGTCAGCGCCGTTTTCGGAACTTTTGATGAATGGCCATTACTACGTTCCACGATTCACTCAAAATTTCAACGTCAGACGTGTCCAAGTTGTAAGTACCTAAAATAATATCAATATGAATTAAGGGTCAAAAATGAAGCAGTACCTTGATTCGCTTCAATTTCTGACCTGAGTTCTCTCGGCCTATTATTCCTAATACGTAAATGACATTACCCCATAATCTTATTCGCGGTAGTTATTACTACTCAATTTCACGAATTATTTCACTATACTTACCAGCAGTGCTCTGCAAATAATGTCACTACCTTGGACGTGCAATTAGTAGCAGCGCATATTGACAAATATGTTATAAGTACTGAATAACTGATCTCTTTCTGTGAACTTGTCGAATTTATTATCTATTCCCTTAGGATGTATTTTGCCAACGTCGAATTGAAGCTAGCTAGCGTGAAGGGCCTGTATATTTGTAATTCTGTAACTATCGCCACATTCACAATATTTCTCAAGAAATTCTATAACTTGAAGCTACATTGGGCTTGTACTTATTATGCTATCACGCTATTTAAAGGGGTCCCGAACCGCCCCTCGGGTTTCGTGGGAAAACACTGTCCCCGCATGGCACAGGCTGCCGTCAGCACCTCAGCCGAAATTTGCAGTCGTGCGTGGTTTGCGGAGCTCGCAAGCGGAGCGAGAAGTCAGCTTTTCTCCAACGCTGTCTTTTCAACAGAAGCCAGCTCCTCACTCTTTTCTGGACGCTTTATACACAATATAGCAGATTCACATATGCGGCTCCTGTTGGCCAATAGCTGACATCATTCAAAAAGGGTGTTCGGATCAGTGCGCTTCTTCCGACCCTTACTGTGCGTATATATTGGCGCAGTTAAATAAACAGACAGAAGTAAGCTAAAATATGCTTTCGAATTTGGATAATTACTTAGATACAGAAGAAACCGGCTATCGCCTGCTCACACTCGGCCACGGGCTCCCGCAGCCGAGCGGGTGGCCTGTGCACTTATTAAACGGTAATTAAACTTTGGCCGCCCTGCTCATCGGTATCGTAGCCATCGGGTCTCACTTGTTTCGACTCGTTTTGAGCACTCAACTAGCCTCGAACCAAGCGAAACCCAAAGTCAGACAACACGCATTCTTTCACGCAAGCACTCACTCCTGGCCGCTCCTGGTTATACGCCTTGACAGGCTTCGCCTCGTATTGAGCCATTTATAGCGCTTCAAGATGGATGTGGCTGCTCTCCGTCAGTCAAGATAATGCAGGACAACGCAGGTCCGAGCAGGGCCCCATCACAGAGCACGGCCAGACGGGAGTATACGAGCGCTGGCTCGCGCTCAAGCGCCGTCGTGCACAGTTGCGTGTAGCTGCGGCCTCCTACGTAGCGCAGATGCAGCGGCCACCGCGGAAGACCGCGATGTGTCCGATGGCACGAGACGTTCATTTGAGGGATCGCCAGGCGATTGTGCGCATGCGCGAGTAAGAGCGGGCCTGAGAGAGAAAATGTGGGGGCTTTAACTCCTTTAAAGGGACACCAAAGGTTTCTATGAAGTCAAGTTAAAGTGATAAAGCAATGCTCTAGAATTTCTAAGGCATCAATATAATTGCGAACAGAGCTTTAGTAACCGACGAATTCAGGTAAATGCATGACACGATTTGACACCCCCCAGCGACATCCCGGTACTAGCCCGTTGACGAAGGCACTCCTCATCATAATTTATGTCTCTAGTACTAAGCTACTCGTATTGAAAAGATAATTTCATTAGGTTATAACACGGAAGAAAATGCTACTTGTCTACTTCTGTTCGATTCTAAAATAAAATAACATTTTGACGTTACCCTTCAGTAGTATGGGTGGTCGAAAGGTTTCGTTTTCGCTCGACTCTGAGCGCTCGACTGTGCGTCGCGCGCGCTTTGGACTTTCCGTTGTTTCGTTATCACGTCGTGCTGCGCTGGTTCTGCTGGCTGGCGAAACTTGCATTTAGAACAAGCAGCGAGAATGCCCCGTCTATGTGATGTCGTGGGATGCGCGAACGGTCCGCGGAGCTTGGCCAATTACAGTTGCATCGGTGAATCCAACGTTACTTATCACTGTGTGCCGACGAGTGAACCTCTCCGTTCGAAGGGGTGAAGTGCCGTACCTCTGCCACAGCGCGTCGGCAAAGGGCCGAAAAATTGCATCGTGTGCTCGCTGCAGTTTCGTGCAGAGGATTACGAGTTCAACGCCGACTAACTGAAGTCGTGTGGAGTGCCTTTCAAGGCAATGCTTTCCCGTAGCGCTGTTCCGTCGGTCTTGCCTGCATTCCCCGAAGCGCAAGAACTGCAGGTCGAAGACGGGGCGGTGAGTGCGGCAATAAGTTTTCACGATGGAAAAGCTACAAATGTGTGAATATGTACACCCATGACCTACAGTTGCCATCGTAGTAGTACGCAACGACGCTGGCAGCACGAGCCCTCAGCAGCAGGTCACGTTCATAATCATCATCATCAGCAGCAGCAGCAGCAGCAGCAGCAGCAGCAGCAGCAGCAGCAGCAGCAGCAGCAGCCTGGTTACGCCCACTGCAGGGCAAAGGCTTCTCCCATACTTCTCCAACTACCCCGGTTATGTACTAACTGTGGCCATGTTGTCCCTGCAAACTTCTTAATCTCATCCGCCCACCTAACTTTCTGCCGCCCTCTGCCGCCCTTCCCTTCCCTTGGAATCCATTCCGTAACTCTTAATGACCATCTGTTATCTTCCCTCCTCATTACGTGCCCTGCCCATGTCCCCATTTATTTTTCTCGATTTCAACTAAGCTATCATTAACTCGCGTTTGTTCCCTCACCCAATCTGCTCTTTTCTTATCCCTTAACGTTACACCTATCATTCTTCTTTCCATAGCTCGTTGCGTCGTCCTCAATTTAAGTAGAACCCTTTTCCTAAGCCTCCAAGTTTCTGCCCCGTACGTGAGTACTGGTAAGACACAGCTGTTATAAACTTTTCTCTTGAGGGATAATGGCAACCTGCTGTTGATGATCTGAGAATGCCTGCCAAACGCACCCCAGCCCATTCTTATTCTTCTGATTATTTCAGTCTCGTGATCCGGATCCGCAGTCACTACCTGTCCTAAGTAGATGTATTCCCTTACCATTTCCAGTGCCTCACTACCTATCGTAAGCTGCTGTTCTCTTCCGAGACTCTTAAACATTACTTTAGTTTTCTGCAGATTAATTTTTAAGGTCACGTTCATCAGTGCTTAAATCGCTGAAGTCGAGCCCAGAATCGCGAGCCAATGTGTCGTTGACAGGGTCGTCCATTACAACGAGCGTCAAAGTTGGCGCCATAAAATAAAGAACCAGTTTATCGTCGTGCGCTTTCCCTTCCACTAGCCACCATAGTACCGCTTTCGCGCTGCTGTCGGCTCTGTTTCCGGCCTCGCGTTAGCGTTTTGCGCAGAAAAGCCGTAGCGCAATCCGCAGGCGCCATTTTACTCACCGATGGCGCAACGTCACTATGAGACCATGACATCACGACTCCTTGATCGGAGGGCGGGCGATTTGAACTGCGCTAGAGGTATGCGGATGCTTCAGAACGCATTTTCTCTTAAAATAAGTCTCTTCTTCGCATGAAACAAGCGTTTCGAAGCTTCTCGCATGGTATTTCAACAGTCTATATTGACTTAATATTGACTATATCGCTCTTTCTAGGCACTACGGAGGAGGTTTCTTAGCGCGTGTTGTATGCGTTTGTCCCTAGGCGGGCCGGCATTGCAGAGTGGGGTTGAGTTTGTTTACGCTCGAGCGCTGGCTGCCGGCGCAGTAAAATAGGTGAAGCAGCAGAAACTGACGCCCCATTTGGCGACCGCTGCGTCGGGCACACTGCATTGCACCTGTGGCGCTCGTGCTGAGTCACTCGTGGCGGACCATAGCTTTCTCGCGCCTAACGGCGATGTACCTTGAAAATAACATCACAGATGTTTCCGTGGGAGCAGTAGCCACCGTAGTATAGACCGGGGTGTATATAATAAAGATCTAAAAGGAAGAGCGCCTTAGCAACCGCGGTGGAACGCAAGTGGCTGAAAGGTCGCCGGTGATGCTCGACGCCCCTGCAATCGCTATGACAATACGTCGCGCTACCCTAACGCCTCATACGCTAACCTAACCTAACGTTACCTGACGAAACGTTACTAACCAAACCTCGTCGAGACGAAAACACAATAATGGTCACGGTGTAACCCCTGTGAAAATACGCCACGCCATCCGTACGCTTCTTATGCTAGCCTTAGGAAGCGTAACGTATCCTAAGGTTAACGAAGTTAACGTCGCCGAGATGCAAAGACAAAAATCCGCGTGGCGTAATCGCTGTGACAATACGCCGCGCCACAGTAACACTTTTACGCTAACCTAACACAGGGTAACCCAAACCTAACCTAGACCTAACCTAACATAACGTAACGTGTGCGAAACACAAAGCCAATAATCCTTACGGCCTGACATCAGGCAGTGGCATCCAACCGTGGTTGCTAAGGCTCTGTGCTTTTATGTCACTCAAATGGGACCACTCAAAAATGCTTCTGAAAAGACGCGGAGAGCAGCATACGAAAAGCCTGCCAAGAGCGCAAATACTGCACCAGCAGAGCAGACCGGGCCTCTACTACGGCTCCTACTGCACTCCCGGAAAAATCAGTGATGTTATTTTTTTGTATTTACAGCGTCGTAAGGGGCAAGAAAGGTTTTCTCCGGCATGACTGACTCAGCACCACCACTGCAGGCGCGAGCAAATGTTTCCGACGTACCTTCCGACACAGCGATCACGAAATGGGGCGTCTGGGCCGACTGCTTCACAGCGCGGGCAGCCAGCATGGGAGTGTAAACAAGCTCGACCCCATTCCGCAATGCTGGCACGCCTAGGTGACAAACACATACAGCACGAACAAAGAAAGTTCTCCTCCGCAGTACCTAGGCAATGTGAGATATTGAAGGAGCGAAAGCACCCCGATTTTCTTCCACGCACCCGCTTTCTCGCGCCTGCAATGCCGGCACGCTTAGGGACAAACGCTTACAAAACGAGCAAAGAGACTTCTCCTCCGCGGTACCTACGCAAAGGCAGACATTCAAGGCGCAAAAGCCCCAAATTTTCTCTCTCTCACCACTTTGTACTCGCGCCTGCGCACAAATGGCTGGCGATCCATCAAACTAACGTCTCGTTCTGCTGGCTGAGCGCCCTGCGGTTGATTGAAGTCAACCACGTTTGGTGCGTCGTAGGCGTTAAAATCGGAAGCAGTGGTGTCTGCGTGAACATCCAAAATCAAATTTGAACTGCGTGCCACGGTGACGTTCCGTAGGGCAAAGCGTTGTGGGCACGTCCCGCTCCGCTGTAGCCTTCGCAGTGCAAGCCATTGAACAAGGAGCGGAAGCACTACGAAGGGGGATGTTCGATGGCAAGTAACTCCGCCTTTCATTTGCTGAACGAACCGCAGTGCTTTTTCCGGCAATATATTTCTGAAGTACTCTACTTTAACTTCAAATGCATTTCTCGATTTTGATAAAAAAGTGGTGCAAGGCACCTTCAAAGGGACAGACCTTGAAGCGCAAGCATGCATGGACAGACCATGCAGCAGCTCAGAACATGCATCGTAATAACCCGCGTTGGTGCAAAGATTGCATATCATATCGGTTAAAACGAGCCGGGCCTTTCTCGTTAACCGTAGAATTATCATTTTAATTGTTGTCTAAAAGTCACAGAAAAGTACCTTGGGTCTCACGCGACAAAAACTTGAAAAATTCATATGTGACTTATCACGTGACCTTCTATTAGTGTACGCACTTTCTGGTATTTTTCTCAGTATTGAAATGAAGTTCACTTTTGTTTCTTTTATAAGTTTTTCAAACTTACAATCTGCAGATAAGCCTTCGTTTGTAATGAATAAATAAGTGGCGCTGCCTTCGCCTTGGTTTCTGATGAGTTGGCTTGACTCGTCTGTCGTCGAAATAACAACAATGAAGGCCAGCCCGCCATGACGTAGGTGTGTACTCGGGGGAAAGTGTGGCGCAAATTTAATGAACATTTGTATAATAATAATATTTGGGGTTTTACGTGCCAAAACCACTTTCTGATTATGAGGCACGCCGTAGTGGAGGACTCCGGAAATTTTGACCACCTGGGGTTCTTTAACGTGCACCTAAATCTAAGTACACGGGTGTTTTCGCATTTCGCCCCCATCGAAATGCGGCCGCCGTGGCCGGGATTCGATCCCGCGACCTCGTGCTCAGCAGCCCAACACCATAGCCACTGAGCAACCACGGCGGGTAACATTTGTATAGGAACACAGAGTTATTTTACCAGTTTTTGTATTTTCAAAACTGGTTGAAAAGGTAAAAATTGAAGGGCGGTTAACCACAACTCCCCTCACATCTGTGAAAGCAACGCGATGGGCGGCTTTCCCAATTTGCGAGGCGGGCCATTGGCATCCCTCTCACTTCTCAGCGTTGCTCGAGGAGGGACTCTTACTTCCTTAGAGGCTGCTCATATGGAAAGATTCTGCTTATGGAATATCTGTAAGCTTTAGGAAATAACCGCTGCAGCTGTAAACACTATCGAGTGTGAGTTTTCGTTGCGCCATAAAAAAGACTAGATCCTGATGAACCGGTTGTCAGACCCTTTAAGGAAGGCATTGTAGTGAAGTAGAGGCGGCACTCTCGGAACTGTAGCTAGTGTCAGAATTCATCAATCATCAACATCAATCATGATCAATCATCAACATCTGTTCGTGAATGGCAACATATCCGACATATAAGCGATTCTAACAATTGAAACGATTGTACCTACGTGACGCTGTGTAATGTGCATGGTCGCGGCAGTTCCGTACACCCTGTGCTGTACGCGGATTTACACCTTTACGGGCTTTATGTGTCTATAAATACCACCCTTAAACACTTCGTAGTGTAAGGGTGTTAGTTGGGGAAAAAGTTGCACCCTTAGAGGCTAACTGCAACGAAATTCTGGATTGCTTAAGAAGCCCAGTTTTAGATAACTTGTACGTGCAGCAACCTCTTCGGAACATTCACGCTTCAAATTAGAACGAATGCTTCAGAAAACTCTCGCAAAAATGGACGATTTTCATACCAAAAGCTTTAAGAAAAACGCCGCCCCGATCACTCTCCGGAAGTGAAGCACATTTTGATTGTAGAGAACCAGCGCCTGGGTCGTCTGCTTCCCTTGCTTTTATATCGTCCCCGTGTACAAGCGAACGGGTCCCGCAAGACTGCTATAGCCACAGAGTTAGTGTACACTGCTATAGCTGCTTCACGCGCTGCGCCCACGATGTTCGTTTAATGCGATGTATTCCCGTTGTCTAGCCGGTTTCCTGTATCCGGTTGTCTACCTTCAAAGCGCGTGGAGCCTCGACGCGTTCTGTCTCCGCTCGCAGATCGAGAGTGCATTGGAGCGACCAAGCTAAAGGCGCGCATTTAGTACGGCGTAACGCGCCCGTGATCCGTGCGCGTCGCAGTTACTCTACGGCAGCGAATATTGCAAGCTCTACAGTCTAGCATGGCCGGCGCGGCAGTAGAACAAGTCCTGTCTCACGCCGGAGCCGCTGGAGCAGTGTGCGTCGCCCACTAGCTTGGCTGACCAGCAACAAGCACTGAAGCGAGCAAGAAGAATTCGCACGTTCGACAAACAATACAGTGCTCCCTCCCCACGCATTTCTGCGCTTGCGCTGTGTCCACAACTGGTATCCGCGGCGCTGCGGGCCGCGTTTAACGTGCTGGACTATACAGACGGTGAAAGTCTGGCGATCTTAACATGGAGGAAATGCACTAGAAGGAAGTTTCACGTGGCAATCTTGACGCCTAGTATTAAAAAATATAGAGGAGAAATACGCCATAGTCACGTGATAGGCAAGCGGTATATTCCAGGCGGGCTCGCTTTGGTTGCATCTGCTGCGGGGATTTCGGAAGAGGCGCACATGGTAGGCATGACAAACGCGCACGCCGCGGTTAGTGTAAGCTCAAGCGTGTGACGCAGACGAGTTTGTGTTGTGTCAGTCACGTAACGCACCGAACCACCATACGCTCCGCAGACGCTGCTCACCGCTTAAGCAGCAGACAGGAGCCAAGGCTTTATGTAGCCAAAGAAGGCCTCGGTTAAGCGCCATTGTGGCAAACAAACCGAGGACCACCTCAAGCAGGGCCCGTCGCGCTTCGGGGCGGTTTCAGCGAAACGCGGACACCTTTCGTGCCCGCAAACATGTACAGGTGATCAAGCAAGAGCCTAGATTCCGCAGCGACTCCTTTCCCGTGGGAAAAAAATCACAAAGAAAGGTGACGACAATCAAAGCTTCCAAGCGAAAAGCAAAGTGCTTTCGTTGCCATTCGATCTTCACCGAGTGGAATGGTTGTCATTTTTTGCGTTGCAAGTCTGGCGTCGTTGCTCGTTTGGAGGTGCCCGAGCTTGCGATTGTCGTTTTCGTTTAGCATCGCGGGAGGGTTCTTCATCGGTGGTCGGTTCGCGCCGTTTAGATTCTCGTTGTTGTTCCCTCCGGCGCTCCTCGTACGCATTTTGTTCTTCGCGTGCACGAAATATACATGTCCGGCCCATCGATAACGCAACTGTTTTTTTACCGCCGATACCTCTTCTGTTTATATGCTGCGATAACCTTGACGTCACGCTATTGTTCACGGCGGGTGTTCTAATCTGTCCGCATTTTGACATCTGCGCCGCCACACTTCACCCGCATTGGTTTGTTAAAAATTGCTAAGTTCGTTTCTGTTGGCGGACGCCGAAAAAAACTACGGAAGGTCAGTCATATATAGCTTTCGCTGTAAAATTCTTTCCTTCTTGTGCCCAAGGATGGACCGCTGAGCCGGATACCCCTAACATATTTAAGGCCGTGCAGGCCCATTGCTAAGGCAGGCGGTCCCAGTCGACGCTGTCATTCTGTACAAAGTCTTCGGCCTCTTAGCAGATCGCCAACAGCAGGCGCTTCTCAACAGCGAAACGACGTCGCACCACACAATATAACAAAATATTGCACGTAAATCTGCAGGAAACGCGACGACTTCAGCGTTTCGAGTGCAGACTAATGCTATCGATTTATCTCACAACGAAAGACGCACAGCATATCATTGTAGTAAACGAAAACGCGACAAGTATACTGCAAAACATCTCGTCTTTTCAGAGGTGCGAGACAGCGAGACAAAAATTAGCGAGAAAATACGCAACGCGTTTCAAGGTGCACAACAGCTGATTAGACGGAACAGTAGACCACGCTCGGCCATTCTGAACGGGGGTTTCAAGGCCAGAGCGCTGTAGACTCCAATAACCGCGGGTGTAATGGCAAGTGATGCTTTGAAAATTTTGTCGTCATGCGTAGGGCGCCTCAGTCTTCCTCCACATTTCAAGGCAGCGCATTTGAAACGAAGAACGACGGGCGCGATAGGAGAAAACCGCCCGTTACTTTCTGCTTGCATCCATGCTTGTGTCGGCACGCACCACTAAATGCTACCACGTACTAAACGATCTCGAATGCTCCGGCAACCATGTGGGCCGATTCGTACTCATTAGACACAGCGCACAAGGCCCCGAGAGTGGAAGGGGGAAATCAGAGGAGGTTATCTTGCCCTGGCTAGCAGAATAACGTGATGCTTTCTCTCAGTCTTGTAATAAAACTGAAATAATCAGTATGACAGGATAATTATCCTTGCTTAATGTAACTTCTTCCTCTTCTCTCTCAACCTTTAAACGACCACGACTAAGATTATTTTGACATACTCATGAGTGGAGTTTGCTCGTATATGTTTCTATATATGGCTGCAGTGTCATGAATTTCAGAAGGCAATATGCTTAGAATGACAGAAAGTTGAGCTTGTTGGGAGAGATTCCTCTTAGAAAGAGGTAAGGCGTGCAGATACGGCCACAAGTGAAAACGACAGAACAAACGCCGTACATATCTTTACATGGCGCTTGATCTGTACTTTTCTCTTGTGTCTCCGTCTGCACGCCTTACCTTTTTCTTCCATGAGGGCAACCTACTGCTCTTTCGTTCATGCAGTTAGCAGGCGATCCTGTCGGGCAAGTTTGTTCATTTGCGTTAAAAATTGTTCTCTACCATGAGTACAACTTATATTAAGTTTGCGCTGGCAGTCTCTATTTTATCTCCCTTTGCTTTATGATTACCTACCTGTCTGAAAAATTGCTGCTAGTCTTTAGTTAATGCTATATGTGCAAACTGAGCCGCGTCATGTGCTGTGCAGGCCATCAGTATTTCGTTTCACTGTTGTAACAGTTACAAATCAATAAACGTGAAGCTTATACACCTTAAGCTTATTATTTTCAACCCACTGTATATATCTTAAAAAGTAAACCAATCAGCTGGGGTTACAAGCATGCAGAGTTACTTTGCACATATCTTTGGACAGCAGCACTGTGTACTAAAGCATAAATCAACACAGGATCAGCCAAAATATTGTAGTGATTAAGCAATGCTAAACGAGAAAAATTTGAAATGACTGAAGAACACAATACAGAAACAAATACAGCCTCGTGCAATATTCATACTAAAAAGAGGCAAGAAAAAATTGAGAAACCATTCCACTCTGTGAAAGTGGATGACCAACGAAGCTGAAGCGCATCACGCAAGGTTAGACAAGGGTAATGTATTTATTTTCATCATTTGCTAATGGTTGTGACGATACCGTTGTGATTACTGTGATGTGAACTGGTTGGATTGTTAGAAGCTTAGTGAGATCCTTGGCTAACATAAATTTATGCACGATCGTTCTTGAGTAGCTGAATGGCTTGGATTTGTGTGCCACTCCAAGGGAAGCCCTTCTAGAACAGAGTTAGCCCTTTCTTGTCTGGTGTTTAAATGGCCACACTTAAATATCCAACGATGATCACAGGGGCACGGCTGATCTATCGAAAGTACGTGGTCATGAACTTGTGGATGTCACACTTGCGTTTGCCTGGAGATTCATACAAAGGGCATATGCAAATTCCGTCTTTCGTTTGTACGGCACAGACTTACCCACATTTGGTGGGACTCCTCTCTTGCAATTCAAGGGCGCATGGTTGTACGTACATTCGTGAGTGTGTGCGCTGTTCGCAAACAATTCTCATATGCCCATCGACTTGAAACAACGCATCTTAATTTATTGTCTCATTTATCATTCTTTATTATTATTATTATTAGGGGTGGAGTACTTGAAGCCTGCTTCACCACCGCTGCGTGTCGGCCAGGTACCGCGCCATCTCCGTGATCGGCCACGCTCACCCAGGTGTATTTTTATTCTTGACGCACAAACACGAAAAATGGACACGCACTTTCGCTGTAGTACAGTACAGACACAAAAAACGTCAGTTTCATGAGAACAATCTAATTTTGCGAGACGCTCTTATTATAGAAAAGGCTATGTACAAAATAACGAGATATCCAGGAAATAGTCAGCTTCGCCTAATTATCTTAACCTGCCGTAGCGCAGAGCTTGCTGCAGAAAATAATATGAAATTTGGTCTCTGAGCGCCGCGGCTGCAGGAGGTCGATTACTGCTGGACACTGCATTTGCTCCAGCCTTTGTGATGGCATGCCTCCAATACCAATCCTGCATTTCTCGCCGCACACTGCGTCACCATAGCTTACAGGGCAGTACGCCCAATCGACCATTAAAAAATTGAGCAGGCACACTGATGCGTTCACCAGCTCAGTGAGCAGCTCAAGTTGTCCCGCGGCAGTGCCAGGAAAGTCCTCCATTGTGACACTATGATTCTGAATGGTTTCCCCGCGCATCTTCACTCCTGATAATTCAATATTCTTTTACTGTCGTTAAACTACCTCCCTGGATACGGACACATTAAATATGTGCGAAACGGAAATGCTGCGTCGCCTACCATTAAAAAATTATGCAGAATCTCCCCTGGCGTTGTCTAAGTATTCGAAAGCGTACCCCAAAATTTAAGTTGGCCCACCCCCAAATTTCAGTTATGCCGTTCCTAGATTTGAAGCTGGCTCACTCCCAAATTTCAGTTGATCCACCCCTCAATCTAAAGTTAGCCCACACCTAAATTTCAGGTTGGCCGACTCCTAAATGATAAGTTCGTTCACCCCCAAATTTAATTTGGGCCACCCTAAAATTCAAGTTGTCCCACCCCCTAATTTCAATTTGGCCCACCCCCAAATTTCAGTTATGCCAACCCTAAATTTCAAATTGTCCCACCCCCATATTTTATGGGGCCAGCCCTCAATTTTAAGTTCACCCAACCCCAAATTTCAGTTGGCCCACGCCTACTGTAAGCCTTTCCATGCATATTTTATGCAGCCCTATGTACCCCCATGGTTTTCCATAAATCTGATTATATCTGTATTCTCTCTGACCAATCTTATTATTATTTCTTGTTTAAATTGTTCCTTGTCACTGATAAAGGTACCAGTCAACTACATTTACAATATTATGACGAATAATATCTTAACTTCGTAAATTACGCATTTTTACGCAGTACACTGTAAGGGCGCTCAATAAGCTGTGTAATATTGTTTCTGTGCCTAAGGTTATCTTTTGAGAAAAGCATTGCGCCAGTATTTAAAAAGGAGAGACACCAAACTAAGAAAAAAGCTGTAAAGAAATAAATGTTAGCTGGGCGATTTGCAGAAGTCGCAGGAAATTTCCATAAATTATTTTAATGCACGTGAAAGGGCAGAACTTCTCAGAAGCCTTTTGGTTTGATATTCGTGTACGTGGGGTAAATATGGTTTAGAATCATGCATGCACTAGCGAAACTTACGTGAATTCACCTGACACGCTTTTCCTCCTGATTTAACGTTCACTACGTGGGTACCATCGTATAGCTTTTGTGATTCCCATTTGTTTGATATCCATGTCTGCATGGTTGTGAATGACCCATAGGTCTGGCGAAAGTTACTTGAATTCATTCATGTGACACCCTTTTCTTCGTGGTTTGACGTGCACGACGTGCGTCCACCATCGCAGAGCTCCTTCGAAGCCCGATCGTTTTATATCCATGGTCATATGGTTGGGAATCAGGAATAAGCTGGCGAATGTTACCTGAGATTCCGTGACACTTTCTTCCACGTGATCTTCGATGCTCTACGTAGTTATAATAGGAGAGATTGTTCGAAGCTCGTTCATTTGATATCCGTCTCAATGGGGCTTGTAGAAAACAAAATTATGAGATGTCCCATGACGCTGTTTTCAGCTTGTTTTTATCAGATTTAGAAACCAATGGCTTGTTGGTGGAAGCCCCTTTCTTTCAATGCATGTCAGCAAAGTCATCGAACCGCTGCCTTCTCAGGACCTGTTCATGGCAATAACATAACGTGCATTATTGCAGTGCATTATTGGGATGATGTATCGCGTAGAAAAGCCATTTTCGTTGCTACATCACAAAGCTCTTCAAGAAGATTCTTCAGTTATTTATGGCCGCGCGAAATTATATGATTTCGTCGTGATGTTGAAGTGTCTACGACACCTCCGAAAGTGCATATTCACTTTGTATTAAATTCCAAAGTAAATATTTGAATTCATTTGCGTTAGATTAAAATATGTGGCGCGCACATTAAATTATTTGGCACTGGGATTAAATGCGTGACACCTGTATTAAATTGACTGGCGCTTGGTCTAAAATATCTGGCGCTTGGACGGTAAATTGCCGAATGGTCAAGCACGATCGCTTGTATACAAGCACGATCGGCTTGTTTTAGTCGGGCTATGGCTCTCAAAGTCGGCCTACGTTGCTTAGGCTGTAACGCGCAACTTGCGTTTTTTTTATACACAGTGCCCTGCATCGCATCCTTCAGAGCCATTTCACGACGGCTGTCAAGGAACATCCTGTGCAGCCCGCCAACGATACAATAATACAAACAGCACGGTCGGTGGGACGTAATTAGGCCACGCGCAACGACACAGTTACGCACAGCACATGCGAACTCATCTTGAATTACCCGGTATAGAAGCTTTGTTTAACTGTTTTCAACCGGCATTTATCGTGCTCGTCTGCTTTATTTTTCACTCGATACAAAGAAGATTCCTTCAGATGTGCAAGGAACTGTTGTGTACATTGTGGTCCTCGCCTTCTGCTATAATTTGCACTTCAAATTTATAAAAATGTAGCACACGAATAACCAAGTCTTAACCCTAGACCATGACTCCCAAAACAAGGCACGGTAACGCAGACCCGCGGCGAAACCAATATATATATGCTAGAACTCGAAGTGCACACGGCGGTAATAGCAGCATTTAGCACTTAAATTGCTGATGTACTAACATCTCTTAATTTTTCAGGAAACATATTACTGACAAGCCCTTCGTGAGGCATAGCTCTGGGCCACTTAATCGCCAAGCAAGAAGTTCCCTTATAAACAGCTCCTTAAACACGTAATTACGCTTTCTGCATAATAAAAATCATATTTCTTTTCAACAATACACGTAATTTGGGGTACTGTGTCATTTCTATAGATTGATAATTTCTCACTGAGCAAATACCTGAGCATCGCTTCTTTTAAGTCTTAGCAATATGGGAGAACTATGAGTCGCTGGGGTGATATGGTGTTTGGGCTGGCATTTCAGTTTCGTATGTTGGTGTAATCATAACTGTTGCTGCAGGTTTTTCCGGCTATAGAACTTACGCTTGAGAAGGTAACGCGGTCGACTCCATGCTGCAAGGATAATCAGAAACAAAAGCACACAATATAATGCAAAACTCCTAAAGAGCTATGAATGTTTGCGTGCACTTATCGATCGATTGACCGCCGCAGCGGAAACCTAGCTAGGTCACAAACAATTAACAGTTGTTTCTTTTACCTGCAAAGAGGCTTTATAATGTTTCCAAAAGTGTATTATCACGAGAGCCAATGTTATGGAGAAAGAAATCGATAGCATTTACGTCTACCTTAGCGTACTTATTTTAGTTTCACTTTCATTCCACCTTTATTTCGATTTTGCTTCATCGTCATCATCATCATCATCATCATCAGCCTATTTACGCCCATTGCAGGGCAAAGGCCTCTCCCATACTTCTCCAACTACCCCGGTCATGTACTAATTGTGGCCATGTTGTCCCTGCAAACGTCTTAATGTCATCCGCCCACCTAACTTTCTGCCGCCCCCTGCTACGCGTCCCTTCCCTTGGAATCCAGTCCGTAACCCTTAATGACCATCGGTTATCTTCCCTCCTCATTACATGTCCGGCCCATGCGAATTTCTTTCTCTTGATTTCAACTAAACTATCATTAACTCCCGCTTGTTGCCTCACCCAATCTGCTCTTTTCTTATCCCTTAACGTTACACCCATCATTCTTCTTTCCATAGCTCGTTGCGTCGTCCTCAATTTCAGCAGAACCCTTTTCGTAAGCCTCCAGGTTTCTGCCCCATATGTGAGTACTGGTAACACACAGCTGTTATACACTTTCCTTTTCAGGGATAGTGGCAACCTGCTGTTCATGATTTGAGAATGCCTGCCAAACGCACCCCACCCCATTCTTATTTTTCTGGTTATTTCAGTCTCATGATCCGGATCCGTGGTCACTACCCGCCCTAAGTAGATGTATTCCCTTACCACTTCCAGTGCCTCGTTACCTATCGTAAACTACTGTTCCCTTCCGAGACTGTTAAACATTACTTTAGTTTTCTGCAGATTAATTTTCAGACCCACCCTTCTGCATTGCCTCTCCAGGTCAGTAAGCATGCATTGCAATTGGTCTCCTGAGTTACTAAGCAAGGCAATATCATCAGCGAATCGCAAGTTGCTAAGGTATTCTCCATCAACTTTTATCCCCAATTCTTCCCACTCCAGGTCTCGGAATACCTCCTGTAAACATGCTGTGAATAGCATTGGAGAGATCGTATCTCCCTGTCTGACGCCTTTCTTTATTGGGATTTTGTTGCTTTCTTTGTGGAGGACTACGGTGGCTGTGGAGCCGCTATAGATATCTTCCAGTATTTTTACATATGGCTCATCTACACCCTGATTCCGTAATGCCTTCATGACTGCTGAGGTTTCGACTGAATCAAACGCTTTCTCGTAATCAATGACAGCTATATATAAGGGATGGTTATATTCTGCACATTTCTCTATCACTTGATTGATAGTGTGAATATGGTCTATTGTTGAGTAGCCTTTACGGAATCCTGCCTGGTCCTTTGGTTGACAGAAGTCTAAGGCGTTCCTGATCCTATTTGCGATTACCTTAGTAAATACTTTGTAGGCAACGGACAGTAAGCTGATCGGTCTATAATTTTTCAAGTCTTTGGCGTCCCCTTTCTTATGGTTTAGGATTATGTTAGCGTTCTTCCACGATTCCCGTACGTTCGAGGTTATGAGGCATTGCGTATACAGGGTGGCCAGTTTCTCTAGAACAATCTGACCACCATCCTTCAACAAATCTGATGTTACCTGATCCTCCCCGGCTCCCTTCCCCCTTTGCATAGCTCCTAAGGCTTTCTTTACTTCTTCTGGCGTTACCTGTGGGATTTCGAATTCCTCTAGGCTATTCTCTCTTCCACTATCGTCGTGGGTGCCACTGGTACTGTATAAATCTCTATAGAACTCCTCAGCTACTTGAACTATCTCATCCATATTAGTAACGATATTGCCGGCTTTGTCTCTTAACGCACACATCTGATTCTTGCCTATTCCTAGTTTCTTCTTCACTGTTTTTAGGCTTCCTCCGTTCCTGAGAACCTGTACAATTCTATCCATATTATAGTTCCTGATGTCCGCAGTCTTACGCTTGTTGATTAGCTTAGAAAGTTCTGCCAGTTCTATTCTAGCTGTAGGGTTAGAGGCTTTCATACGTTGGCGTTTCTTGATCAGATCTTTCGTCTCCTGCGATACCTTACTGGTTTCCTGTCTAACGGCGTTACCACCGACTTCTGTTGCGCACTCCTTGATGATGCCCATGAGATTGTCGTTCATTGCTTCAACACTAAGTTCCTCTTCCTGAGTTAAAGCCGAATACCTGTTCTGTAGCTTGATCCGGAATTCCTCTAGTTTCCCTCTTACCGCTAACGGATTGATTGGCTTCTTGAGTACCAGTTTCTTTCGTTCCCTCCTCAAGTCTAGGCTAATTCGAGTTCTTACCATCCTATGGTCACTGCAGCGTACCTTGCCGAGCACGTCTACATCTTGTATGATGCCAGGGTTCGCGCAGACTATGAAGTCGATTTGATTTCTAGTCTCACCATTCGGGCTCCTCCACGTCCACTTTCGTCTAACCCGCTTGCGGAAAAAGGTATTCATTATCCGCATATTGTTCTGTTCTGCAAACTCTACTAATAACTCTCCTCTGCTATTCCTAGAGCCTATGCCATATTCCCCCACTGACTTCTCTCCAGCCTGCTTCTTGCCTACCCTGGCATTGAAGTCGCCCATCAGTATAGTGCATTTTGTTTTGACTTTACCCATCGCCGATTCCACGTCTTCATAAAAGCTTTCGACTTCCTGGTCATCATGACTGCATGTAGGGGGATAGACTTGTACCACCTTCAATTTGAACCTCTTATTAAGTTTCACAACAAGACCTGCCACCCTCTGGTTAATGCTATAGAATTCCTGTATGTTACCAGCTATTTCCTTATTAATCAGGAATCCGACTCCTAGTTCTCGTCTCTCCGCTAAGCCCCGATAGCACAGTACGTGCCCGCTTTTTAGCACTGTATATGCTTCTTTTGTCCTCCTAACCTCACTGAGCCCCATTATATCCTATTTACTACCCTGTAATTCCTCCAATAATACTGCTAGACTCGCCTCACTAGATAACGTTCTAACGTTAAACGTTGCCAGGTTCAGATTCCAATGGCAGCCTGTTCGGACCCAGGTATTCTTAGCACCCTCTGCAGCGTCACAGATCTGACCGCCGTCGTGGTCAGTTGCTTCGCGGCTGCTGGGGACTGAGGGCCAGGGTTTGATTGTTGTATTCATATAGGAGTTTGTGGCCAAGTACTGCACCAGGGTGGCCAATCCTGCTCTGGTGAGAGAGTGCGTTACCGGTTCAGGTCACCGGAATCAGGCCGCACTCCAGGCCTGTTTGTGCAATGTTCCCAACACACGGTTTTTTTTGTATTTTCCGGTGGAGAATTGCGCGGCACCGGGATTTGAACCACTGTCCTCTTACACGGGAGGCGGATACTCTACCGTCCCCGCAGGAGTTAAATTAAAAATTAAATTATGGGGTTTTACGTGACAAAACCACTTTCTGATTATGAGGCACGCCGTAGTGGAGGACTCCGGAAATTTCGACCACCTGGGTTTCTTTAACGTGCACCTAATTCTAAGTACACGGGTGTTTTCGCATTTCGCCCCCATCGAAATGCGGCCGCCGTGGCCGGGATTCGACCCCGCGACCTCGTGCTCAGCAGTCTAACACCATAGCCACTGAGCAACCACGGCGGGTCCCGCAGGAGTTGTGCGCCTCATTTCACCTACAGTGGTGCCCTATTTGATCAGTCAAGGTGGACCAATCTGAGCTCGATTATACCGCACGGATGGCACTCGGCTAGAGAACCTGGTATTTATGACCTGCACATGTGTGGCCATATATAATTGACCATATATATCTTTTTTTAAGGAGGGTTCCCGTACAGTGATAAAAGAAAGGAAAAGACATTAGAAAGAAAAAGAAGAAAAAGATTTGGGGGAGAAAAAGCAACATAAGAGGTGATTTGAACTCGGGACCCTTGGACATTGCCCGGAAAGATAGCTCAGTCAGTTGGTTCGTCAGGCCCCAGGTAACTTTCAAGCGCCATAGCTCCTGCTCCGAGCCTCATACTTACGTGGAAAGGGACTCATGTTGTCCGCGATAGTCGCTTTTCGTGGTTCCGAGTGGTTGGAAGGCATACTTTCTTGGAAAAATGGCCGCCCGAGGAGAAGAGCGAACTTGAGCGGCTTTAGACACTAGGAAAGCTGCCTTAAAATGTTTAGACTTGAGGGAAAGTTTCGTTAACAAACTATAACACGGCATTGAGCCCTCGAATACGACGAGAGAAATTATTGAGACGTGGAAAACTCCCTTGAAATAAATATGGTTTGCGAGACAAATGCTTGTAAGTATTGAACCTCTTAAAAGACGAGGGGGAATAAGCGCTCACCGAGAGGGCATCGTCCGCGCGAGACCACCACCAGGCACCTTAATGAGACGGGGAGGACTCTGCGTCCGGAACAAAGCCTCCCTTCTCCGCCGGCCAAGAGGGGAAAACGCGCTTTCCGATCGCTCAAGGTTGCGCGGACCTAGTATAACTCTAGCGTCTAGGAAAAGCTTAAACAGGTGCGAGGGCGGCACGCATAGCGTGGTAAGCTAGCCGCCAGAATATCTATCTCAGGCACTGCTGCTGACGAGAGCGAAATACCTTCGTGTAATTATAATAACCCTGATAGGACTATGTTCGAAGAAAAAGGAAGGAAACGGCCTAGAGGGCTATACTACGAGAGCTATGACTGATAATTTTCTCTCTCTCTCTCTCTCTCTCTATATATATATATATATATATATATATATATATATATATATATATATATATATATTCATCTCATCTATGGGATCGCATGCGCGCGCTGTTGCTTTGCCTCTGCGTGTAGTAGTTAAGAGAGCCAGTTTAAGGGCGGAGAAGAAGGAAGGTAGGGAAAGTCTCTGAAGCAAAATTGCAGCGCCGTGGTTTTAAAGCGCACCCGGTGTAGAGAAACGGAAGGCGATATAAGCGTGCGTGGCCATGATACGCACACGACAAACTCCCTTAAAATATTTAGACATGAGGGAAAGCTTCGTTAACAAACGATAGCACAGCAATCAGCACTCGAATATAATTATAACCCTAATAATAACTGTATATATTCATCTCATCTATGGGATCTAATGCGCGCGTTGTTGCTTTGTCTCTGCGTGTAGTAGTTAAGAGAGCCAGTATAAAGGCGGAGAAGGAAGGAAAGGAAAGCAAAATTGCAGCGCCGTGGTTTTAAAGCGCACCCGTGGTAGAGAAACGGAAGGCGATATACGCGTGCGTGGCCATGATACGCACAGGACAAACTGCCTTAAAATATTTAGACTTGAGGGAAAGCTTCGTTAACAAACGATAGCACAGCAATCAGCACTCGAATATAATTATAACCCTAATAATTACTGTATATATTCATCTCATCTATGGTATCTAATGCGCGCGCTGTTGCTTTGTGTCTGCGTGTAGTAGTTAAGAGAGCCAGTATAAAGGCGGGGAAGGAAGGAAAGGAAAGCAAAATTGCAGCGCCGTGGTTTTAAAGCGCACCCGTGGTAGAGAAACGGAAGGCGATATAAGCGTGCGTGGCAATGGTACGCACAGGACAAACTGCCTTAAAATATTTAGACTTGAGGGAAAGCTTCGTTAACAAACGATAGCACAGCAATTAGCACTCTAATATAATTATAACCCTAATAATAACTGTATATATTCATCTCATCTATGGGATCTAATGCGCGCGCTGTTGCTTTGTCTCTGCGTGTAGTAGTTAAGAGAGCCAGTATAAAGGCGGAGAAGGAAGGAAAGGAAAGCAAAATTGCAGCGCCGTGGTTTTAAAGCGCACCCGTGCTAGAGAAACGGAAGGCGATATAAGCGTGCGTGGCCATGATACGCACAGGACAAACTGCCTTAAAATATTTAAACTTGAGGGAAAGCTTCGTTAACAAACGATAGCGCAGCAATCAGCACTCCAATATAATTATAACCCTAATAATAATTGTAAATATTCATCTCATCTATGGGATCTAATGGGCGCGCTGTTGCTTTGTCTCTGCGTGTAGTAGTTAAGAGAGCCAGTTTAAGGGCTGAGAAGAAGGAAGGAAAGGAATGTCTCTGAAGCAAAATTGCAGCGCCGTGGTTTTAAAGCGGAACCGGGGCAGAGAAACGGAAGGCGATGTAAACGTGCGTGGCCATGATACGCACACGACAAACTGCCTTAAAATATTTAGACTTGAGGGAAAACTTCGTTAAGAAACTATAACACGGCATTCAGCCTTCGAATACGACGAGAGAAATTATTGAGACGTGGAAAACTCCCGTGAAATAAATATGCATGGTTTGCGAGACAAATGCTTGTAAGTATTGAACTTCTTAAAAGATGAGGGGGAATAAGCGCTCACCGAGAGGGCATCGTCCGCGCGAGACCACCACCAGGCACCTTACTGAGACGGGGAGGACTCTGCGGCCGGAACAAAGCCTCCCTTCTCCACCGGCCAAGAGGGGAAACTTTAAATGAAACGGCCTTCTATAAGACACCGTGGAATATATGAAAGGACGTTCCATATATTGTACTTGTTTTTCACCGTATCTCTTAACACGCACAACAATAAATGCGTGAAACAATGTTCCATTGAAATTGCCACTGTTATCTGTAATTTTTATCCGGAACATTCCTTCGCCTGCCTCTTCTTCAAACCACGTGCGTGGACATCGTCCCGCATACTTGGACTTTCAACTCTGAAACGTCAGCTGGCGTATGTGCACAACGGATTCTGTTCTGATCTGATAATAGAAATTCCGTAATAAATAAATATGCAAGTTCATCTTCAGAACAAAGCGCAAACAAACAGGGGATGTAGAAAAGCAGAGAAACAGCAACGTTCCAGGCAAAATATAAACACTGTGCGTCACCTTGGCAAACGACCAGATAATACGCTTCGATTACACCTCCTGTGGCTCGCCGTTTGTGCCGTTGGAAGATCTTTGTGTCAACATACGAGTTGCGAAATGCAAAAAACCCGTCTGCCTAGATTTAGGTGCACGTTGAAGAACCGCAGGTGGCCAAAATTTCCGGAGTCCACTACGGCGTGCCTCATAACCAGGAAGTGGTTCTGGCGCGTAAAACCCCATAATATTTTTGAATGAACGAGTTAGTCCAGGTTTCGGTTATTTAATAAAGAGAAAAGTCTCCCTTTGCAAAAATAATTCTGCTTATAGCTACTGACACCGACGTTTCTAAAATTTTTGTTTGTCTCAAGTTTGAGCGCAGTGCGGAGGCATGCCGAGTAGGGATAAAGGCCAGCAAGACGTACACAGCAAAATTTCTGCATTTCTGCCATATGTTCCCGAGCTTTAGTCTTTACTAACTGACATAACTAATAAAACTGCCAGCAATTTTTCTTGCGTCACTGAAACGGTGCTGGTGCAGATTCACTTTTTGAATAGCCTTCTCCACTCCGGGATTTCGGTTTCTAACTTCATCATGAAAGCAAACGCAGTCATGTACACTACAAGACATGAAGAACAGTGCAAGCTACTTATAGCTCAGTGACATATTTTTCAAACACCTATTAAACATGAGAACAAACGAATTAACGATTTCCGTTTTAGGCAAGGACCGCTGCGGCAAAGTAAATATTTTGTCGCCTTTTTAGCAAGTGGAGTTTCTAATTAGGCTGTTGAATTTTTGGATCTTCTGTTCGGAAATGTTCTTCCAAACAAGTAGGTCGGTGTGATTCTTAGCGGTAACTCACGTGTAGAGCCTGTGGAAAGTGTTGGAGAACGGCAGATTTTTACACGGGCTATTTTTTTTTTTTACCCGGTACATACGTAACTATTTAAGGTCGCCTGTGGCAGATGACCTAATTTTAATCGTTGTGCCGGGCTATTCTAAGCAGTGGACATTACGTGCACAAGAAATCAAAATGTACGATCGATTAAATACCGAAATATAACTAATTAAGCTTTTAAAAATTCACGTTACGGTACACTTTGAAATACGAATTGTCGCAGTGAGTTCGCAAGGGATATTTACTTGGAACTAATATTGAAGATGGCATAGGATTCGACATCTGCGGTATGAAATTGAAGTAAAAAATGCACTGCTGTGACACTTGCGTTTTTACGAAACGCTCTTATATGCATCAAGCACCAAAGTAACTGGAACACGCACGTATTTCGTCGAACTCTTTGGGAATGAATATCTCGAAACTGCTGTCATCTGTATCGGACACGTGTAGTGACTATATGAGCGCGGATGCGCATCGGTCATGCTCAGTATGTACAGCGCGCTGCATCATGTCTTTATAAGCAACGCTCTCAATAAACCTGGTCCATTTCCTGCACTGGCTATGCTGCTGTAAGCGTCGTCTCCCTTGGCACGTTACATGGTGGTTCTCCCTCCGCTTGCTTTCTTGTCGCAGTCGGCAGTATGTACAACGCGCTGCATCATGTCTTTATAAGCAACCCTCTCAATAAACCTGGTCCATTTCCTGCACTGGCTATGCTGCTGTAAGCGTCGTCTGCCTTGGCACGTTACATGGTGGTTCTCCCTCCGCTTGCTTTCTTGTCGCAGTCGGCAGTATGTACAACGCGCTGCATCATGTCGTTATAAGCAACCCTCTCAATAAACCTGGTCCATTTCCTGCACTGGCTATGCTGCTGTAAGCGTCGTCTGCCTTGGCACGTTACATGATGTGAGAACTAGCCCCGCTGCCCGTCGACGCCTGAGGGGAATCGTACCCGCGAAGAACGCGTTATGGAGCAAAGTTTTGGTACGGGCTAGTTGGTATTCCATGGTATCAATCGTCACTTACAGCGCATACATAGACGAGGAACAAAACAGCGCTTGTTTTCGTCGTCCTTTTTTGTCCCTCGTCTATGTATGCGCTGCAAGTGACGATTGAACGCGTTATGTACCTGATGAAGGCACCACAGCCATTGCGGCTGACGGATAACGTCACAGAAAACAGCAAGCGTTTTAAGCAGAAATTTGAGTTATTGCTGCAGGCAACGGCGACAAAGGACCAGCCGAAAACTGAAGCATCGAAGGCAGCCCTCCCCCTGAGCTTGGCGGATGACGACGCGCTGGATGTCTTCAACAGCTTCCAGTTCACGCCGGATGAAAACAAGAATGATTACAGTACCGTGGTGAGAAAGTTTGATGCCTTTTGCGCCGAAGTAAGCAATGGAGTGCACGAGAGATATGCATTCCATTCAAGAAAGCAAGCGGAGGGAGCACCATTTGAAAAGTTTGTTAGTGACCTGGAGAAACAAGCAGCGCCGTGTAATTTTGGCATTTTGCAAGAAGTCGTGATAACGGACCATATCGTATTTGGCACGCACGATCCTAGACTACGTGAGAAAATGCTTCGTGACAGCCAACTGACTTTGCAAAAAGCTGAGGAAATGTGCAAAACCGCGGAGATAGCAGCACAGCGAAACGAAGTATGGCGTTGCGGGGAAGAGGGAGTCGATTCCATATCGAGGCGCTCAGCGCGACCCTCAAAAGAGCAGAAGCAAGGGAAGCAACAATTTCACTGTCGTAAGTGCAACTGCTGGCAATGACAGCGTTTGGAAAGAGGTGTTGTTCGTGCCACAAGCTGAACCACTTTAGAAGTAGTTGCGCGACAGCGGTAGTACGCGAAGTCAAAAAACAACAAGACGAGGACTTCGAAATTCTCGAGATCACGACAGCTAGTCACGAAAGCGATCGGACGATTAAAGCCCAAGTTCGCAATCGCTAGATAAGCTTTGAAGTGGAAACTGGGTCGCAGGCAAGCATGTTTCTCATGTCAGTTTTACCGCCAACTGAGGAGAGCTGAAGAGTTGAAGCCAACGAAATCGGTGCTGACGGCGTATAACGGTGGTACCATATAGTGCTTTGGAACGTCTACGCATGAAGTAAGGCTTGGTAGTTCTTCTGCTACAATCACATTTTTTGTTGTGAAAATGGCTGGCAGGCCTTACTTTTACTAGAAGCTAGTGAGGCTTTGGGGCTGGTCCAGCGTAATGTAGGCGCCGTAGACAAGATTTCCAACGACGGACTTGTCAAGAATTTCAGGCACGTCTTCGAGGGCCTAGGTTGTTTGCAGCAGGCCTACAGCATGGTCCTGAAACCTGAAGCGGTGCCTGTCGTTCAACCAGCTCAACGAGTTCCTTTGGCGCTGGAAGAGCCTCTAAAGGAAATTGAAAGAATGCTACATGCTGGCATAATTGTTAAAGTGAACGAGCCTATCGACTGGGCCAGTCCTTTAGTTCTGGCAAAGAAGAAAGATGGCACGCTAAGGGTGTGCATGAACCCCAGAGCTGTTAACAAGTACATAAAGCGGCAGCATTTCCCGCTTCCTAGGCGCGAAGATTTGGAAGCCCGTTTAACCAATGCCGCGTACTTCAACTGTCTGGACGCCTGAGGGGAATCGTACCCGCGACGTTCGTTTTGAGTTCGCCTTTCGAACTCACAGGTTAGAGTTAGAGAATTGCAACATGTGGCCACAAGTTGTTAATAAAGAAGATTACTGTTTTTATATTAGTTAGCCGATCAAGCATTTCAATTTGTCGTAATTTCCCCCTCTTTGGGTAATCCAGTTCAAGGACTATACCCCATCTCACAATTCGTTTGCAGCACCACCGAAAGTACGACGCGTAAACTGGTAGTATCCTTGGGCAGCGGGATATAGTTCCGGGTGCAAATCTCTTGATTATTGGTGGGGTTAGAAAGTTTTGTATTTGCTTGGCACACAATAAGTTACAGCGATGTGCGTGACTTGGTACAGGCTTTGTGGGTCCACGTCCTGTAACGCAAATTACTGATGGTGAGCAGAAGACGCGGCGCGAGTAAACAGATCTCAGGCTGCAGTCTGCACTCCTATTGGCTAAGGAGTCCTGCAGCTGCCACATTGCTGCAACCAACTACTGAAATGGAGTGTAGATGCATGCTCTCTGCCATAGGCGATATTTTAAAAAATCTGCTTACTCTAAAAGAAACAAGGTATTGGACATAAACTTCACTGACGCTCGTCATGCGTATATCCCGTATTCATGCGTTTGCTGCCAAATACTGGGTGCCATCTGTATCTGTTATAAATTCATTTTTGTAACGTTTTCTTAAGGAGGTTCCAGAAATATACTCCTTCCTAGCAGTGAGACGACCAAATGACTGACAGCACTCAAGGAACTGCAGGTCAACGGGTCTTGCTGCCTCGTCATCCATCCGTAGAAGCAACCAGTTAAGCTATGCAGGAAGCGTCGGACAATAGTGAGCGCTCTACGAAGTGCAACTGCGAAAGTCGCATGAGCTCGGAATTGCGCCGCGTTAACACACGAAACACATGCGAACAATGTTGACTTTCTCTGAGTGGTGCTGTCGACGCGGAGGCAACGCGGCTCCGTCTGGATTACCCTAATATTTCACTTCACTAACACGGCGTAGCGCTCTGTAAGGTCCAAAGTATCGACTAAGGAGCTTCTCAGATAACCCTTCGCGACAGATGGGAGTTGGCACCTGCACTTGGTCACCTGACTGGCATTCATCTTGCCGAAGCCAAGGGTTGCAGCGCCTCGCGTCTCTACCCGGCTGCTTTGTAATGTATACGGCACCAATTGACGAGCTACTTCTGCTTACTAAGTCGCTCGGCGGCGGAAGCAAGTGAAACGCTGATGTCGTGTGGAAGCATGGCGTCTAGCATAGTCTGGACCTGACGCCCGTATACAAGACGGAAGTGTGTGAATAGTGTGGTTTTCTGAGTGGCTGTGTTGTACGCTAGTGTAATGTACGACAGGACCTGATGCCATCTGTAATGCGTAACGCCTACGTACATCGACAGCATGTCAGCTAAGGCTTTATTTACCCGTTTCGTCAGTCTGTTGGTCTGCGGGTTGCCTTGCTATGCTGTGTGCAGCTCAGCTTGAAGATGTCCTCCATCAGATGGCTGCAAAAGCAGTTCCTCTGTCGGTGGTCACAAACAATGGGGCACCATGTCCGAGGACTATGTGATATTTAAACAATTGAGCAACATCGTAGGCCGTGGTTCGTTGTAGCTTTTGTCTCGGTGTAGTGTGTTAGGTAGTGTGGGGCGACTATATTCCACTTGTTTCCGCTGAATGACAAGGGAAAACGTTCCAGCAGATCCATGCCGACTTCATCAAACGGCGCACTAGGCGGTGCGATGGGTTGGAGTAACCCTTCGGGGCTTTAGAGACGGCGATTCTCTGCGTTGATATTCATGGCAGCTTTGCACGTCGCCATTGACAGTTGTAGAATTTCCTGTGCCAGTAGTGCATCTCGCGTACTCTGACAAGAGTACATGAAAAACACACAGGGATTTGACATGAGCTCACCAGACCTTCCACTAGCAGGCGACCTTCTGCCAGCCACCCTCACAAGCCAGGCAATGATCAATGGTGGCAATGATCCACCTCCACGTGCCGCAGTTTTGCCGAAATATCAAGTAAATGTGCCCCGGCCAACTGGAGGTGCAGTGCCATCTTTAGCGCAATACCTCGGAGGCCACAACGCACACTAGCACTTCTTCTCATCTGCTATCAGATATGGTTCAAGATGTGGCTAATGTTAATACCGAGCCGTCGGGTAACACAGCTTACAAAAGACTCAGGTAGAAGATCCTGGGGCACAAAATATTAACCAAAGCACGTGCGGCCTTCACAACTGATCAGAGCATACGGCGTATTTTGGTAGGAGCGACATGAGCACGCACAGCACGTCCCTCAAATTGTTCCTACAGCGTATGCCCTATTCCGTCTGGCTCGTTCTGGCTGTCACGGACGAGTTCTATCTCGATCGTCTTGCTGCGTTGGCTGACAACGTCTATGACGTCGTCCCTGCAACTGTAATCGCTGCCTTGGAGACCGCAGGCTATTTTACTGTTTCCAGGTCATACGAGCGCATCGACCAACTCGCTGCTTCCGTAGTCACACGCCAGACGCCGTAACGTTACCAGCATTCACCGGGCCCAAGGCATCATTCTTCTTCCTGCAACGACGCCTCGCGTAAGTCGAGTGCCTCTCCGATCAGCTGGTATCACAGGATGTTCCAGCAAAAACACCAGAAAATGCACTTCGCCTTGCGGCTGGTCGAAGAAAGACCGCGGGATCACTGATGGTGGCCTGTGACCTTCCTGCTCAATCTGGCCTTTTCTCTATCATTACGGGCCGAATCTCTGGGATAAGGTTCCTCGTGGAAACAGAAGCAGAGGTAATCGCGGTACCACCTACAAACACGGATTGCTGGTGCAGGTCCACAGGACGAACCCTACGTTACGCTAACACTTCATTGATAGTCACGTACGGCCCTGTTCAATGACTACTGACCTGGGCCTGCGTCGCACGTTTCGGTGGGTGTTCCTAATAGTGGACGTCGTCCAGCCTATCACTGGATCCAACTTCCTGTCACACCTCAAACTGGAAGTTAGTATGCGACGTCATCATCTTATTAGCAGCATGACCCTCCTCTATATGTCAGGCGAGGTCTGTGACGTCACGCCCACCGACATACGCACGCCCATCCCAAGTTCTTTATGTAAGAACCTGCTTGCCGAATACGCGTATTTGACGAAGCCCTGCAACCTCAACCAGTCGCCTAACTTTGCTGGGGCCCATCACATTGTTACACGTGGTCCGCCTGTCGCTGCCTGTCTACGTCGCCTATTTGCTGACCAAGTGGAAATAGACAAATTAGAATTTTACCATATGTTGTAGCAGGGAATAGTACGCCTACCATCGTGCTCTTGATACTCACCACTGCATCTCGCAACCAAAGGAGAACCCGGGAGACTAGTGCCCGTGCGGGCACTACCGCGCCCTCAGCACCCAGACCGTCCACGACAGCTACCCGCTACCTCACATTCGGGATTTTATGTTTAACCTGATTGGCAGCACTATGTTTAGTGAAGTGGACCTTGGTAAAGGGTACGAGCAAATGCCCGTGTTGCCGCATACATCCCTAAGACGGCCATCACAACTCTGGTTGGCCTGTTTGAGTATGTGCGAATGCCTTTCGGAATCCGCAACGCCGCTCAAACTTTCCAGTGGTGTATTGCAGAGGTGACGCGCCGCCTCCCAATTGTACTCGCCTACATCGATGATTCTTGTTGCGAGTGCTCTTGCAGCAGACCACATAGCTGCTTCTGCCACTCACCAAACTTCGAAAACATTCAGTGCCATTTCACTCTATAAAGGTGGATGGCCAGTGTATGTGGGCCACTTAATGGCGAACTGTCCGTTGCCATGCGTCAAACGCAATATCTACATAAATGGAAGGACAGGCGCGACTAGTCGCTCTTCCACGACGTTGAGCCTTGGATGATGATAAGTCACTGGGGGACATACATGCGCGTGTGCAGCATAATGCGGCACGACAACTTTTACTAATGAATACCGACGCGTAAAACAGACACGCACCCCACCGCCCTCCGAGGGTTATTGCTTCACCGTAACCAAGGTGGCGATCGTGCGTTGGTCGACGTCCCTCAGTGCAGTAATTGTTCTGAGGTCACTCGAAAATCACAAGCGATCACACACAGGCTACGCAAAATTGGTTCCCCACAAACTCCCTCTCAAACCTGGCCGTTGCTCCGCTGAAACGTTACAAGTTTGCGGGATCGGGCCGTGTGGACGGTTCGCATTTCTTTCCGCCTCATTGTCCTGGCGGGCAGCACACTTACGGGTCTGCCACCACGGGAGAGCGGAAGGAAAGGAAAGGAAATGCGTAAGCGCTTGGAACGCCGACAAAGAGAGGGCGGTGCGAACGTAGGCATGACCGACGTGGGTCAATGTGTAGTATGCGTTCTTACCAGCTTAATATTTGGACCTGAGATATTAAAGTTGTTTTTGCAAGTTGGCGGTGTGCTTCAAGCCTACTTCATCTCCGCCACTGGTCGCGCTGCGATTGCAGTATCTTCGGGATCGGCCCACATATGGGGAGGAATTCTTGATCTACACGGCTCTTGCCCACGGACACATGTTTCATGAAAAACCAGCCATATACAACTTCGCTTTAGAACAAGCAGCCCGTATGCGACAATCATCTACACTTCGGAGGCATCTTTCACCTTCAGGGCCACAAAACAAGCCGTAGCAGACGCGGTGTTTGTCACTCATCCCAGATCGCGTGTTCCGCCGCGAACCATAGTGAACGCTTCACGCGTGGCCATGAGTGCTGTACTTCAGCAATCTACTGACTTCGAGTGGCGTCCTCTAGAATTTCAATACGTAGCATTGTTTTACTAGGTTCCCGGGGTAATTTTCTGCTCCATTCTGTTCGGTACTTCCTATTTAGCATCCCTAGCGCCATCTAGGCTCGGATATGTGAATACGTAAACTTGTTCCCACACCATCAGCGCGCTTGGCGTGTCGGCGTCGTGCCTTATGACCGGATCACTGTGGCACGTAGTAGTGCGCTAGTGGAATCGTCGAAATCAGGCTTCTGCCTGATTGAGCAGGCTCTGCGAAAAATTTAATTTGGGGACACCAGGCACCAATGTCTGTCTGGTTTTTCTTCACCCACAAATTGGTGAGCTCGGGCTTCGCGTCATTGCTCAAAGCTCCGGGTGCCGCAGCCGCTTCGCTTCGCTCGGCTTGCCGCCGCAACAAGCTCAAGCCCCGCTGTCTACACAGTCCGCCTTCTATCCACTCAGTATGACCTCGCATTCTCCCCATCAGGTGATTCCGTCAGCGCCACTACCCCAAGATCCTTAGGTCTCCGCTCTCAATCTGACGGAGTTCTGGTCGTTGGACTCGGAGCTTTGGTTCCTTACCGTCGAATCCTTGTTCCATCGCCACCACCTTAGTTCGCAGTTGGAAACGTTCGACCACATCGTTGGGGCGCTTCCACTTACTATTGCTGCGATTGTTCGCGATGTTCAGCGCTCCCCGCCCGTCGACCGCCCCTTGATTCACTGACCGCACCCTGCGCACCGCTGAGGCGCATCAGGATCGAATACAGCAGCTCATTACATTGGAGGAGCTCAGCGGCCGCAAACCTACCGACTTATTGCGTCGCATGCATGCTTTGGCTGGTGGCTTGGCTCCTTCAACCAACAGCGTACTTCTCCGGGGGCTTTTGCTGCAGCTCCTTCCACCGCAAGTACGCGTGATTCTGACCACGTCTTTTGTGCGCTTTCTGCCACCTACTTGTGGGCTCACGAGCCTTCGACGTGATGTTTTGTCACAAAGCCGCCAGGTGCTGACACACATCCGACCAAGGGCCGTACTATAGAGCTTCATACAATAATTGCAAGAGGGAGGTCTGGCTCTGGTGCCTACAGGATTTGGAGGCGGAGTGGTCCTACCCAGCATGGGAGTGATGGTTAGTACACATATTTACCTAAACCTCGTCCTTCCTGGAAATGGCTTTGTGACTTTGGAAGCTCTTCATGTTAAAAAAGTGCTCTTTTATAAATAAATACACCACTCAGCCCACTGAACACAAGACGTTTTGAAGACGTCTTGGGCCGGCGAAAACGAACTAAACCGTCTACAACTATTTGGAACAGCTGCAAGATGTCTTCTTCCGCACGTCTGGAAGACGTTCTGCGAACGACGGCTGGGAGGCGCCTTGTTAAGATGTCTTCTGCTTACATCTTGCTAAGACGTCTTTAAAACGTCGTCAGAAGACTGCTTGAGAACGTTCTGCATAAACGTATGGAAGATATCTGCGCTAATATATTTTTGGATATGTCTCAAAAAGAGACGTGTCGGTGCTTTTCTTGGCTTACACGACTGTTACAGATCCAAAAATCACTATATCTAGCATAAATACGTACACTTCTCGGTACCCTGTCATAGGATCTACACGTACGTCATGGAAAAAATCATGGATAGAACGTCAAATTAATTAAGGTAAACGCTATTGACAAGGTGTACGCGCATAGGCCAATATCAGTGAAAACTTAAGTAAATGCGCAATTTAGTTTATAATAAGTACAAAGACTTGCGTAAATGCTCGCGAAACACGTACACACAGGCGCGAATAACGTTCTGTACACTGTTGAACGCATAGCTATTCCAGTGTATCAATGTTTTTTTAAAGAGAGTTACCTATATGTGGCTGGCTTTATTTTTTCTACTTTGTCATAACGGGAAATAATTCTACATCGATACTATACCACTATTTGTCGACCCATAACTATTGCTGCTCTAAGCGCAATACACACGGGCCCGGATATATATCGCAGCATTTTTTTACTGTCGCCAATGTGGCGACTGCACGAGCGTGGCGCCAACTCATATTGGCGAGATATTTGCACGTTCTCTCGCGACAATATGCGGGCTTTGCCTTTGCTTATCGCTTTCTTAGTGGCAAAACCCAATACGGAGGTTGGTCGAAGCGGAAATGTCGATCGTCCGAGCGCGTAGTATAGTCACTCTGCATGCCACCTAACAATTAACAAAATGCAAAACCTATCTATTGGTTTACGTAGAAAAAGCATTTAAGTAAATGTGATGCTACTACTGGGATATTGAACACGGTTTACTTATTCGCGAACTTAAAAATACATTCGAGCGCATAAATCAGTCCCCTCCAGCTTAAAAACATGATCACCTTTGTGTGGAGTACGGCAGTCGTGCTTGATCGCGACTCGTGGCATCAAAAACTAAACCAATCGCGTAGACAATGGAGAGTAAAATATTGAATAAATTCAGAAAGGATCTGCCCAAATACATTACAAGAACAGCACATTCAACGTACCCTTACAGCCAGGAAAAAAATGAATACATTTGCCGAAGGAACAGAATACGGTAAAAAGAAGCAATGAACATGGCAACAGTACGACCGACCGCAAAAGGCTAGATAAGCCAACGAAAATCGGCATAAGTAATAGGCGCAAAAAATGACATGTTAAATGGAAATGACAGCACACACGCACCTACGATTTTTTTTTACTTTGGAGAAGAAAGTTAAATTATTAATTAAGCAACGCGACTGGCAAGCATAAACTAAATTTTCTGAAGCGCGCAATTCGGTGCCAGGTTAAATTAAACTTGAAACTCCGACAGTTTAAAGGCGCTACAACCTCGCAAGTTCTAATTAGGAATATATTTGCGCCATTTATGAAAGGTAAGGCAGCTATCTGTCAGATTTCATTCGATTGCACTGCTGATAAAGGAACAAATTGCGGCGAAAGTCACCATCATCAGAACGAATAGATGCTACGCATGTTAGACAGATCGCTTTATCATAAGGCGAAGGAAAGAAAGCTTTGCATAAGTCGCACTATAACACAGTGCATCTCTAATTTCGTCACTTTCTTTACAGGGACACAGCTGTCAAAGCACAAAGGCTAACATCCTGAGGTCACGAATAAGCGAGCTTTAGCCTAACACAGCATCAAAGCACAACTAACTGTTCGATATCCTATTACAGATGTGAACATGCTTTGAATCTAGTTCATCATTTCGCGACGACAGGAAGAAAAGAAAACCCATAGAAAGGCACGAGTCACCTGCAAATGCACACACATCTAAGTACACCCATTTGTACGCACGCATGCCGTACAACACACCTCTAGGAACAACCTCACACTGCGCAGCGAATGCAAAGGTGTCCGCACCAGTACAGGCAATTCTCTGAAATTCAACACCAATACGCATCCTCTGCTTCAGCAAGCATGCAGCCGTGCCGAAACGATAGGATTAGCGCTTGCTGTTCCACACGCTTGTTACCCCTCGAAGAAAACGCTGGTATGGTCTCCTCTAGAGACACACAAGACGCACATTCTTCAAGCGCATCGGCCATTTGGCCGATTTATCCAAAAAGAAGTATAAAATACGAAAAAGCGACAGCGAAGTTGGTGCACCCGTCAGCGCTTAACCATTTCACGGTCGGTATAGAGGCGCGACGGGACGCGCCCGGCCCTGACCATAAACGATTATCAGCGCCGCCACAGAAGATAAAGAGAATAAGATAGGAATTTTGTGCTTTCCCTCACGCCCGACAGCCCGGGCGGTATCTCGACGCCTCGATCACGTGACCGAAAGCCATGAGAGAGGGCGTTGCTTAAGCTCGCCCTCGCTCTGCCTTTATCTCTCCCAACCTTCCCTTCCAATCTTTCGCCCTTTCACAGCTTTCCAGGGGCAAGCGGAGCCAGTTGCCCGCTGGAGTCGGTTGGTTCGGGTTGGCGTCTGTGTACGTTGGCGCCAACCCAAATAGCAGGAGAGAGTTATTAGTAGAGTTTGCAGAACGGAATAATATGCGGATAATTAATGCATTCTTCCGCAAGCGGGATAGCCGAAAGGGGACGTGGAGGAGCACAGATAGAGGGACTAGAAATGAAATAGACTTCATACTCTGCGCTAACCCTGGCATCATACAAGATGTGGACGTGCTCGGCAAGGTGCAATGCAATGACCATAGGATGGTAAGAAGTCAAATTAGCCTAGCCTTGAGGAGGGAATGGAAGAAACTAGTACATAAGAAGCCTATCAATAAGTTAGCGGTAAGAGGGAAAATAGAGGAATTCCAGATCAAGCTACAGAACGGGTATTCGGCTTTAACACAGGAAGACCTTAGTGTTGAAGTAATGAACGACAATCTTGTGAGCATCATTAAGGAGTGTGCAATAGAAGTCGGTGGTCTCTCCGTTAGACAGGATACCAGTAAGCTATCGCAGGAGACGAAAGACCTGATCAAGAAACGCCAATGTATGAAAGCCTCTAACCCTACAGCTAGAACAGAACTGGCAGAACTTTCTAAGTTAATCAACAAGCGTAAGACAGCTGACATAAGGAAGTATAATATGGATAGAATTGAACATGCTCTCAGAAACGGAGGAAGCCTAAAAGCAATGAAGAAGAAACTAGGAATTGGCAAGAATCAGATGTATGCATTAAGAGACAAAGCCGGCAATATCATTACTAATATGGATGAGATAGTTCAAGTGGCTGAGGAGTTCTATAGAGATTTATACAGTACCAGTAGCACCCACGACGATAATGTGAGAGAGAATAGTCTAGATGAACTTGAAATACCACAAGTAACGCCGGAAGAAGTAAAGAACGCCTTGGGAGCTATGCAAAGGGGGAAGGCAGCTGGGGAGGATCAGGTAACAGCAGATTTGTTGAAAGATGGTGGTAACGTTGTTCTAGAATGACTGGCCACCCTATATACACAATGCCTCAGGACCTCGAGCGTACCGGAATCTTGGAAGAACGCTAACATAATCCTAAACACTCCCATACGAAATGCCAAGCTCCCGGGAGAGGCCCTTGACTTGCACACGCCGATCCGCTTTCACCATTGCATCCACGCGGGAAGCGTCGTCAGTCAGCGACGCATGTGGCCTCCCTGAACGCTCACTGTAATGCAAGTCTTCACGGCCTTTTGCGACCTCACAACAGCATCACCTCACACTTCTCAAAGCGAGACAGCTTTCCTCATACGTGGACTGCATTTCCCTGTGGATATCGATGGGCGTTCCTCCCTTGCTCCAGAGAAAACGAATCACGCTTGGTTGTTCGTACGCCGTGAACGTGTGAAGCACAGCCACTATCTTCAACAACTGGCAGCAGCGCCGTACCGCGGAGCGACCGGCAGATAAAGCCTCGCCAGTCCAAGAAAGGTCCACTGCTGGGGATCACTATGTTGACTTTGCATTTACAGCCGTAACTTGACTAAAAGATAGAGGCAAAGGCTTTCTAATTCGCCCTCGTACCTATTTTACCGGTAGGTATCCGGCGTCATTTCTCGTTTGCCTCATGCCTCACACAGCAGCGGCGGACGCTTGACTATTTTGCCAAGGCTGTGGTCTACCAACAAGGAATGGCCAGAGACCCTCGTAAATCTTTATAGGGCCCCCGTTCAAGACGAGAACCTCCATCAACAACCAAGCCCGAGGTGCATCTCTACCCGTAGAAAAAGCTGGTAGGTCTCCGATTAGAACACAATGCCTCCCGCATACGAGGCGGACGTCCTACCATTTCACCACCGCTGCGGTTACACGAGACTGGCGGTCCCGTATCTTCCCATCATCTCGGTGGCCTTCCAAGAGGCTGTTCAACTACTGTTGCAATCATGGCCCGGTGCAAGGCACGCTTTCAGGTACCATAACTTTCTCGTATGCTGTCGCCCATTATCTAGTGAAAGAATTGTGCCTGTAATCAATGCCTGCACCCTAGGTGTAACATCCAAAACGTGCGCGAGCGCCAGCAATAACGCTATAGTTAGGCAGTGCTTCGAGGGCCACAACTATGAATCGCAATCTGCACATCCATGCTTAAAAAAGGTATCGGCGCAGACGTGTCTGGAGGATCAGTTTCTGCCGGGGCCACCAAAAAAGCAGACTTTCTATCGCGATGGCTGTAACTTAGTCTTACCCAGCGTGCGAAAGGCATCGAAAGTAGAGAATGTTGCGGGGACATCTGTCAGAAGAACCTTGTTGCCAGCGTTACGCGGACTTTTCAGGAGAACCACAGCACCAAGGAGGACAGCTGAATAAGGAGTGTGCCGCTTTGGAAAGAATGATCACAAAGCCTCTCGCTTGCCCACGCCAGAACATGGTTGAATAATATCTGGTAGCCGCCAAAACACGGCGACGAGGAAGTACATAATCCACCTACGTTCGACATACGACAACGACAGCATCTCTTCTGCGGAACAAACACGACCGGCACAAGAAAAGACCGCTGCATCTGTCCAAAGTTAAACTGTTCTTCAATACGATAAAAATTACAGGAGTAGAGGCGTTTTCTAGAAGTTACGTACAAAAGTTCGTTGAATAATTAAGCCCAATATCACTGTCATACAAACGCCACGACGCCATGTATCTATAAAAACAATTCGCAGTTTCGCCCGGAAGGCGAAGCCCAGATTGCGATAGCAAATTAGTAGACAGTTGTGCGAAGTAAGGATAGTAGTTTCAGCGGCCGTATAAACTACTAAACATTCGCTTAGTAACTTAATTAACAATGATAGAATGTATAAGCACGACTGAACGAGGACGTAGGAAGAAACAGACACCCAGAGACAGCGGTGTCTCTGTGCGTCTGCTTCTTTCTACATTATTGCTCAGTCGCGCTTACACATTCTATCATAACTTCATACCAAATAACACGCCAACATGCTTTGACTAAATAGACAAGCATGGTGTCACGCGCGCATACGTAAACATGAACACATCTCAGTCGATGAGCGTGGAAACTCACCAGCAAAGTGCTGGAGTGACGAATCGCGGCAGCAGCAAGCGAATTGTGCATCTCTCGCTTCAGCGCGAACGAAACGTCGAAAGCACAGCGCATACGAAGCTACTGGCACTATACGTACACTCTGCAAACGTCGCAGATCATTTGAAGATGAGGCCCGCGCGGACGCGCACTTTGGCCACATCGCAGATCGTTTTCAAGACAGGAGCGCCGGCAACGCGTCCCTACGGCGTCCGCCAATCGCGTGCCCAATGCCGTGCAAGACGCCGCGGTTGTCTCAACTGTGCGGAGTGGGGGGACAAGTATGACATCGGGGCACCCTAGCCATACGGCGCGCGACGACAATCTTATCGCCCTTGGAATTTATACGGAACCTTACAGCGACGCCGACGGCAGCAGTGTGCCTGGAGGGCCCATATATAATAATAAAACGAATTAATGTCCAATTGAACGCCGTTCAGAGATCCTTCGAGCTTTGAACCACTCACGGGCGAGCGAGCGCGTTAAGACGCTTAACGCGTTTTTCGGCGCAGTTACAACGGAGGCCAGAGCTCGCGCGTGGAAGGAATAAAAAAAAAGAAAGAAAAAATGTTTCACCAAAAGCTTTCGCATTCCTGCACGTATGTAGTCTTAAGTGTTGCTGCAAAGTATTATCTTAATTTAAAATATTTGGGGGAAAATTCATTTCTTATTTTTAATATGCATAAAATCGGAGATAACTGACAGCGCCAGTTGTGGTAGTTAGCATGGAATCACCCACAACTGCAGCAGAGCCGATTGAATGGTGCGTCCAGTTGGCTTCGCAGTTCCTGCAGCCAAACGCACGGCGCGTTGTTCGTACCAGTCTGTGGACACCTTGTAACACTCCGCGCGCTGGCAGCGCATGGCCCGTCGAGGCCGTGACAGCACGACGGCGACGGTGGCGTAAGCGCGCCTCGAGTATCGGCATTGTTGTTATCGCAGTAATAAATCTTCTTTCGTGAGTGAGCGCTTGCGTCTGTCCGCATTATTTCGATCGCATCCCTCGACCCACAACAGACTATTTCCTACCTCGTTACCAACGTTACTGGAACGTAAAAGCCCTTGTTCGACGTTTCTCCGGCCGCGGAAAAGGTCATGGAGGGCAAATTATCAGAACCCCCGATGCGATTCTCGACAATGTCGAATTTTGAACATTGACGAATTTTCTTATGACAGTATTTCCAGCCTAACGGAGAAGCCGCAGCAAAATCGCGAACTCAACGATATGACCGAATTTGACGGCGAACCCCGACCGAGTGGTGGGCGCTGGTACCAGCCGTGCCACCGTGGCCCATTGGTACACGGTTCGCTCATCTCGCAGAGCGAGCGGTGCTGTACAGCCGTTGGCACCTGCAGCTTCTACCGGCGACCAAAGCTAGGGAATGGTTTCCCTGCGGAGCTGTGAATGTCAGCTGGTTATTTAACCGTCGTGCGAATGTGTGGATTGTAAGTCATATTGCAAACGCCACTAAAGGGAATGACAAAAACAATGCAGATAGAGCAAGAGCTGACTCACAGGACAATGTTTATTATTGTGATGCGGCTTAGGCGGTACACTCGAAGCACGGCTGTGCGTCGTCCGCGATGCAGAGAGTGGGTGGTGTCGTTGCCCTCGCATCGGACGTTCCATTGAGCTGTGGAAGAGCTACACTTTCCTTTGCTTAGTGCTGTCGACAAATTCGACTTCGTCCTGTCATCTGCTGGCCGCCTGATTAGCTCAGATGGTAGAGCGGCTGCCCCGGAAAGGCGGTGGTCCCGAGTTCGAGTACCAGACCAGGATGAATTTTTCTTCAACTATGAGGCTATTCTTTCGAGGAACCCGTATGGGTTTCCTTTGTAGCAATTGCTACGAACTGGGTGGATGTCTGATTTTCCCTTTATTCTTTATTCAGCAGTTGCCTGTTCGTACGTATCATGTTGAATATACAGGGTGTTTCTGATGCGAAAGTGTCAAATGGTCCATTGAACGAGAAAGCCGTCGTCTGTAGCAGCAAAACGGCACCTAAAATCACATTCCCATTGGCTGCGACACCACGTCACGTGCCCGCCTCTACAATGGGGGGAGGGGGGGGTATTCTGTAAGATTCCACCTAGTGGACTGTCAATTTCGGTCGCTGCTGATTGGCTAGGGCCGTTCGTCTCCTCCTCACTCGACCGGCTGCATCCAATCAGCAGCGATCGAAATGGACTGTCCACTAGGTGGACCCCTACAGAATACTCCCCCCCCCCCCAGAGCAGAGCGGGCGAAAGGGAAGGCCTATAGAGGCGATAGTGCGTCGGGTGTTGCGCCAGGTTTCATTTATTTTCATTCATTGAAGCCTTAAAGGCCCGGAGGCATTACATAAGGCGGGGGCAAACAAAGTATCAGGTACTCTTCATCACGCTAAAGAGGGAAAAGAGGAAGAAAAGATAGACGAAGAATAGAAAAGGAAACAACGCTCAGGAGGGAACCGAGCAAGCAGTAGATCATCAAAATCACTGTAAAGAAACCATAATATACAACAAAATATATAGTACATAAAGACTATTAAAAACATATTATGCGTGAGAACGAATCACTATCAATTAATTACTTAGAAGGGGTCAATAAGCAAATGTATTTGAGACGAACCATTCTAGGTGTAGTGGATTGTTAGTTTCTCACGGAATGTCGTGTGGTCGGCGGAAGAAACAATACTGTCGGGCAGAGTATTCCACAGCGCTATTGCATTTGGAAAAAAAGAATCCCTCATCGAAGACGTACGGCACTGAATGTGCGCGATTGGACAGCTGTGGTTGAGGCGGGGAGAGATTCTAGGCGGGGGTTGTAATCGAGGGTGTCTGGCTATTGGGTGATAGTAGTAAGAGTGAAGCATGCATAGACGCGATATAATACGACGTGATTGGAGACTGGGAAGATCGAGTGTGCGTTTTAGTTCAGTTATGCTGGTTTTACTTGAGTAGTTTGACATGATAAAGCGTGCAGCACGATTCTGAATGGCTTCTAATTCGTAGGTGAGATATGCTTGCGAGGGGTGCCAGATAGATGATGCGTACTCCAGTTTCGGCCGAACGTATGTCTGATATGCAAGTTTTTTTATAGCGGGCGATGCAGATTTCAGATTGCGACGCAAGAAACCAAGTGTGCGCGAGGCGTTTGCGCATATTGTTTCAATGTGAGTAACCCATGATAATGATGATGTCAAGTGAACACCTAGATACTTATAGCAGTCTGTTCGTGGTATTGTAGTTGAGCTTATGTGGTACGCGTAATTTGTAGCACTGCGCTTACGTGAAAAGGGCATAAATTGGCACTTATTAAGGTTAAGAGGCATGAACCATTTTTCACACCATGAAACGATAGTGTCTATGTCTTCTTGTAGGCCAATGGAATCACCAGGGTTATGGATGGCGTTGTAGATGACGCAGTCATCAGCAAGAAGACGCAGTCTAGTTTTTGTGTTACATGGCAGGTCATTGACATAGATTAAAGATAACAGCTGGGATAAGCCTGCTCCCTGGGGGACACCGGATGTAACATCAGAAAGGTGTGAGTCATGAGAGTTAGCGGATGTGTATTGTACGCGTCCTTTTAAGAAATGTTCGATCCAAGTAATCAGTGATGGGGGGATTCCAAGAGTAGATAATTTGGCAAGTAGGTGATTGTGAGGGACGCGGTCGAAGGCCTTCGAAAAGTCTAAGAAGATGGCGTCAATTTGTAGGTGATTGTCCATGTGTTGTAAGATTTCATCGGTGAATTCAGAGAGCTGAGTTTCGCAGGATAATAGTTTTCTAAAACCGTGCTGATATGAATAGAAGAAGTTAATTGATTCAAGGTAGTGCATTAGATTGGTTGCTATGATATGTTCCAGCAGTTTAGAGGGGATACTGGTTAGAGAAATTGGACGATAGTTACATGCTTTTGTTTGATCACCAGATTTATGGACGGGAATGATTTGAGCCTTTTTCCAATCGTGGGGAACTTCACCAGTACTGATTGATTGTTGGAAAAGTAAGTTAAGTATTGCGCTTGACAGGGAACTGGTATTTTTAAGTAATTTGCTGCTGATTTGATCGCAACCAGCCGAGGAGGATAATTTTAGAGCCTGTATTAGCCCAGCTATTCCATCAGTGTTAATCTGGATATCGGGCATTGTGGACAGCGAGTGGCATGCTAATTCGTCAGAACTGAAGTTTATAGCAGGAGAAAATACTGACGTGAAGAAATTGTTAAGGGCTGTAGCACATTTTTCAGTGTCAATTAGTACATTGTCGTCGTCTGATAGTTGCAGCTGAGTTTGGCGCTTAGGCGGGGAGATAATCTGAAAGAATTTACGAGGGTTCGACTGAAGGATTGATAAGAGGTCAGTTGAAAAAAATTTGTTTTTGGAAGCTTTCAATTCCTTGATGTATTTTTTGACGCTTAGTTCGTACCTATCCCAAGCTCTGTGGTTATTAGTTAACTTTGCTTTCCGATAATGGCGTTTTTTATTATTAAGTAGACGTTTTAGGTGCTGCGTGAACCACTGGTTATTTTTGTCGGTATTTATAAGGATAGTAGGGATATATATGTTTTTTAAGTTTAGCATAGTGTTTTTATATAATTCCCAATTGGCGTTGACCGAGCGAGCAGAGTATGACTGTCGAAAATCTTCGTAGAAGTGTGCAAGTTCGCGGTTAAATGCGTCGAAGTTAGCTTTCTTGTAATCAGTGATTAATTTTTGCGTTGGGGCTTTCTTTTTTAATGGCAATGAAATGCCGATATGAAGTACGTTGTGGTCGCTAATGCCAGGGAGCGAAGTCAAATTTTTTATGTTTTCCGGGCTAGATGTTAATAAGAGATCCAGGGTGTTGTCGCCCCTAGTTGGGCATGTTATTATTTGGTGGAGGTTAAAGTCTAGTGTTAATTCAAGAAACTGTTTGGGTTCACTACAGGGTGTCCTGTTGGGTACTGAAAGTAGTGGCCAATTGATGCTGGGATGATTAAAGTCTCCAAAAAGGAAGATAGGTGTAGCGAGCATATCTTTTTTTATTTGTTCTAAAGAGAGGCGTAAGAAATTGCAAAATGAGGGGTTACTATCTGGTGGACGGTAACAGATTCCAAACACTATTTTGCCAATTGTACTGTGCAGGCTTACCCATGTTAGTTCGATGTTGTCGTCGTGATTTATCAGGGATGACGGTAAGCTGTCTTTAACGGCGATTAGTACACCTCCCCCTCGCCTATCATGCCGATCGCGTCGGTAAACTGTTAAGTTAGGGTAGGATGGAAAAACTTCGTGGTCGCCGACGTCCCTATTTAACCACGTTTCCGTTAGTAAAATCATATCGGCTGTGGTGTCGTCTATGAAGCTTTCGAGTTCGTCACGTTTTGGAATTATACTGCTGATGTTAGTGAAAACCACGCTTATGTTAAAAAATGAATCAGGGCGGTTTTTGAATGAAGCAGGCACGGAATTTCTTGTTTGTCACTGCGGCTGGTCAGATAAGGTGTCAGTCGGAGCTGGCATTTGATTGCTGTTAGGTGTTGTGGTATGTTCAATGACTCTATCGGATGTAGTATCATAAAAATAGCATCTGCTGCCTACATGCAGCTTGTCCAGGCTGAGCTTAAACGCGCATTTTTGGGGCTTGATAAATTTTAACAATTTTGAGCGTGCAAGGCGCTTACTTGGGGCAAAATCTTCTCTGACGGCAAAACATGTACCTTTTAGCTTACGCCCACATGCCATTATGTTTTCTCTCGTCTTGAAGTGGGCCAGTTTTACTACTATAGGGCGTTTTCTTGTTTCAGAGAATCTTCCAAGTCGGTGTGCACGCTCAATATCGCTGGCGTTCAATGTTAAACCAAGATTATTTTTGCATAGGTCTAGAATTTTGTTCTCTGAATCACTCCAAGGTTCTTTATCGGAATCGTCAATGCCAAAAAAGAGCAGGTTGGCTCGCCGCATATGGTTGTTGGCGTCAATGTTCGCGGCTTTCAGGGTAGTGATGTCGTGCTGTAGTCGGCCGATAATGTTAACAGTGGTTGAGGTGGTTGGATCTTGTTGGTCTGAATCTGAGATGTTTGAACGGCTCATAATTTCAGCTATAAGTTTGTCTTGGGTAGTTTGGGTTGTTTTGAATTGCTCAAGCTCTACACGAATTGCGGCTTGAACACTTTCTAATCGTTTGATAGCGTCGAGGATAGGCAGGAGTTCAGCAGTAGGGGATGGACCGGGGTTAACCTCAATGTCACCGGATAATAACAACATAATTTCACACAGAAAATCGAACGCAAACACATCGCGACAAAACAACACAACACCGCGACACTTCAAGTCGTAGGGGCACGACACCGCCACTATACATCTATCATCACTTCTGAATTCCTTAGAATGGGTTAGATAACAAACCTGGAAGGTTAGGAGCGTTGTGAACATCGTTGTTCTGGCGGTGTTGTGCCCCGTGTAGTCGGCGATTCCTTGCTGTTTATATTGAGCGCAATGTGGTCCCGTGGTTGCTGACGTCGGAGAGTTCCAAGGTTGCCAGGCGGTGTGCCGGGCTCGTGCTGGAAACAGGCGGCTGATGCCATTAGGCTTGATAGGAGGCAGTGGGGTTGGCGGAGAACTTGTTTCGTGCAGGTAGGCGGTTCCAGGCGGGCTTTCGGCGGTCAGGGAAGGGCATACGGGTCCAGGTATCAGGTACGTCAGTACCTGGAAGGTTAGGAGCGTTGTGAACATCGTTGTTCTGGCGGTGTTGTGACGACATTGCTGCGACAACACGTCGTCCTCGCTCTCGGAAGCGTGTGTTCTCCGCGCGTTCCTTGTCCGCGCGTTTCTTGTCCGCGCAAGCCCTCGCCTGCGCTCTAAACGCGCCTCAATAAGGCCCAATCAAAACGCGCCAAGCGTCTCAACGCGCTCGCCTGCCCAGGAGGAGTTCATAACTTGAAGGACCAGTCAGCGGCGTTCAAGTGGGCATTAATGTTTTCGAATTCACAACTCGTAAAAAGGGCTTAGGTGTCCACGTTTATTTTTTATACAGAATTTTCATGAAAACGCTATAAGCTCAGCGAATAAGGTGTTTCCGCACACGAGTTACTATGGGACGGGGACATATATTGCCACTAAGTGAGCTTCGGGTAATGAGCGAAAATTCATTAATCAACTTGATTACTCGTGCCTTGGGGTGTGTTTAAATGGCGAAATTGAAGGCAGTCACATTTTAAGAGAAGCTCATTGTTAAAAAATATTCGAGGTCGCACCTAAACATACATATTTATCATTGGATTTCAACGGTAAACCCAGGCCGAGAGCCGAGGCTCGAGAGCGTCATGAGCTCAGATCAGACCGATATCAGACCGAAAGGCTCCATGACAAAAAGCACGAGGAACATTGAAACTGAACGTCGCGGCCCTTAAAAGGTGCCCGAACCGCATCCTCGCACTTGGTGAAAAAAAAAGCGCTGTCCGAGGACAGCATACGCTGCCGTCAACATCTCAGCCACATTTTGCAGTCGTGCGCGGCGCGTGGAGCTCGCAAGCGGAGCGCCAAGTCAGCTTTCTCTCAAACGCTCTCTTCTCAACAGAAGCCTGTTCCTTGCTCTTTTCTGGGCGCTTTCTTTCGTCATGTAGAATATGCGCGGCTGCTATTGGGAAATAGCTATCAATCGAGAAGGGTGTTTGTATCAGTGTGCCTCTTCCTACTGCTCCTGTCGTGCGACTAGCCACTATGCGTTTGTTCGCCAGCTTTCTTCACACTCCGGAAAACACTTTTATGTAGCGTGTAGTGAGCGACAGAAAGCTGTATCGAGAATTTTTCATCTCGCTCTACAATTTTCTCGTCGACTCTTCACATCTAATTTTAATATTGGAGGCGTATATTGAATAATTCAGACTAATTATGTAATTAGGCGCAGGGCGAGAGATAAATTGAGTACCTTCAAGCGACAGCAAACGACATTACTTTGCTTGCGTCCAGCTACGTGACATTTGCCTACTTTTTAAATCTTGTTGCATGATAGTTTAACCACCCTGCATATATATATATATATATATATATATATATATATATATATATATATATATATACACACAGTTGGGTTACTTTCGATTCGTCTGCCAGTGTAGTGTTTCTGCCCCAGACTGCCTTCAATTTGGAGCCATATGCTTTCTATGCCTAATTCACTTTTTTTCTCCAGGAAGCGAATCCATCGTAACGCCATGAGGCACAAGGTGAAATGGGAGGACATCGCGACGTCCTGGCACTCGCTCCACCTTTCTCGCTGGTTTTCTGTGTCTGTGCAGGCGTTCGAGTTTCTTTTTTTCTGATTCCAAGATCCTGCACTCTCATTTATCGCAAGAAAATTAAGGGTAAAAAATATCAGGTCAGTATTTCTTCAACGGCCCTTCTTTTTCGCATAGTTTCATACTACAACTAGAGGGAAAACTGGCGATGCACTGCGTTCAACTATCACGGGAATGATGGAAAGTGCATGGCTACGGATTGCTATTCTATTGATTGGCGAACTAGTCGACAGGTGCGTTTTTTTTTCAGTTTTGGTTTCCCTCGAAGCGCAGTTGCTATACCTGCCGAGGGGCAGTGCGGCGCAAAGCTCTCTGTCTTTGTTCCCTTGCTCTAAGTGGCGATAGCGCGCTGGGCTAGCGTCTGAAACGATGTTTGTGCTGCGCTGTAGTAACGAAGCCCTGAAGAGAAAGCGACGGCATCGTAAACGTTGAGAGAACATGTTTTGACTGTTTTCGCCTTGGTTTGTTAAGTGTGTTAGGTTGGCGCTGTAGCCTTACCTGCTTTATTAAACTTCCGAAGAGAAAAAGAATGTACTACTAATACAAGCACAATACTATACATATATATGTTCTATGCTTAGAACCATTAAAGTACGTAGGAAACGTGGGGTGTCTGCGCTTAAGTAGGGCATCGATAAAAATGCGTCGCGATTCTGCATCTGCTGAGGCTTTTTTGAGAGATCGCGCCGGCGTTCACGGGTCCACCGGTTACATGTCCGACGCATTACACATGGTCTGCCCTACTCGATTGTTTTCTCTTAATGTAAAATAGAACATCGGCTTTCCCCGTTTGCTCTCTGATCCACACTGCTATCTTCCTGTCTCTTACTGTCCCACGTAACATCTCTCCTTCAGTCGCTGTTAGCGTCGTCAGTATGTGGAGACAACTTACTACTTCGCTACACTTGTTTCGCGTCTTGTACATGCTTATATTTGCAGTGCAAGCCTTAAGTTTGTAAAGTTTAGCTGCAAACATGTGCTGGGTTTTTAATCACCTGCCATAACTTTTGTCTCCTAGTGATGCAGAGTGCAATAGAAAGACGGCTGACTGCTTGCATAACACATTTTGTTTGTTACATATAGACACTTGCGCGTCTAGTGGCTTGACAATCAGATTCAGGACTTCATTACGCATTCCTCATTTATGCATGCTCATTGAACTGCATTTCAGGACATTTGAGAAGACAAACTTACTTGTCGTAGGGCAGCTTGGTGCTTCCTGGCTAGTATGCTGTCGCAAAATGGGTAAGCGCAAAGCCACGCCATAACAGATACTGGCGCGCGCTTCACAAGAACCGGTACTGCAGCATAGAATATAATGAAGCATACTCGTAGGAGGGCTCAAGCGTCCCAGCTAGCACTGCAGTCACCATCATCATCATCATCATCATTATCATCATCATCAGCCTGGTTACGCCCACTGCAGGGCAAAGGCCTCTCCCATACTTCTCCAACTGCCCTGGTCATGTACTAATTGTGGCCATCTTGTCTCTGCAAACTTCTTAATCTCATCCGCCCACCTAACTTTCTGCCGCCCTCTGCTACGCTTCGCTTCCTTTGAAATCCATTCCATAACTCTTAATGACCATCGGTTATCTTCCCTCCTCATTACGTGTCCTTCCCATGCCCATTTCATTTACTTGATTTCGACTACGGTATCATTAACTCGCGTTTGTTCCCTCACCCAATCTGCTCTTTTCTTATCCCTTTACGTTACACCTATCATTCTTCTTTCCATAGCTCGTTGCGTCGTCCTCAATTTAAGTAGAACCCTTTTCGTAAGCCTCCAGGTTTCTGCTCCGTACGTGAGTACTGGTAAGACACAGCTGTTATAAACTTTTCCCTTGAGGGATAATGGCAACTTGCTTGCTGTTCATGATCTGAGAATGCCTGCCAAACGCACCCCAGGCCATTCTTATTCTTCTGATTATTTCAGTCTCATGATCCGGATCCGCCGTCACTACCAGCCCTAAGTAGATGTATTCCTTTACCACTTCCAGTGCCGCACTACCTATCGTAAACTGCTTTTCTCTTCCGAGACTATTAAACATTGCTTTAGTTTTCTGCAGATTAATTTTTAGGCCCACCCTTCTGCTTTGCCTGTCCAGGTCAGTGAGCATGCATTGCAATTGGTCCCCTGAGTTACTAAGCAAGGCAATATCGTCAGCGAATCGAAAGTTACTAAGGTATTCTCCATTAACTCTCATCCCCAATTCTTCCCAATTCAGGTGTCTGAATACTTCCTGTAAACACGCTGTGAATAGCATTGGAGAGATCGTATCTCCCTTCCTTACGCCTTTCTTTATTGGGATTTTCTTGCTTTCTTTATGGAGGACTACGGTGGCTGTGGAGCCGCTATAGATATCTTTCAGTATCTTTAAATACGGCTCGTCTACACGCTGATTCCGCAAGGCCTCCATGACTGCTGAGGTTTCGACAGAATCAAACGCTTTCTCGTAATCAATGAAAGCTATATATAAAGGTTTGTTATATTCCGCACATTTTTCTATCACCTGATTGATACTGTGAATATGGTCTGTTGTTGAGTAGCCTTTACGGAATCCTGCCTGGTCCTTTGGTTGACGGAAGTCTAAGGTGTTCCTGATTCTATTTGTAATTACCTTAGTAAATACTTTGTAGGCAGCGGACAGTAAGCTGATCGGTCTATAATTTTTCAAGTCTTTGGCGTCCCCTTCCTTATGGATTAGAATTATGTTAGCGTTTTTCCAAGATTCCAGTACGTTCGAACTCATGAGGCATTGCGTATACAGGGTGGCCAGTTTCTCTAGAACAATCTGCCCACCATCCTTCAACAAACCTGCTGTTAACCTGATCCTCCCCAGCTGCCTTCCCCCTTTGCATAGCTCCGAAGGCTTTCTTTACTTCTTCCGGCGTTACCTGTGGGATTTCGAATTCCTCTAGACTGTTTCCTCTTCCATTATCGTAGTGGGTGCCACTGGTACTGTATAAATCTCTATAGAACTCCTCAGCCACTTGAACTATCTCATCCATATTAGTAATGATATGCTGGCTTTGTCTCGTAATGCATACATCTGATTCTTGCCAATTCCTAGTTTCTTCTTTACTGCTTTTAGGCTTCCTGCGTTCCTGAGAGCATGTTCAATTCTATCCATATTATACTTCCTTATGTCAGCTGTCTTACGCTTGTTGATTAACTTCGTAAGTTCTGCCAGTTCTATTCTAGCTGTAGGGTTAGAGGCTTTCATACATTGGCGTTTCTTGATCAGATCTTTCGTCTCCTGCGATAGCTTACCGGTATCCTGTCTAACGGAGTTACCACCGACTTCTACTGCACACTCCTTAATAATGCCCACAAGATTGTCGTTCATTGCATCAACACTAAGGTCCTCTTCCTGAGTTAAAGCCGAATACCTGTTCTGTAGCTTGATCTGGTATTCCTCTATTTTCCCTCTTACCGCTAACTCATTGACTGGCTTCTTATGTACCAGTTTCTTCCGTTCCCTCCTCAGGTCTAGGCTAATTCGAGTTCTTACCATCCTATGGTCACTGCAGCGCACCTTGCTGAGCACGTCCACATCTTGTATGATGCCAGGGTTATCGCAGAGTATTAAGTCTATTTCATTTCTAGTCTCGCCGTTCGGGCTCCTCCACGTCCCCTTTCGTCTGTCCCGCTTGCGGAAGAAGGTATTCATTATCCGCATATTATTCTGGTCTGCAAACTCTACTAATAACTGTCCCCTGCTATTCCTAGTGCCTATGCCATATTCCCCCACTGCCTTCTCTCCAGCCTACTTCTTGCCTACCTTGGCATTGAAGTCTGCGATCAGTATAGGGTATTTTGTTTTGACTTTACCCGTCGCCGATTCCACGTCTTCATAAAAGCTTTTGACTTCCTGGTCATCATGACTTCATGTAGGGGCGTAGACTTGTACTACCTTCAATTTGTACCTGTTATTAAGTTTCACAACAAGACCTGCCACCCTCTCGTTAATGCTATAGAATTCCTGTATGTTACCAGCTATTTGCTTATTAATCAGGAATACGACTCTTAGTTCTCGTCTCTCCGCTAAGCCCCGGTAGCACAGGACGTGCCCGCTTTTCAGCACTGTATATGCTTCTTTTGGCCTCCTAACTTCACTGAGCCCTATCATATCCCATTTACTGCCCTCTAGTTCCTCCAACAGCACTGCTAGGCTCGCCTCACTAGATAACGTTCTAGCGTTAAACGTTGCCACGTTCATATTCCAATGGCGGCCTGTCCGGAGCCATTGGAATATGAACCTGGCAACGTTTAACTGGCAGCACTGCAGTAGAGCTGCTTGAAAGTGCTTGCAGACCTTCAGCAATCGTGACAGCCGACGCAGCTTTTCGAAAGAGCGAGAGAGTTCACAAGTGCCTGTCGTCTGCGAGGAAAGTCTCGCGTTCGCAGCGAGCAGGAGTGGTAGCAAACGACACTTGTAGCACTTCTCTCAAAAGGCGCAACACTTTCTCACAACACAAAAATTTTATTTCCATAAATATTTGATGAGTATTTTTGTATAAGCACATGCACGGTTGTTATTTCTGTTGTAAAAATTAATTAATATTCACTGGCGCCAAATGGCTACAGAACTGCAGAATGATGCATACCCTGGTGTGCCCTGGTGGTGAACCGTGCTTCGATATCAAAGTTACATAAATTTTATGTAATGTATTGTGCATTATATAAAATACTGCAGAAGTAAAATTAGATCTTGCGCGAAAATATTTTAATATAGCTTCGTTTAGAGCGCCGCAAGGGAATGGTACTAGTTTTAAAACCGAAGTCAATCCGAAGCCTCTACTTCCCGTCATTCTCATGTAGGTTGAAGCAACGCTCAGGAGAGGCCCCGTAGACACTAGCGCCACATTTCCCTCTAGGGTATGTATTTAGAAACTCTATGCCTACCGTTTCTATTATTTTACCGTAATACCTATCAGCTTCCTGGTTCTCTTTCTCTACTGTCAGTCGACGCTTTCTTCCTTTTTTTTACAAATACGTAATGCCGTACACGGCTGTTTATATATATATATTCCCCCGTGTATTTACGACACTATCAGGTTTCTCATCCGACTGGCACCTTCAAGGGCGCGTGCAACACCCGGGACGTGGAAGAAGAAGAACAGCTGCCGCGAGCGTTCGCACGAGTCCTCACCTCTCGCAGAAGGCAGCGTCCCGAAAGGCGTCCGACGTCCTGCACAAGACGGCGTCTACCGAACCCCGAGGAAAACGAATGTCGGCCAGTCCGGGCAGCGCCAGCAGTCGGGCGGCGTCGCCAGCGACGTCACCGCCACGGTCTGAATGGGCGACCCCTGGAAGCGCGGCAACTCCGGCGACCCCGTCGTCCGCGCTGACCCCAGAGAGTCTCATGCCTGGCTTCGTCGTCCACGACAACTGTGCTGCCGTCCAGGAGAGCATCTACATCGTGCTGGGCCACGGGCCGTACCAGCGCCGAGTCCTGCTGTGCAGCGTCCTGTCATTGATCGTGGCCCTCTCGCAGGCGCTGTCGGACCGCCTCACCAGTCGGCCCGTGGACCACTGGTGCAGACCACCGGAAAACCTGGGCGAGCTGTCTGCCGACGCGTGGAAGAACATGTCCATCCCCGTCGAGGCTGACGGCTCGTTCAGCAAGTGCACCGTGTATGACCCGGCCGTTACGGTAAGCGTTTTAATTTTCTGGACTGTCCCACTCTACTATCCAGTGAGCCATTATGAAACCGAATTGCACTACCTGCGACAGTTCCTAACTTCATATTATAGAGACTCACATTTTAAAGCGATGCTGTTTTTTTGCGGGGGCTTCGTAACCATGGCTGCCGGATGCTGCCTACTTGTCAAGTGGCTCATACTTACGAAGGAAGCAGAATTAGGCGCCCGATGGTAAGGTCGAACATCGGTCCCCTAGCACGGCACCACAATGCGCTAACCATTAGGACACAACCGCACGAATGCCTTTACTGGGCCAACACGCACTAGCTATTTGAGATGACCGCCGCGTGTGTGACATTGCACACCACTGGTGCTCGAGAGCACGTCCGCGCGCTCCACTTGTCTTTTACGCCGAAGGCGCGTAACATTGCGGTGAAATTATGCATTGCGGTCAAATTCGTAGCATTGCGGTGAACCTACACAGCTTTTTAAAGGTGAGGTCCTTTCACACAATTCAATACACTATATTGGTTTTATTAGAGGTGCAGATATCAAAACGGCGAAACCTAAGTACACGCTTCAAAAGCACGACTGAGTTTAAAATGAGATGGGGAACGCTGACGTTTATATCCCAGTGTGAAGCAGAGTTCTTGATATGCCTGAGTTCTTATTAGCAGCACCTATCAAGTCTGCACGCGATGGATTCGCATAAGTGGTCTTCGAAAGTGCTCTCCTAACATGATAAGCAGTATGTCACATACATGCGATTTCATGGTAAGTACAGGTTGCGTAAAAACCTTTGGGGGTTCTCATCAGCACGGAATTCCGAAATCTGTTTTGATAGTGAGCGCTTTGAGCTACAAAAAAACATAAGTTTAAATACTTGTCAAGTACTACCACTGCGGCACTGCATGCAATAGGCTTCAGCTGGAAGCGAGTGCCCGAGTTTTCCGCCGCTTCAGTCTTAATGCAGTTATTACGCTGTGAAATTCGGCGCCTAGAAAAGTTGTTAGAGGCTAATTGCAATTAAATTTTGCACCGCGTGAGAAGCTTAGATTAAGATGCTGTATATATATAACATTTCGCATTTGAAATACGAGCGATAGCACCAACAAAAGCACTCAAAGATAGCAATTTCTTGATACCGGAACTAAAAAGGAAAGACGCTACCATTGGCGTTCGCCGGAAGTGACGAATGACCTAGACCACGCATTAAAAGTAGACAGGACTGCCAACATGTATTGGGGGCGAGGAGTTACGGGGTCGCAATCTGTCGGAAGCGCCTCCCTAGCGTACTATGAGGGATCACGCGGCGTGCTCCTCATATAGGTTTCGCTTGCGTCTCTCAGGAAAAACACCACGCGGCAGCCTTCCTGGACATTTATGTAGGCACTCTCAAAACGAGGGAAGTTTTTGATTGTCGATATAATAATCTTGGGCAAACTGAAAGCACAGAATCGTTTACAGACGCTATCTCTTTACCGAATACGTACAGTGAATGCTACTGCGCGCGGTCGAACCGAACCGGCTTCTTGCGGGAAACGTAGGCAAACGCTGAGAGTAAACAATGTGAAATATGATCTTATAGTGGGCGATCTGTATAGCCAAATGGGGTCATAGCAGAATGAAGCCTCAATGCAGCGATCGCACGGGTCCGTGGCGACCGACTGCGCGTCTGCGTGCATGTCTGCGCACAATGTTTTGCTTTCGCTGTGAGCACGTTTTCGCACCGTGCCGTGAGCTTTAGGTCGTAGCATATGAGCATTTGACAGCACACTAGCAACGATTGTTGCGTGGACGCTATCAGAACGGTCCAAAAATAATTTCGTTATAGACTTCTACGCCTACGGCGACTGTGATGTGCCGTCGCGACGATGCAATCATTTTTTCTCTTCTAAGTTCGTGGACATTTCAGTATTATTCCTCGAATTGCGTCGCACTGAATGTTTATCGGTCTTCTCAGCGCGCGATTTCCCTCTGCTTCTTTTTCGTAATCCAGTGCAATAATTCATAAGACAAGCATGATTATATGCCATGCCTTTTTTAATGTGCGTCTTACCGCTCCCTTACGTTCCAGTGAACCTGCCAGTATCTAGCATGAACAAGTTCATAGACCAAACCGTCATGACTTTAGCCGGGCGCGGACGGGCGTCTCAGTGCGCGTTTTCTGCTACTCACCAAACATCGCAGTCCCGGCGCAGTAGCAGAAATCTTCCTCGCGCCTGTGCATCTTGCATACCCGAGTTGTAGCCAATGGCTGTCTGCCGGTTCTAAGTTTCGCCAGCCAAGCTTCACGCAGCTCCTTGCACTGCGGCTACGTGTGAATAAGGCTGAAACCGCGCTCCGTTGCGTACGTCCGGCACTGCGGCACCGAGCAGTAGCCTACCGTGCTGCATGCCTCCAAAGGCAGCCACTACCTATTATAGTGCTTTCAAATGTGGTCAAGTAGACACCCAAGGCGGTAAAGCCTCAACCCTTAATCATAACCGCGGCGCAGGTGGGACTTCAATCTTTCGTCTTCAGCCCGCCTCGGCGCTTCAGAAGCAGCCGACCCGGCTGCTTTGTCCACGTGATCCCTCATGCCAAGTCACGCCGACGGTTGCGCCAGCTTTTCCAGTGGTGTAGCTCGCCCCCAATAGTGTCTCGGGCGAACTTGATTTTGTGGCGAGGATCATAGATGTCGCTGGCTTTATTTGCCCTCGTCTGAAAAGCAGTGTCTGCAGCGGTCAGCTTCGGCGGATTTTCTCGTAGAACAGTAATTCGGCTCTATGCATGATCAACGGCTCGCCAATAGAACTGTGCGCGCCCCTGCCGATACTCTGGCGGCTCTATGCGCTTGCTCGCGGCCGCATAATGCATCTATGTCGTGCGCTACCATTCGAGTGCGCCGAGCTGCGAAAACCTCAGTGGAACATTGATGGCGGAAAATAACCTTGATCATCTTTCCTTAATACGTACAGTTCCTTCGTGAACGAAAGCAAGCAAGAAAGAAAGAACGAAACAAAGAAACCCACTGAGATTACGCAATAGAATTTAACGAGCAAATCGTGCAAGGTTCCTAGCAGCTTGTTCATAATATGCGTTTTACGTGTGTGCCAAATATTCAAAAACACGAAGACTGTTTCCTCACAAAGGAGAATGCCCCCATTTCATTCTGCCATCTTTCTTACTCCGTGCACGAAACTAAATGCTCACACAGAATGAAGCAAGTTTTATTTCGCATTTGGTGTCATGACTAGCTATAAGAACACATAATGTACGACTGTTTTATATGTGACAGCAACATCGGTTTACCTCCAATGGAGCACAAAACACAACATCTTTATTTTAGGAAATCGGCTTGCAGCCGTCGTTGCCTATACGGCTAATGTCACTTCGCTCCTCATATGGCAGGCTCCTTTAAGGCGTGAGCATTCTTTGGCGAGAACCCAAGCAAAATCTGTCGCTCACACGAAAAGTCTAATGCCTTGCATCTGCACATTAAATGCGTAATTTGCGAACACATTTAATCGTTAAAGTAGCGTAAATGTAGATTATTGGTACCTTCATAAGCGACGCAGAATAATTCAAACCAAGAAATTAACAGAGAAAATGCCGATATGATTACGTTTATGCATACCCATGTAATACATAACGCTCTAAAGGGAATGCATGGGCAGGCCTGTAGTAGAGCTGGGCCAACTGAAACTTGGGGGTAGGCAACTTGCAATTTGCGGAGAGCTATGGAAAGAAGAATGATGGGCGTAACGTTAAGGGATAAGAAAAGAGAAGATTGGGTGAGGGAACAAACACGAGTTAATGAGATCTTAGTCGAAATCAAGAAAAAGAAATGGGCATGGGCCGCACACGTAATGAGGAGGGAAGATAACCGATGGTCATTAAGGGTTACGGACTGGATTCCAAGGGAAGGGAAGCGTAGCAGGGGGCGGCATAAAGTTAGGTGGGCGGATGAGATTAAGAAGTTTGCAGGGACGACATGGCCACAATTAATACATGACCGGGGTTGTTGGAGAAGTATAGGAGAGGCCTTTGCACCGCAGTGGGCGTAACCAGGCTGATGATGATGATGAACTTGCAATTTCGAGGTTGACCAACTTAAACTTGGGGGTGGACGAAGTTAAATTTGAGGGACTAAAAGCAATCTAAGTGGCATCGGAACGACAATATGCATGAATAGCCTGTTGCGTTCGCAAAGCCGAGCCACATATCTGTCTGGTATACCCAAGATATTCGGTATGTATATATCTGCATGTACGTAATGGGCACATAAACGCGTCTCTAATGAACTGAGTGAATATACGTCTGAATGCAGTTTCAAAACGAAGATGCTTTCGCCCGGTCACGTCTTGTAGGACTCTCCGGCGGCCAACAGGTCAGCGGCGCCTTGCCATAGATGGGAGTACGACATCGCGAACCGAGGCGACAGCATCGTCAGCCGGTTCGGCCTGGTCTGCGGCCGCCAGTACCTGCTCAACATTCGCATCGGGGTCTTCTTCACTGTGGCCGCTCTAGTGACGCCTGTGCTAGGGTTGGCGTCCGACCGAGTGGGTCGAAGACCCGTCACTCTGGCCTCCGTGATGGTTCTGCTGGCTGCAACCATTGGCAACAGCGTCTCCGGCACGTTCCCCTTTTACGTCTCAACGAGGACTGTGGTCCTGACGACCGCCAACGCCGTCTTCGTGCTCACCTTCATCCTGCTCTACGAGGTGACAGGGAACGAGTGGCGGTTGCTGTTCACCCTCCTGGACACGGCCGTCGGGGCCACCGTGGTGCCTCCATTCGTAGACGTTCTCAGCCTGCTGGAACCGCGCTGGGCGCTGATGCACGGACTCGTCTTCGTGCCCACGGCCATTTTGGCGGCCTGGTGCGTCTCCCTGCGGGAGTCACCCGCCTGGCTGCTGGCCACCTGGAACGTGCAGCGTGCCCAGGAGGGCGCCCTGGAGGCGGCCAGCATCAACTGCCTAGACGCCACCAAGGCGGCGGCCACCTTCCGGGCAATTCTCGCCCAACTGGTGAAGCTCGACCGGAGCCCGCACACGTCAACTGGGCTCGTCGTGACCGAGGACTCCATGCAGTCCGTGAGGATGCGTCGCCGGGCCGTGTCAGTGTTCCTGACCAGGCTGACGCTCAGCGCCGTCTACTTCCCCCTGGTGACGACGGGACGGGCCCCCGGCTACTACTGGGCAGCTGTGCACGCCCTGCTGCTGGCGGCGTCCTACGTGGCCGTCGGCTGGGCCGTGCTCAAGCGCGGACTACGGGACACGCTGATCGTACTGCTGGTCGTCGTGAGCGCCTTCTGCGCCGCGCAGACGCTGCTGATGTCCGCAGGCGTTCTCCAGTTGGCCATTCCTGTAGTGCACGCGGTGCTCAAGGTCGCGCTGTCGGTTGCCATCAGTGTTGTCCTGTGCTACTCGGTTGAAGTCTTCCCCACCAGGACCCGCTGCACCGGCGTTAGTGCATCGACGTTCTTCGGTTCCGCCGGTTCACTCCTTGGTGTCCTAGCGTACGCGCTGAACGGCCGCAAAGCGGGCGCTTACTTCCACGCGACCGCAGCCATCATGACCGCCCTGAGCGTCTTCGCGGTGCAGTGGCTTCCCGAGGTCCTCGTCGAGACGCAGAAAGCGAAGCGTCGGTCGGCGCCCAAGAGCGCCCAAGAGCGCAAGGAGGCGCTCAAACAGTCCCTGTCGCCGCCTGCTGACGGCGCGAAGAAGAGAAGACGGCGCAGGGGAATGGCGAAGACGCCAACCAAGTCGCCGGCCTAACAATGGTAATACTTCGAGTGCACGGAAGATACTGATAAACTGGTAAATACGATGGACACATCCTACTAATCGTTAAATAGACGCACTGCCATTTTGAACTTCATATACAGAGGGAGAAAATGGTGCAAGTTAACATTTATGTATAAGTTGTAAAGGTTCCTCTAGTATTTTAGAAACACGAAGGAAGTTCTGTATGGAACAACCCGCTGAACGTCTCATTTTCTGTGTAATTGCATAATTACTACCGGCTTGTTCTGTCTCGCTTGTGGAATCGGTGACACTCACTGACTGGAATAGTGTTAAGGTGCAAAGAGCACTACGTTCGTGAGTTGTAAATTGTGCCTGCAAACTCTCAACAGGCGCCTGAACTGCGTACGTTGCGCTAATATATATATATATGTGCGCGACCTAATACAATGCAGAAGAATTGCTAAAATTGCTAAAATTAAGTTTCTTAACTGCTTCTGTTTGTAAAACTAGGCAGTCATCCCAAAAAGTACCCCACAATCACTTGAAAAATCTCGTCATAGGCTTCAACACTTTATCGAACCTACTTTTGCTCGTACAAATGTTTATAAGTATTCATTTTCCCCAATACAATCACAGATTGGAATACACTGCCGCATGATTCTCCCTTCCTTGCCCATGATGAGTGATTTGAACCGTCAGAATGCGTTGTCTGAGATGTGCTGCGTTTACGTTGCTCGTTGCTTGTTTTATGGCGTTTTCTTATGCGTGAAATATACCGTTGTTTTGTATAAGCATGCATCGTCCATTTTTAGTGCCTTTTTGTCAATACGCGTGCTTTTTTTCAAGGTCGTGTAATTTTGTCTTTCTTGTATTATACCTTTCCTGCTTGGACATATTCGGTCCGCAGTATGTGATAATATATATATATATATATATATATATATATATATATATATATATATATATTGAACAGGTGCTGGTAGGTTGAGGACGCACGTACGAAAAAAAAAAAAAAGATGCTAATTTTCTACGTTTCAGCTGGGGTCCGTCCTTCCCTAATGAAGGCCAGCCCCTTCGTCATATATATGACGCAAGTTTGGTGAAGAAACAAAAAAATGATTAGAGCAAGACGTAATCTGGGCAAATCTGTCAGAAAAATATATTGCATACGTACATTTCCGTTAATGTAACAGTGCGGGCAGCTGCTTTGTATTATGAGATAGCGTTAACTACTTCGGCCATTTTGCACAGTTGGTCGGTTTCGCAGTGCAAACAGTTCAACATATGCAGTGACCTTAGTTGTCTACTAGTTTGGGCCTCAGGGTATGTGGTTGCTTTTTGTCTTGCCGAGCAGACATGGGCATCGAGTACGTGCCCGAATAGACAACACACTGCTCTAGATGTGCAGTGGGACTCGTGCTTTAAACTGCGGCGCGTTTTCGACCTGTGCTAACGAACCACCTCTTCGTTACGAGCAACGGAAGCGTTGCTGGTGTCTCTGAGGCACAAATGCCTCAACGAAGCCCTGTGAGTTTATATGTATTCTGTGTTTGCGTGATCAGTGTGTATGTCATAAATATCACGCAGCAACTGGAATAGCGTGTGAGACGATCAGCCACTCTACTGTCTACAGCATATCGTTGAAGTTGTGACCCCTCTCTGGCGTAGTAGGCAACTTGGTCGCTGGGCATGCGCACTGGGTATGAGGCCGCGCAGACAACTATGGCATAGCGTATTTAATATTAATATGTGCTCGTTCTCGGCCAGTACCCAAGACTGAATGCTCCAAGGTCACACACAGGGTACGCAGCCTTAATATAAGGAGACTACCGGTAGCGCCCCATCCGCAACAAGCACCTCAGGGTCGAGCGCGGCCGTTAAATTAGCCATAGCAACGAACTTCCAGCCCGGATAATAGGCATGGGGGGAGGAGGGAGGGGCTTACGGAGTGGCTGGCAGTGTGAATGCGACTTCGTGTGTTACCTTAGCTTTCCTGATTCATGGACGGCGTAGAGATATGCAACGGATTACGCAAGCAAAGTTATCGTGAACTGACGATCGTCGTCTTTTTATTGTTTCTGTATTGCTTCTTTTATTGTTTCTCCCCATTAGGCCTACGTTGCAAGCGTAATGTGTTGGTTGTCGTTCCAGCTTCCCCCCACGGCAAGTTGTTCGCTTGTCACCTTTAGTTAGGCCATCGTTTGTACACTTTAAAAATTCAAAGGGCACTTAGTTACCCCTACGTGGTTGAATTCCAAAGCATTGCGACCACCACGCGTTGCTAAGAAATTATGTCACAACGCAAGATCGAGGGTTCGACTCCCACCAAAGGCCAAGGGATTGACTCCTACCAAAGGTCCTGTGGTTGAGTGCTCTTATTAACTCTTTCTTAATTGTACCCTAATTAACTTTGCCTTAGCACCAAAGCTCGCAGGTTCGACTCCCACCAATGGCCGTGGATTCGTAACCTTAACACCAATGGTCGTTGGTTTGACTTCCATTAAATGTAGAGGGTTCGTAGCTTTTCTGTACCATTGTGTGATCACGGCGGTAGTGCCGGATTTTGCGCCTCATGAACTATTTAATGCTTTCGCATTAAAACAGTTTCCCCTATGCTTTCTTCGACTTTCTAGTGCTCTCGACCCACCGTGGTTGCTCAGTGGCTATGGTGTTGGGCTGCTGAGCACGAGATTGCGGAATCGAATCCCGGCCACCGCGGCCGCATTTCAGTGGGTGCGAAATGTGAAAACTCCCGTGTACTTAGCTTTAGGTGCACGTTAAGGAACCGCAGGTGGCCGAAATTTCCGGACTCCTCCACTACGGCGTGCCTCATACTCAGAAAGTGGTTTTGGCACGTAAAACCCCATGATTTAGTTAATTGTGGTTTCTGATTGCTTCATATTGTGGCTAACAAAAATAGCGTTCCTCAGTCCTCTTTCTAACGCATATATATATACATATTGGTGTTTAGGTTGCGAATCCACGGCCATTGGCGGGAGTCGAACCTGTGACCTTCGATGCTAACGTAAAGGTAATTAAGGCAAGAAAGTTAAGCAAAGTATATATATATATATATATATATATATATATATATATATATATATATATATATATATATATATATATAGAGAGAGAGAGAGAGAGAGAGAGAGAGAGAGAGAAGTGTAGAACAGGACGCAGGATGCTCAGTATCTCTGCATTGGCTACCGGCACACGTGGGGATCCCGGGCAATGAAGAGGCGGACACTCTGGCAAAAAGTGCCCGCCACTCAAGCGTCCCCCTCAGCCGAGACACAGGCTGCGCCGGCACATCATCGCCTGCCACCCGGACAAACGGGTATCCCTGGGCCGGCCTCCACGGCCTCTTCCACAGCACGGCCTCCTACGAAGGGATGCCTCGTTGCTGCTCCGACTGCGAGTTGGCTGCTACTGGACGGCAGCCCGCCGGCACCGCCTTGGGAAAGTCACCTCGCCAGACTGTGCCTCCTGTGCTGAACCAGAAACTCTGGAGCACCTCCTGCTGGCCTGCCCTGCTCACCTGCAGCACCGCGGTCGACTTCTGCAAGAGTTCCACCGCCTGGGGCTCCCATGTTCACGGCAGGAAGATATCCTCCTCCCCTGTCGTAATCAGCTACCAGCCTTCCTAAGTGTCGTCGAGTACCTCGACTCGTCGGGGCTCTCGGCGAGACTATAGGACATTTCTACAAAGACGGGTGGCCTAACAGCCATCCCACCACCTCGGGCTCCCTGATCGGCCACTACTTCGCTTCCATCTCTACGACCCTCTACCTTTCTCCATCCTGCTTTCTCTCTCTTTTAACCCCATCCCCTCCACCCTGCTGGCGCTGAGCGGTGCTCCCGCATGGGTTGCAGAAAAGAGCGCTAGCCTTTTCTCCTTCCCCACAATAACCGCTTCTCTCTCACCTACGGGGCAGAAACCTGGAGGCTTACGAAGAGGGTTCTACTTAAATTGAGGACGACGCAACGAGCTATGGAAAGAAGAATGATGGGTGTAACGTTAAGAGATAAGAAAAGAGCAGATTGGGTGAGGGAACAAACGCGAGTTAATGACATCTTAGTTGAAATTAAGAAAAAGAAATGGGGGGGGGGACATGGGCAGGACATGTAATGAGGAGGGAAGGTAACCGATGGTCATTAAGGGTTATGGATTGGATTCCAAAGGGAACGGAAGCGTAGCAGGGGGCGGCAGGAAGTTAGGTGGATGGATGAGATTAAGAAATTTGCAGGGACAACATGGCCACAATTAGTACATGACCGGTGTAGTTGGGAGAAGTGTGGAAGAGGCCTTTGTCCTGCAGTGGGTGTAACCATGATGATGATGATGATATATTGTCACGCAGTAGTGACGGCGAAGGAAGCAGCAATACTGGGAATGACGAAACTAGCGTTTTATTGGCCGAACTTTTCCGCTCGAAAACAGGCTGCACTCAAAGAGCGGCGACAGCGGCGGACACAGTCGGCTATCGTCGAAAATCTGATCAGCGGAGTGGCGGAGTGGTGTGGCAAAGTGGTCGAGAGCACTCTTCGGTTAATATGCGATGTTTGGGACTGCTGTTTGTCGAATCCTCGATGACGTCGAAAATCAGTTGTCGAAGCAGACTTCTGAGCTGTTGCTGCTTAATCATGGGGAGACTTGGATTTATGTCGAAGTCTGGCTCGGGAACTATGGTCGTCAGGGTTGATGCGGCAAATTCGAAAGGACAAACGTATTGCTGGTTTCCATAATTTCCTCAATGTACGCAATCGTCGTGTCCTTGTTGATGTGCTTGAACTCCTGGCTGAAGTTTGTCAGCATTGCTTTCGCTTTCCCACCGTGCAGTCGAGCTATCCCTCTTGCGGTGCAAATTTCACTTTTGAGCAATAGACTTTGGTTGCCCTCGATGACGCCTTGTACGTGTACGCGTGTTTCGGTGCCGGCGGAAATTACAATGCAGTAGCGAGGCTGGATGCTCTCTTAATCTTCGAGCACACTCAAGGCATGGTGACTACGAAAGTTCTTCGGCGGTATCTCTTGATCTTCCGACAGCGTTATCAACTTCGACTTCAGGTCGCTGATTGCGCCGTGTGGGTTCAAGAAGGCCACTTCTAGAATGAAGTCTCGTGAACGCTGTTGGAGGATAACAAAGGTGGCAAAGTAAGTCCGGTCATGAACGGTAATTCTTGCCGTGCAGATTCCAGTCGGCATTATGAGGTGTCCTCCAGCGGTCTGAATTTGAGAGCCTTTCCATGCAGTCCTAAATTTCTTCAACTCGGCGGCGATGTGTCCACTCATGACGGAGTAGTCCGCTCCTGTGTCCACTAAGGTGGTGACTGCGTGGCCGTCGAGAAGCACGTCGAGGTCGGTAGTTCTTTGCCTTGCGCTGCAGTTAGGCCTTGGCGTCGGATCACGGCTGCGTCGCGTTGACTTGTGGATGGTAAGTGGCGTGGTCAGGTCGTCTTTCGCCGGCGTATGCCTTGCGTCTCGTTGATGTGTAGTCGAGAGAACATTTTCGACGTCTTCGCCGGTGGTGGAGGATCTTCTTCAGTTCGACGAAGAGCAACCGCGCCTCCATCGGTTGCTGCTTTTAGTTTTCCGGATATGGGCTCGCAGACCGGCCCCGAGCTGGGCCACTGTATGGTTGGCGTTGCGGCGACAGGTAGACGCCTGCTGAGGGTGAACGGGGTAGTCCTCCAGAACTCCCCTGAATGGCGGCGAGGTAGTCGACGATGTCAAGAGGGCGCTCTCCGAGCTGTGGACGTGGCGCGTTGACGGCGAACCCACTGAGTCCCATATCGCGGTATGGGCATCGGCGGTACATATGGCCGGCTTCTCCGCAGTGATAGCAGAGCGGGCGGTAGTCGGGGCTCGCCAAATGTCCGTCTTCCTTGCGTAGCTGCGCTGGGCGACGGGTGGGCGTGCTGGCGGCGGCGACGGCGGTGGACGACGGAATTGCGGTGTTGCGACGTGGAATTGCGGAAAGGCGACGGTGGCGTAGGTCATCGCTTCCGGCACGGGAAGCGGTGATTCGGGTTGCACTTTGCTAATTCCCAGTGACATCTTTAAGTTCGCCCTTTACCATGTCAGTGACCGAGGACACCTGAGGTTGCGACAAAGGTAACATTTTGCGCAGCTCTTCGCGCACAATGGCCCTGATGCTCTCTTGGAGGTCACTGGAGCTCAGTGCTCGGGTAACGTAATACGGCGTCAGCACCTGGCCGTTATGTTGCCGAGTGCGCATATCCAGAGTTTTCTCAATCGTCGTTGCCTTCGCCAAGAACTCAACTTTGGTCTTCGGTGGGTTGAAGATCAGTCCGACGAAAAGTTCTTCCCTACGCCTCGCATCAAGAAGCGGAGTTTTTTCTATTTGGACATTTCCGGGTCGGCGTGCCGGAAGATGGTCATCTCTTCGGTGAACATGGCAACGGTGACATTGGGTAGCTGTCCTCGGGTTTCCAGCAGAACTTCGGCGCTTTCTTTTCGGACAGCGCTCGTGAAGTTCCTAAGGAAGTTACTGCTGAACAGGTCCCACGTTGTAAAGGTGGACTCCCGGTTCTCGAACCAAGTCCTCGCGGCATCTTCCAAGGAGAAGTACACATGGCGTAGCTTATCCTCAGAGGTCCAGTTGTTGAAGCTCGAGATCCTTTCGGAGGTTTGGAGCCAGGTTTCCGGATCCTCCGACGTAGCTCGACGGAAGGTAGGGGGCCCTCTGGATTGTTGCAGCACGATGGGTGATGCTGGGGCTGCCATTGTGGTTTTCGACATGGCCACGATCTTCCCGCTCGTGTCAGGCAGAATTTCGTGCTCCGGGGGCAGTCCTTGCTGTCGGCGGCTAGCTCGCTGGTCTTGGGCGACGTTGGTGTTTTCCTCGGGCTTCGGGCTTGGATCGCGGCTTTGCGGGGGCTTTCGGTACATGAACGCAATAGCACCTCCACCAGATGTCACGTAGTAGTGACGGTGAAGAAAGCAGCAAAACTGGGAATAGTGAAACTAGCGTTTTAGTGGGCGGACTTGTGCCCTCAAAAACGGGCTACACTCAAAAAAGGTGGCAGCGGCGAACACAGTCAGCGATCGTCTAATATCTGATCTGTGGGTCAAGCGCGTCGGCTTTTATACACCAGCCATCGAAGGTTCCAGAATAATTGCTGGTACCCGCGTGTCTTCCAGAGAGTTCTACACAATTCGCGTAGAGCATACAATCAAATTACAAGACAATTGCAAGTGATGACAATCGAAACAAGCGTGAACGAGACCAAATCAAGCAAACGAAACAAGCGCGAGCGAAAGCTTACGCGAGCAGACGATAGTACGAAATGAGCGGTTCGCCTGACACCAGATACGAGTACGCATCGAGCGGTCGGGCTGGTCCGCATGAAACCAATTTCCCGCGCACGTCACTGAAGGGGCCGCTCTCATTGGTCTCCTCCGTTCTCGGCTCGCGCCTTTCATCTGCCGCTCCGCATCCTCTTTCATCTTTCGCTGTTGCTCGTTCTCGGTTACGCCGCCTCCACTGGCGCCGCTTCCTGCAGGAAGGGACCATTAAGGGCTGCGCTCTAACATCTCCGGCGTGTTTTATAGCGCCTCCAGGACGGAGGATTCAAACATAAGTTCGAGAAATCTTCCTCTCTCGCAAAAGAAGTTGAGTACTTGGGCCACATCACGGACCCCGAGGAACCTGGAGACACATGTAAGAAGATGAAAACAGTGGGCAATGATCCAAGTCCCAAGGACGTGACGCAGCTTCATATGCACAAAGGCCTGGTGAACTTTTAAAGTCGCTTCCTGCCGAACTTGGCAACAATGCTCCGATATCTGTAGCTCCTCCTCACGAAAGGAGTTGCCTGGAGAAGGAGTAAGCACGAGGAATTGGCTTTTCGGAAAAGTTAGAGGCACTGAAGTATGCCTATTTGCACTGAATGCGAAAGCATTCTGACTCTTCCGAGTCATACTTTTCCCTTGGCCATCCGCTAGAATCGGACATAGTGAATTGTGAGGGTGGGCCACCCATGTATGGGGATGGGCCAAGTCAGTTTCGGGAGTGGGCCACGTTGGTTCTGAACGTAGGTCAACTCCAATCTCGAATTGGCCAAGTCAGTTTTGGGAGTGGGCCAGGTTGGTTCTGAACGTGAATCAACTCCAATCTCGAATTGGCCAAAGTCATTTTTAGAGGTGGGTCAAGTCAATTTTGGGAGTAAGCCAGGTTGGTTTTGAACGTCGGTCAACCCAATTTTCGAATTGAGCACTGTCAATTTTTTTTTTCATGCGGGCTACCAAATTTTGAGGGTGGGCCAAGTCAATTTTTAGAGTGGGCGAGGCCGGTTTCAACGTAGGTCAACTAAGTTTTCGAATTTCGCAAAGTCAAAGTTTTGGGTGTTTGAACAGCCACGGCCTCCGTCCGATGAGGTGGCTGTTCACCACGAGATTTTGCAGTGCCAGCCGCAGCACGTCCAGCACAGGGAACGTGACGTCATCACTAAATCACGTGGGTGCTCTGGCGCTCGGATGCTAACGCAGGACGCTCGCCAGATTGTTTGCTTCACGGGGCATATTAGGCTTCCGCCTTAACAGCAAGAATATCCTTACGTCTGCACCTGTATTGCAACATTTCGACCCATCCATGCCGCTTGTCCTCAACTGTGATGCGTCACCATACAGTCTTGGAGCTGTTGTCGCACTGCGAGATTGAACATATCAATCCGTTGCTTTCACATCAAGATAAAACTACACTACTACCTAATTTTCCGAATTTCAATGTACAATCAGTTTTTGTGGGGCCGTTTTTTTTTCGTTTTGATGGCGATTATTCAAAATGGGTGGAGGTGGTTATCGCTCATATCCCATTTGCGGAAACGACCATTCGATGCCTTCGGAAGATACGTTGCGCTCACGTATTTGCCGACATTATTTTTTCGGACAACGGACCCGTGTTTACGAGCCAAAAGAACGCCGGAACACTATTCATTGCATTCTGGTTCTTCCATACCACCCAGGTGGTCGTTAGCGGGGCCAGTGTGTTCTGGAGCGACCACCTGGACGCGCCCATACAAGCAGCAGAAGTACGTGAAGCCATCCTCGCACTCCGCCCTAACTCGGCCCCAGGACCTGATGGTATTACTAATAAAATCTTTGGAAACCTAGATGAGCCCGCAACCCGCACAGCTCATTTTTACCCGTACTGGGAAACTAAACACCTCCCCTCACAATGGAATGAAGCCAAAATCATGGTGATTCCCAAACCAGGGAAACGCCTCCTATTCGAAAACCTCCGCCCTATCTTCCTTACTTCATGTGTCGGAAAGGTCCTCGAACACGTCATCCTCACACGCTTACACAGACATACGAACGACAACGACCTCTTCCCCAATACCATGGTTGGCTTCCGCCCTAAACATTCTGCTCAAGATATCATGATTCAGCTCAAGCACTAAATTATCGATGGCGATAAAAGCTCGAGACTGGATGCCAGAGTCCTCTTGGGGCTAGACCTAACCAAGGCCTTCGATAACGTCACGCATGAGACCATACCGAACCAAGTGGCAGAACTCCAGGTTGGACATCGAACATATAACTACGTCAAGAATTTCCTTACGGGTCGCACGGCCATCACCACTATTGGCGGGTTACTGTCGCCAATTATTCACTTCGGCAGTAAAGGCACGCCGCAAGGATCAATTCTGACCAAACCAGCTGGCACAACTCCAGGTTGGACATCGAACATATAACTACGTCAAGAATTTCCTTGCGGTTCGCACAGCCATCATCACTATTGGAGGGTTACTGTCGCCAATTATTCACTTTGGCAGTAAAGGCACGCCGCAAGGATCAATTCTGTCCCCTTTTCTGTTTAACGTCGCCTTTCTCGGACTACCGCCTGCATAATAGCTAGCATCCCCCACCTCAAGCATAGCCTCTACGCAGACGATAGCACCCTGTGGGTCACCGGGGGCAGCGATGGGGACATGAAAGACACACTGCAGCAAGCCATCAACAAGGCTGTTGCATACGTAGAACCGCGCTGCCTGGAGTGCTCCCCGCAGAAATCGGAGCACCTTCTATACAAGCCTTATTGGAGAGGTTGACGTCCAGACTCTCACCCCCCCCTCCCACGAGATAGAACTCCACGTGCATCAGCAACGCATACCTACTGTATCTAGTATCCGTATCATTGGCTTACGCATCCAACAAAACGGCAGAAACACGAAGACACTCAAGCAATTGGATGCTCATGGACACAAAACCACTCTCCTCACTGCACGCATCGCAAATCGACATCACGGCATGAAAGAAAACAACCTTATACGCCTCGTAACCACCTATGCCATGAGCAGGATCACCTGTCACCCCGTACCTTAGCCTCAATGCAACTGCCAAGCTCAAACTTAATACCATGATCAAGAGGGCCTATGAACAAACCTTCCATCTTCCCATCTCCAGCTCTAACGAGAAACTGGACACCCTCAGCATTTAAAACAACTTAGACGAGTTTATTGAAGCTCAGCGTATTAGCCAATACGAACGACTCACCAATTACACCATGCGCAAACACATTCTAGACATCCTAGGCATAACCTACACCACCCAATTCGGACAAAAAGTACTCGATCCTTCAAACATTCGTGCCCAGCTAGTTATCCCGTCCATACCTCGTAATATGCACCCTGAACACAATCCGTAGCGACGTGCAGAAAGAGCTAAATGACTACAAAAGCGCTACGACCAAGCCGCTACCATGACCTACGTGGACACAGCGGAATACCCCAACCAAAACGCCATGGCGGCCGTCGCAGAGGCGGGTTCGCCGTACCGCCTCATTGCGGCCACATCAATACTCACCACGCAACCTGAAGAAGGAGAAGAAATGGACATCGATAAGGCCTACGCCGCTACCAATGCACACTGCCTCATCAGCGATTCAAAAACGGCCATTCGCAACTACACAAGAGAGCTGATAGCGCCCCAAGCGCAGAGGTTACTCTCTGGCACTACTGCCTCAAGGCAACGCCGCGTCCAGATCATCTGGGCCCCTGGTCACTCGGGTCTGGCTGGAAACGAAGCCGCCCATGATGCCGCCTGTGCTTTCGCACACCGGGCGCGTCATCCTTCTCCTGAGTCTTCCAATCGTGACCATACCTCTGTTCTGCATCGCGGTCACGCGCGAGACCGAATGGTCACGTTCAGTGCAATTCTCCTTTACAACCGCAGAGAGTGGTTACGCAACCCCCCCCCCAGCACACAAAACACTGAATAAATCTCAATCCACCATTAGTCGATTACTTCAGACACAAACTTGCCCAAACCCCTTGCTATACAACCGCATTTACCACCATGCATACTCCTCAGTCTACAAAGCATGCAAGGCCCTCGCTGACCTCGATCACATTAACTGAAAATGCCCCAGAGCCTCACTCACCAACACCTACCGCACTAACACTACACGCATCAAAACTACGGCCGAGCAGTGGGTGACTTTGCTGCTCAGCTTGGAACCAGAGGAGCAGCTCAGGGCCGTCCGGATGGCCGTAGACGCCACCAGAAAGCAAGGACTGGCCATCATGTGGAGAAGCGGGGGGACTGGGGGTTAGTCTCTCAACCTCCGCTACCCCTGGACCCCATCAAGGCTACAAAAAAGTTTTATCTCTCTTTCTATACCACCCAGCATCTAACGCATCCGCAGAACGCGCGTCGTTCAAACCATCCAGGGGTGCGATTTTGTAGGAATGCCTTTTTTCATGCCAATGACTTTTCGCGTGACGTCATCGATTTTGGAAATTGTGTATACGTAGGCACGACGTTTCTTGGATCGTCCAATCACTCCCTTCATTGGCTGGATGTTTCTTTCGTATTCTCTTCTCTTTTTCCGGGACTGTATAGCAAATTTGTTTTGTAAAACGGCACTTAATAAAAGCGGACTTCCATGCTGCGTAAAGCAAATTCATTTTGTTACATTACAACGCAAAAGCTGCCGCAGTCCAAAGAAATGCAAACGCAAGTGCTCTATTTTTGAAGCCGTAGCCACATAGTAGTCGGATGTGCATCCAATCCATGCCGTTGAGCGCACGCAAAATGGCAGCCTTTGTTTACCTACGAACAGCTGACAGCCCCTAGCGTGTCTGTCTGAACAGCTGACAGCCCCTTGCGTGCCCGTAATTGCGGCCCCGCCCCCGTCAGATACTGATTAAGGTGAGTAACTATTGCTCGTGTAGTGCTTCCATTGTCGTGTGGTTTTCGCTGTATGTCTGACGTGTGATAATTTCTTCTTTAGGAAGCGCCAAGAAGAATTATCCGTAGCCCCCGAGGTCAAACTTTGCAACATAGTGGATCGAGAACTGTCAAGGCATTTTCTATAGGCTACCGCCATGACATAACGATAGCTTCGTCAAAGTTATCGCTGCATCGGTAATACTTCCTGCACTGATACGCTCCGAGAAAGAAGCTGCTACAACATTAAATGTGAGTAGTGACTTCACCTTTTTTTACATTAGTGGTATAAAAAGGCAGAAATGAGTCGTAGTGAGCACTTTATGCAGGCGCTTAGCTTAGACAGAATGTTTGCCTCTAAATTTCTTACTGTGCTGCGGGCCGGCTGAAATTCCCAAGTTGACAAAGAGAAAATGGCAGCAAAAGGGCCGCGGGTGTCGAAAGAACAGGCGGCTATTCTCGTGCAGTTCATCGAGCAGCACCCATACCTGGCGAGAGCTTCTACAGAGTTCTCGCCACGTATGACTGCTGCTCGAAAAAACGAACTGTGGGAGGAGGTGGCGGCGGTGCTTAACGCACAGGGGCCAGCCGTAAAGACCACCAGCCGTTGGCGCAACCATTGGGCCAAGATGGCCCATAAAGCGAAAAAAGAAGCGGCCAGGGCCGCGAGCGAGAAGAGGTGAGCTTCTAATGATGCTGACAGTAACGTCATTTCACGTTGTCGTTGTCGTTGTTGCCGTGTTTGCAGGGCTACTGGAGGTGGCAAAGTGGGTGGCGTCGACGGCCGCGACCTCGACGTCCTTATGAGGACAAGAGGGGTCCTTGTTTCCCCCCCTGAGTACTTCGTCGATAGCGAGGTGCGTACATTGGATTTAAAAAAGTGTTGTTTGTGTGACCTGCTGTGACCTCACAAATTTTCAGCATTACATTGTAACACAATATTGCAAAATTTTTAAGCCCTTTTTTTTGTGCAAGTGACAATATAGGTTATGTACTCTGAGCAGCAACTTGTGTACATGATCCGCATTGCACACACTGCTCGCAATGTCTGAACACTACTCTGATTGCAGGACGGCATAAGTTCAGAGGAAGCTGCAGGGCCCAGCGGTTCCCGCAGACATCCACCAGCGACAACTGCCTTCGTGGTGTCGGGCCCTGCAGCTGTTGCTGGGCCAAGTGGCCTTACACGTAAGGCAGTGACCTAGCTTTTGTAGTAGCATTGTTGTTTGCAGTTGCTGTATGATCTTGCTATGAAGTAAAGTACGTCCTGTGCTGTTATTACCTCTGTGTCCAGTATCCAGCTCTTATTCATGGAGGAGAAATGCAAGACTACAAATGACATGATGTTGTAATAGAGATTGCTTGTGCATTTTATAGGTTACTGCTACCAGCAACTTCTTTGGCATCTTTTGCTCTAACTACCTGTTTTGTGTATCATTATTGTAGCTATGCAGCTATAATGACATTTCAAAGTGACTGGTTAGGACAATCTATCTGTGTAGGTCGGATAACAGTGAATGAGCAGTCTTTGCTTTTGCCTTGCATGAAGAGCCACCGGCTACCCCCAGGTGCTGCGGCCTACCACCCAGGTGCCGCGGCCTACCACCCAGGTGCCTCAGCCAACGTCGCAGGTGCCGCAGCCAACCCCGCAGCTGCCACAGCCTACGCCCCAGGTGCCTCGGCCTACCACCCAGGTGCCTCGGCCAACCGCGCAGGTGCCTGGGCCAACCCCGCAGGTGCCGCAGCCTACCCCCCAGGTGCCGCAGCCTACCTCTCGAGAGCCACGGGCACCCCGTAGACAGCCCAGGCAGCAGGAACTCGATGGTGCTGTGGTGACGGCTACTGCCGCATACATTCGCCAGAGCCAGTTGGAGGAAGCCAGAGTTCAAGAGGACACCCGCTTCCGCCAACAACTGCTGGAGCAAAACCGGCAGGTGTGTGTAAGGCCACAGATGTATATTTTTCTGCGTATGAAATTGATGAGCATATGACCTCTCTAAAAATTATATTAATCAGTGAACAAGCATAACGTATACGTGTAGTCCTGTGGTGATATCTTGTACACATTCGCGTGATATAACATGTGTAAATATCTACGCAATAATGTGGCAAAAAGAAAATAGTGGCGTTGAGTTCAAGGAAGCAGGTATAGGAATGGAACACATCTTAATAGAATGCGACAGCACAAGTTTAATGGGCCAGAAAGATATTTCCAGTATTTGAATATACAATAACAAGACAATAGCCTGCAAATGCGGATGAATGCAACACACGAAGGACTTGTTACTGAGCTTCTGTAATTAAACTAATTACACGTCTTTGCTAACAGCACCACGAGGCCCACATGCAGAGCCTGCGGCAGCACCACGAGGCCCACATGGAGAGCCTGTGGCACCTCGGGGAGGATGTGGCGGGAATGCGGGAAGTGCAGTCGCAGCGCCTCGAAGTGCAGGGGCAGCGCCTCGAAGTGGCGCGTCGGTCGCACGAGACCAACGAGCGCCTGTTTCAGCTGCTCCTGGCTGCACTGGGGCATGGTGGCAGCCAAGCCCCTCCCCCCTCTCAGGCCCCACATAATTAAAGGATGCAAAGGTAGCTTAGGCAAGGGATTTGTAACTTATCTTAAAATTTGCTGATGTATTAATGATATGAAGGGCAAATATTGCTAGTTTGCAAATAAATAATTGCTGAAGTCACCCTTTAATGCAACCATAAGTAGCATAGCCATTGCAGCATGAATTTTTTCTTCAAGGTTTACTTCAGCCATAAGAGCGTGCACACCATCAGGCTCACCTGCAAAAATGCCTGTAGGCCTGGTGTGTGCGGGCATTCCGACTGTGGGACTGCAATTTTGAGGTGCCTAGTTATTGTCATGTCAATTTAAGCACGACGCCACACTGCAAGTGTTCTACAATTTAATACTTGTCATCGAATGGTGAAAGTTTCAGGCCTTACTACAATGTCGAAAGCAACCTGTCAATATACACAGCAAAAAAGAAAAAAAAAGTTATGAAAATTCCTTGCCTATGCTCCTTCTTTTCATTTGTAATGTTTATTTTTTGTTTGTTGCATATTTGTTTGTGTGACTACCTACTGAGCTGGAATGTCTCTTTTCTTGCACATCTGTCTCATTATCAAACATTTTGTTGTCATTCAGTAATCTTTCAGGTTGTGATACATTGTATTTTAGTCCTTGTAGTGCAATTTGTGTGTAATATTTATGCAGTTTGTCTTACTGAATATCAAAGTATGGTGCTATGGCTCTTTCAGTTTCAGAGCGCCACAACAGCATGTTCCTTTCACATATAGTGCTGTACCTATACATTTTGCTGTGATAAATATTCGGTTGGCGTGTGATTTAAGCACCTGCTCATTTCTGTTTCTGGTGCAGTTTAAGCCATTTGTTATTACTATGTACTTGTGCAGTGTACAACAGTTTTCTTAAACGATGCATGTCGTTACTGTGATATATTATGATGCAAGAACAATGTGATCCAATATTTATTCCAACGTGTCTGTGATATGTTGCATAATGTCTCTACTACTGAGTACTCACACTTCTTCAATGTAGAGACTGTCGCATGTGATGTGTACATAAACAAGTGTACGTTGAAGGCTGAAATACAGAAAGGTGCAGTTTTCCTGTAATGCTTTTATTTACACATCGCAACCACATTTCTAGTGCTAGCTTGCACTGTACAAATATTACTGTATAACCTTGCTGAGTTCTGCTATATACAACTGAGGTCACTTTGTTGAAATCTATCAACTGCTCGTGCGTGCACACACTTCGCGGGAGCCACAGCGTTTGACATGTCGGATGACCAGTTGGACGGCATTTTCGTCACTCGAAAGGAACTTTGCCGTTGTTGCGAGACAAAATGGTGGAGGACCTAGAAGCTGCGCGTGCAACAGCACGTTCCATGGAGCGGAAGGTGTGACGTGCACTGTACATCTTGGCTTTTGTGAGCTTCTCTGTGCTAGTAGAAAGCGAGGAGACAGGCGCTTATATCCATCAATGCGTAAGGGGATACGAGTAAGAATCAGGCTACATGCATCTAGATGACGACAGCAGCAACAACCAAATTGTGGCAGACACTTTGAATATGCACTTATGTTTAGCTTGCTTTCAATCTCATATGTAACCACTAATGATACTGTTTTACTTACTATAAATGCAGGCTTTACATAACCGTTCACTACACAACTTTTATGTGCCCACCGTGGTTGCTCAGTGGCTATGGTGTTAGGCTGCTGAGCACGAGGGATCGAATCCCGGCCACGGCGGCCGCATTTAGATGGGGGCGAAATGCGAAAACACCCGTGTACTTAGATTTAGGTGCACGTCAAAGAACCCCAGGTGGTCGAAATTTCCGGAGCCCTCCACTACGGCGTGCCTCATAATCAGAAAGTGGTTTTGGCATGTAAAACCCCATAATTTAATGTTTTTAACAAGTTTTACATTTCTCAACAAATCATGAATGCTTCGCATTACGCAGACATCAACTACAACTTAGCACGGGAAATGTATCTGCAATTTCACAGCATGAAATGCACAATGCAATTACTTAAAACTGTGTGCATGCACCTAGCGATGCCGACGCTGCTGTTGACGTCGGAGCTGGCACAGGTTGTGCCAAACATGCCAATGACATTGTCGCGAACAGCCCGCCCTCTCAAGTAGTTCATTCTAGAGCCCGTGTTTCGGGGCAGACTGTGTGGCATGGGGTCGCCGTTATTGTCAAGCTCGCTACTACTGCCGCTGCTGCTGTCGTCATCGCTGTCATCGCCTGATTCGTCGCCTTCAGAAAGGCGAAGGTTGTGCAACACAGCACATGCCGCGACAATGTTGGCTGCACGTTCCGGCTCGTAGAGGAGGGTGCGATATCGCTGAAGACAGCGGAAACGGCTCTTTAAGAGCCCAATGCACCTCTCCACTACGGAACGCATGGCGGCATGTGCTGTGTTGTACTGCCCCTCGGCTGTGTGCACTGGAGGATGGCCAGGAACCGGGGTCAGGAGCCACGACTCCAAGGGGTAGCCACTGTCACCTGCACAAAGATGGAAATAGTACATTGAGTACTCCGCTGACGCGAGGCAAGTTGTCAACTGAGGAAAGCTACAGCATCATTCAACAAAGGTAGACTTCAGGGTTGCAAGTCCCAAGTAAAAGCATGAGTTGAGCATGTCCATAACCGACACAAACTCTTAACCAATTTACAAGTGCACTACTCGGTGCCTGCCACAAACAAGAAATCAACACTTGTTGGTGCTATCAATGACAGTAGTAGCAGTAATGTGTGTTCATTTCTTCAGCTTCTGGCAGTCACTAGGTGCAGTAAGCACTAATACGTGTTGCTTTCGTCAGCTCCTCGCAGACACATAGTGTGCTTGTAACTTAACACTTCGAACATCGCCAATGGTGGCAGTCAATGTCTCAATTTTCTTTTCTTACTCCGGACTTACTCGTGTTCTTGTGGTTTGGTTAAAAGTTTGGGTTGAGCGGACACGGCGTTCTGCGCTGCTGAAGCGTGACTGCGCCAAAAAAAATGTTTTTTTTTCTCACCGAAGAGGTATTCCCCGACATTCACGATGCGCCCCGCTTGGAACCGCCGGCGCAACCATGTCGTCCGCCAGACGAAAGCGTCGTGGTCCGACCCCGGTCGCAGAGGGTCCAAGGCCAAGATTTTCATGTCCGCGTCGCAGATCTGAGGTGAAACGTAAACCAGAGAAAGTGCCCGTTGGCGAGAGCAACGTAACTCTCAAAAAGGATCGCAGAAAACGTGAGTTTTACTTACGAACATGTAGTTGAGGGCGTAGTATCCCTTGCGGCACATGAACACAGCCTTGCGCTCACCCTTGGGTGCGATTATGGCTATGAGGCTGCCGTCTACGCATCCGATGACGCCGGGGATAACGCCGCGCCGAAGGAAACCCTCCTTCATGGCTGCCTTTTCCTCGGCTGTCTTTGGAAAATGGACCCACTTGTTGCGGGCCCCTGCGTTCACGACAGCCTCTGCCACACGTCGCACGCACTCGCTCACCGTCGACTGCGACACACGGATCGTCTCCTCGCTCCCGACGGATGCTTGGAAGCTCCCGGTAGCAAAGAAGCGCAGCGCACACAACACTTTCCGCTCCACCGACAGTCCCGTCGCTCGCTCAGCTTCTAGTTCCCCCGCCAGTTCATCGCACAACAACCGCACCGTTCCCTTCGACAAACGAAAACGCCGTCGAAAATGGTCATCCGGCATGTCAAACGCGTCGTCTGGCTCTCCCTGTTCACGTCGGCGACGGCGAAGAGCCACGGCCATAGCGATCAGAGGGGCAGCCATTTTTTTATGCCTTCGGAAACGACCCTGCCTCTGGCCGTGCCAAAAATCCGTGGCTTTTGCTCCCCATAATGAGTGCGTCAACGTCACGATGACGATTACACTTTTTGCGGGTTCCTGACGTCGCGTGATTGACAGACAAAATGGGCGCGGCCCGGTCATTTTCGACCAATGGCTGCGCAGTGATGGCGGCAAAAGGCATAGAAAAAGTAATAGAATTCCTACAAAATCGCACCCCAGGGCAAGATTAAGAAAGTGACGCCAGGAGATTTTAAAACAAAAATTGGAGGACGCTTAAGCTTCGCCTTCAAGAGTGGAACGCGACAGCGTTCCCTTCGACCCGCCAAGGGGTGTAAGACAATGAGCTACGGCGCAGCGACTACGCGCCCCGCATCGGACGCGGTGAGCGTCGAGCAACGCAGCGTTCGGCACGGCAACGAAATGTGCGCCTGAGCAAGCGACGCACGCCTGAGCCTTAGAAACAGCTCGTTTCTAAGGCAACACCGCGTTCACTAGAGGCGCTTTTGTACCGCTTTGAAGCATAGAACTCGTGGCTCAGTGAGTTCGATGCTTCAAAGCGGTACAAAACTCGTGGCTCAGTGGCTTACTGTGGAAGCCGAGAGGCTTTGGTTTGGTTATTCTGTAATCGCGGCTCATCTGAGGTCGTGATGGGGAGGTACTCGGTTGACCCGGATAATGCAACCAAGTCGTGCAAGGCACGGCGCTCCAACCTCCGGGCGCACTTCAAGAACACCCGTGAGACGGCACAGGCGATCAAGCACATGCCGCTGCGTAGGGCCCAGCGCTACCTGAAGAACGTCATCGCGAAAAAGGAGATCGTGCCTTTCCGGCGGTTCAGCGGTGGCGTGGGCCGGAAAGCTCAGGCTAAGGCTTTTGGCTGCACTCAGGGCCGCTGGCCAAAGAAAAGCGCTGAATTCGTGTGGCAGCTGCTTCGTAACGCTGAGAGCAATGCTGACTACAAGGGTCTGGATGTCGACCGTCTTGTGATCAACCACATCCAGGTTAACAGAGCTCCTAAGATGCGCAAGCGCACCTACCATGCCCATGGACGTATCAACCCCTACATGAGCAGCCCCTGTCACATAGAGGTTATCCTGAACGAGAAGGAGCAAGTTGTTTCTGCACCATCAGCTGAAGAAGATGCACCCAAGAAGAAGCAGTCGAAGAAGAAGATGGCACGCCAGAAGCTGATGCACAGGGACTGAGCTCGTTCCACAACTGTACCATAAAATGATTAAAAGGAAATGCGGCCAGAAAAAAAAAACTCGTGGCTCAGTGGTAGCGTCTCCGTCTCACACTCCGGAGACCCTGGTTCGATTCCCACCCAGCCCATCTTGCAAGTTGTTTTTTTGTATTCATGAAGTGCCTGCTGGGATTTATCGCTCACGGCCAACGCCGCCGACGACACCGGCTTTTCTGCGACACGAGCTCCTTAACGCTGTCGCGTTAATGTCGACAGAATTCTTCTGGCGTACAAGACAACACGGCCCTCACTTACGCGGTCCACCCCGGCGAAGCTCTTAGTGGGTAGACAGCTGCAGACAGCGATTGAGCGCTTACATCGAAACACGCACAAAGACGTGGAATACAACCAACTGAGGCAAAAGCAGCTCTGCGACGCATCAGCGAGGAAGGTTTCTTTGTCACGGCCAGGAAGTCGTGTTTTCGCAAGAAACATTCGACTGGGGCCTACATGGGTGCCCGAAACTCCAAAGAACCATACGAGCTTGTCGTCCATTGAAATACAGTTTAATAATGGCACCCTCCGCAACACGCATATCCGTCGTGCGGTAACCAGCCCACCAGCCGCCTGCATGACCTGATAGCAGCCCGCCCACTTCTACGGTGGTGCAGACACCCAACCAGAGCAACGACGTTGAATGCAACCCTTTGCCTCACCTCCCTTCTCTGTTGTCTCCCCAACAGCCGGCCACGGCTTCTTCGACGCAAGGCGAAGAGCAGCCTACGTTGGGGCCAGAGCTTACAGCCTCACCTGCGGACTTCCTTGGCCCGCAACTTCCGCGGTCATCACGGTCGCGGAAGCCAGTGACATTTTACAGCTCGCGAGCGAATTATTAACGCCCCGGCGAGCAGCTCACTAGGGCGGAAGGTAGTGTTAGAGAGGTCCTTATTGTGTGCGTGAGTGCACCTGTGTTCATCCCATGGCAGCCAAGTGCGTCAAGGACGGAAAACACGAATACAGTCCATAAGGCGAAGCATGAAGAACAGAAGCGGTGCCACCACCGCTGTGTTCCGGAGACCGCGCCGGGTAGGCGAAGGAAAAGGAAGCAATGAACGCTTCCTGCTTTAGGCGTGCAGTCTGACACGCCAAAGCACGAGTCCAGTCTATTCATTCCGATCCACCGCTCGACTTTTCCCTTTGGGCACTTTCGTGCGCTTTTCACAACATCAAAACACAACAGCCCGCCCACCGCCAGGAAGAGGGGCCAGATCATCGCTGCTCCTTAAAGAGGCCTTGGCCGCTCAGCAGGCTCAGCTCCGGCTCGAAGTCCCAGGCTCGCCGGGAGGATCACGTTCAGGGGCAATGGCCATCTTGGAGGGAGGGTTGGTTGCAGGTCGTAGGCTGGGAACTGGCATTTAAAGATCAAATCCGCACAGCGCCCGAGCAGCGACAAGGCAAGCACACAACCCCTTCCGAGATATGCCAGGTAATCATACTTTCTCCCATAACTAATTTCCAGGTTAGAACCAGCGAGCTGGAATCAGCGAGAGAGCTGCGCAAAGGGCCCTAAACAAAGTTGAAATGGTTTCGTGACTAACATTTTGATCAATTTAGTTTCAATCGTGTCTCAAAGAAGGCGCAACTGAAGGAGCTCTGAGGTGATCGGCAAACAAAGGGAAATCGTTTAGAACACAAGAATAAAAAAACTCTTTATTTTCCTTTTAGAGGCATAAACACTTATCAAACGACATAGCTCACGAAAATGACAGAAATGGAAAAAAAATAAGAATAAATTAACGGGTCTGAATCAAGTCAGCCCTTCCAATCACTGAAACGCCTCAGCTGAGTACAACCGCGTTTTGTTAATTGCTTGCCCCGCTGTGCAGTAAAACTCGAAAATATGCTCGACATAGTCACCCTGTCGCAGCAGGCGACCACATAGGAGACATACTTCACAGCTGTCGCAACGGCGAATTATTTGAAACGTGTGCCAGCCAAGGAGCCGACAAGCCCCTGAGTTGGCTACTTTTAGCCATATTTGTCCCTCCCCCTCGAAACGGCCGCAAGACCGTTGTCAATTGGATCACGGTATGGCTAGGTAGAAATTCGAAGAAAGAATCGGGATCCTCCGCCTCCTACGTGTCCCGTGTCCTCAACTCCACCCTTCCAAACTAAAATTTTTACGTGCGGCGTGATTCACAATTCGCCAAAGACAAAAAAAGCGACCTTTTGCACCACGGGACTCCTGACAGCGATTGAAGCGGTCAAAGGGATCAGTTTCGCCTGCTGAGTTGCTCGTTTGGTCAGTGCCACCTGCTAGTACCAGCGCCTTTAATGCAAAACGTACTGGGCTCTGCTGACCGCTTTACTTTAAGCGAAATTATTTTGTAGAGTGGTATTTCAAACCTTAAAAAACGAGAGCTACACTCCATCTCTGCATAAAAACCTTTAAAAAATTTCTTTCTTACACGCTTTGGCAAATCCTAATTCTGCAGTTGTAACCAATAGCGCACCTACTATATAACCATGGAATTACCCAAGAATGGTTTCCCTTAACAAAACTCCAATGTCAATGCCTCCCTACAAAAATCAGTGCAGCCGCGAGTCACCAACTGTTGTAAAACCTGCTTCGCTTTTTCATTTACGTAAGTGCCGCGTACAACACAAAAATACAATAAAACTCTCATCTTGACTCGAAACAAAAAAATGAAAAGTAATTAAAAGTGATACATTCCTAATAACTAACAAAATCAAAAAATACATCGCGCAATAATGGCAAACAAAAAGAACTCAGCATGCGCCCAATTCTACAATTACTCACTGCGGGCTCGATTGGGTCGCCGACTGACAGCCTTTGGGCCACGCTCAGCAAAAGGGGTGCAAGACCTACATTTCTCTCTAGCGTCACTTGCCACTCCATGTACTCGCAGCTTCATGTCTCGTGCCTGAGTAAAACACCTTTATTAATAATATTTGAATGGCGAGAGTAGCGTGGGAGGAACCCTCAGTCAAGGGTCCCTAAGATGATTCCGGCGATATTTCGAGCCCGTTGTATCACAGCTCGGAGGACCTCGGGAGGTCCGTCGCGGAGGGCATCGTCCCACAGCTCTTTGCTGCGTAGGGGGTAAAGGAGAGTTGGCAAGGGAGGAAAGAGGTTTCCAGTGCACTCAATCGTGACGTGGAAGATTGTGGGCGAGCTGACACAGCCAGGGCAACAGTCTGCATAACAGTGTGGGCAGAATTTATTCAGAGAGACAAGATTAAGAAAAGTTGCGGTTTGTAACTGGCGTAATGCCACTGCTTCCTCCCGGGAGAACGACGGCGGTGGTGCGGCGTGGGTGCGACGAATGCGTGTATAGTGACGGAGTATGTCTTTATAACGGAGCAAGGGATCCCCCCACTCTGAACTAGTCGCCTCACCACGCCGAGTCGCCCGGAGGGAAATTTCTCGGGCAACCGCATGTGCGCGTTCGTTACCCGGCAGCGAGGTATGACCAGGGGTCCAGAGTAAGTGGATGCAGGGAGGTGTGGTTGGTGTATTTTGCGAGATCTGTTTTAGAATTTGGTGCGCCGCTCTCGGGATGCTATGTCCTGATAGGAACGCCCGGCCTGCCAGTTGCGATTCCGTCAATATATACACTTCCTCAGGAACACGGATGGCGTATCGAATTGCAAGAGCAACACCGAGAATTTCTCCGTAAGCGGCATTTGTTCCGCGCATTGCAGCAGAGTCTCTCAGGGATTCGGTGCCATCCAAAACTACCGAGGTATAGCCCTCTTGAGTGCGTGATGTGTCCGTGTATAAAGTGTGTGTTTCCGGGATGTTTGCAAGCATGCGGCCAATGTATCGTACACGGGCTTTGCGCAGCCCTTTGTCATGCTCGGGGTGCATATTACGTGGCAATAGATGAATACTTAGTTCTTGGCGTATCGCTGACGAGAAGATCGTTGGACGGGTTTCAGACTCAAGGCGTGGGAAAGAGTATCCTAGCCGTGTGAGAAGATGGTGGCCAGTAGGAGTGAGTAGGAGGCGCTGGCGATGGCTGACCCAATGTGCCTCTAGAAGCTCTCCTAGTGTGTTATGTGTCCGTAAGTTAAGGAGACGGTGTGTGGAAGTATAGTTCGGGAGGCCATGGGCCAGCTTCCTCACTTTGCGAATCATTTCGTCTATGCGAAGTTGTTGCGCTTGGGTCAACCGCTGAAATGGGAGATGGTATGTAAGGCGGCTGATCACGCATGCCTCCAGCAAACGCAGCAGGTCCTCTTCTCGAAGGCCCGAGCGCCTGTTGGTGACCCTCCGGATCATGGCCACAATTTCCTCAATCTGTCTGGATAGAAGGGAAACAGTGTAGTTTGACCTGCCATCCGCTTGGACGTGTAGGCCAAGGATACGAGCACGATTAACCTGTGGTATCGGTCTGCCATCCACGTGCACATTGATAGGGGGAGTAGAGGAACGGCTCCGGGGGCGAATTATTATGAGCTCCGACTTTTCCGGAGCACATCTTAAGCCGCATTTTCTCGCGTACTCGGAAACTGTATCGACTGCTCGCTGCAGTCGGTCCTGGATTGCTCCGTCGGAACCCCGTGTCAACCAGATAGTAATGTCGTCCGCATAAATAGCGTGGGCGATATCAGGGATCTGGTCGAGTAGTCGGGGGAGCCCTGCGAGCGCGATAGTGAATAGAGTAGGGGAGTCCCACGTCCTACAAGGCGAATCGTACCGGATCGATGCGGTCCCATTCCTACGGTGGCTGTGCGATCTCGAAGAAATGCACGGATATTGTTGTACATACGAATTCCACAGTATGAATGTGCAACATTGCGAAGGATGAGGTCATGTTCAACATTATCGAATGCCCCTTTTAGGTCTAAGGCCATGAGTGCTCTCGTTTGGGCGGACGACTGACGTCCTATGACTTCCGCCCGCAATTGTAAAAGCACGTCTTTGGCAGACAGATGAGCCCGATATCCGAATTGAGAGTTAGAAAAGAATGACTCTTTCTTCGAGGAAGGGCTGCAGACGCCGCAAGAGTACATGCTCCATGAGCTTACCTATGCAGGATGTTAGGGAGATGGGTCGTAAGTTTTCAACCTTAACAGGCTTGCCCGGTTTGGGGATCAGTGTGACGTCTGCGAGCCGCCATGCTTGGGGAAACATGCCCTTGCGCCAGCAATAATTGAAGATATGGGTGAGGTGGTTAATATCCGCGTCACTGAGGTTACGAAGGGTGGCGAACCGGATGTGGTCGGCTCTCGGTGCCGTGTTGCGGCGTAGGTCTTGTAGGACCACCCGCACCTCGTCAGATGGGTTGTCTGCATCGAGCAATTCGTTCGCCTCGCCTACATCAGGATAGTCAGTGTACTGTGGCGGCACGCCTGTGGGTATGAATTGCTTCTCTAGCTCTCTGAGGAGTGTCGAGACATCGTCCCTGTACTCGTGCATTAGGATGTGCAGCTGTTGAAATGTTTTTCCCTTTGTTGTGGTGGGATCTGTCAGTGAGCGAAGAATCGACCACGTTTTTGCTGTGCTCAATGTGCCTGAGAGGCGATCGCAAAATCCTCGCCAATTATTGCTCGTAAGGATCTCTCCATACTCCTGAGATTCCCGTGTAATTTGATCTATACGCTTCCTAAGTTTGCGGTTGAGGCGTTGTCGTTTCCATCGTCGTGTCAACCCTCTGCGGGCGTTCCAAAGATGAAGTAAATGCGGGTCTATGTCTGGTGTCTCGGTTGTGGTGCGCAGTGTGCTCGTGGTGGCTTCTAGATCTTGTGCGAGAGAGTCAAGCCAGCGTTCGTACCCTTGGCGCTCAGGTGGGTCCTGGCGACGTTCCCTGAATTTCGCCCAATCTGTTATACGCACATTTCGCTCGGGCCTGCGCGCACCCCGTAATGACAAGGTGGTCGCTACAATGTAGTGGTCACTACCAAGGTGCTCTTCTAAAGGCCCGTGCGCAACGACTGGGCCAGTATTGCGCACGAAGGTAAGGCCAGGCCAGGTGTCACGAGATACGCTGTTGCCCATCCCATTGGGGTGCTCTGGGTCGGTGAGCAGTGTGTATCTAATGTTACACATGGCATTCCACAAGCGGCTCCCTTTAGCCTGCGATTTAACGTAACCCCATGCAGTATGCGGAGCGTTAAAGTCGCCGGCCACCATACAAACCCATTCAAACCTACCAAATTCTGTTAGTAGGTGCTGAAACAGTGCGTTCGCGAACGGGGGGAACTGTATGCATTGAGTATAAATAGACTCTCGCTGCGTTTACCTTGCGTAATTATTTCCAATATTTGGTGAGGAATGTCAATGTTAGTGGTATGCATGCGACATGTAACATGTTTCGAAACTAAAGCTCCCACAAGATGAGAGACACCAGAGAGCGTGCTGTAGCCGGATAAATAAGGGGTGCAATTGACTTCCTGTAAGAGGATGACATCGGAAGGGTTCGTGGATGTGGCGATATACTGCTGTAGGGAACCTCGTTTTCGGCGGAATCCCCTACAATTCCACTGCCACACCACTAGTTGCTCCGCGTTACGCGGCGCCATCATCATCGCGAGAGGAAGCAGGCGGTCGTGCACAGGGCTGCGGGCGCTTGGTGCCCACATTTGAAGGCTGCGGCCGAGAGCTTTGGTCGGAAAGCGCGCTTTCGTTGTTACCGCTAAGCTCAGGAACTTGCATGCGTGCGAAAGTGCACTCTCTATATGATTTCACGCTCCGTAATCCCTATTTGAAGGGCCTCCATTTGACGTTCTATCCTGTCCGGAGCCGCCTGCATACTAGTGCTCATGTCTGCCACCAGCGCGTCCATTTGTTTTTGTAGGCGCTCACAGCGCGCCTACATGTCACGACGTAGGCGGGCTATTTCTATTAGAGGATCGGGATTTGGTAACGAATTGGTAATTGGGGAAGGGGTAGGGAGAGATTTACGGGGCGGAGCGAGCTGTGGGGGACACTTCGCCGGACCTACCTCCCGAGGCGCCTCCATTGCTGTTTTATTCTCCGGGGTCCGCTGCACCCTTGAAGGGACCAAGGTCACCTTGGCTGGGGCGTTGGTCAGCAGGGCCTTCTTGTAGGGTTCTTGGGAAGATGGGGAAGGAGGGCGCCTCTCTGGAAGGCGCACCGATGCCTCGCGGGATCGGGACCGAGACTTGGAGCGGGTCCGGAACTTGCGACGGGATCTCGAACGGGTCTCCGACCGGACTTTTCTGGTCTCCTTCGTTGGGGCGCGCGACGTTCGGGTCTCCGCCGTATCTGGGGTAGTGGTCGGGTCGCTGGAGGGTTGGAGTTCACGCTGCTCTTTCTCAAGAGCTTTCCGCACCCAAGCTTTGTTCCGCGTCTGCCGCGGACAGTTTGGATCCGCTGTTGGGTGGGTCCCGTCGCAGGATCTGCAGTGTGGGGTGCACGGATGTGACGGGTTGGGGTTGTCAGTCCCGCACGTCGCGCAAATGACCACGTGCGGCGTAGGAGAGTAATCAATGGCCGAGCTTGTGGCATATCTTGCAAACCAGTTGGCGAGGTCGATAGGGGTAGCAGCGGAGTTCTGCACCATAGAAACGCACGTAGCGAGGCATTTTAATTTCTTCAAATATTACCAACGCAACGTCGGTTTGACCCATCATTCGTGCTTGAAGTATTTGAGTTCCAGGAGCGACAACCTCATCTACTAGCTTGGATGACGATGTACCGAGCAAAAGGCCAGGAACAATTCCCTTGCATGAGTTGTCTGGGGCCACAAAATATGTCGTGATGGGATAGACCCGCTGACCAAGGTTCAGCTCCCTCACCTTGTACAATGCGTCGGCCACGTATGACTGGGGTGTGCTGATGATTGCCAAGTTCTGCTGAGGTCGCAGTCGAACTATGATGTCCTGACGATCCTCGGTGGTCAAGCCGGCAGCACTCTATAGAGCACTTGCGAGTCCTGGGCGCGTCCACTTATCGAGGCAAAGTCCTCCGTGAGGCCGCAGAATTATCTTTTCATCGTGCAAAGGAAGTTGAGGCAGGTTCTGATTCCGACTGCGCTTGCGTACGGTAGGCTGGGAGGCGTCCGGAATGCTCAAGATATTCTCGGAGGGTTGCGTCTTAGCGCGCGTTTCACGGATGCGTCGCTTATGTATGACTGTCCTCCAACAGCCACCTGTGTCGTCGTCAGTTTTGTCGTCGTAAATGTTCGGGGCAGCATCTTCCTCCATCCTTTCCCCGGTCGGAGTGTCCACCTCTCGCTGTTGGGAGGGAAAATCGGCGACGATGAGATCGGCAGCCACTCCCGCGGTATCCACCCCTGGCATCTTCGTTGTTGTCGAGGAATGCGCGCCGGCGTTCTCCGTCGCCGATTGCATCTTCTGCTCGTTGGAAAATGACGTTGCGGTAGATAAATGCTCCATCGAAATAGAGCAGTGAATTGGTCGAAGGCCCTTTGCACGCCCGTTTAGAACATGGGCCTCGGAAGAGCTGGTCGCTTGGCGCTCTTGGTTCATGGTGTAGAAAACACGCCAAGGCAGCTACGGCCCCGGCAGGGGCAGCCGCGTTGGAACTGCTTCAGAGCTGTAGAGGCGCGGGGAGCGGCAACAAAGCCCCGAGAAGAAACGGCGGTCGGTGGGAAACGGCGAGAAAGCCGCTTCCCATACGACTCCCGGCGAAAGCGGCCCGGGCAACGGCGGTCAAGCGCGGTCGGTGAAGGTCACGTAGTCTCGGTGGTTGCGGAGCGCGCCGACGACACGTCCCTTCACTTCGGTCGACCGATTGGAACTCTCCTTGAAGGGGAGGCCGTAAACGCGGGAAGAATAGCCATTCTCTCTTTGTGCTCGCTCTCGTGGCATATTCCACTTCAGTGACTGTTCGACTGACCCGGTTTCGACCCGCATGTCTCAGCCAGGTTGAACATCTCGGCCGCACCCTTACTCTCAGAGGTGCGCCCTCTCCTGTCGTAAACAGCCTTTCGCGATGCCTCCGCTTTCTTAATCGCCACAACGAACCATTTTAGGCTCTGCGCGAGGGCCTGTTCCTCTGTTTCACGCGCGGCAATGTGGCGCTTTTTGCGAGTTTTCGATGCACCGAATACTTCGCTCTTTTGACCCTGCGCCCTCCGAACCAATTTTTCCCTGCCCGGTGGTCACCGAATGTGCCACTAAAGCCCCCGAGTGTCGTGTTCCTGCCCTGCCTGGTCGCCATGGCACTCTCTCCTTTTGGCGATTCCGGAACGTCGCACAAGTGTGGGGATACGAGGAATGTTTTCAGCGCCTCCTTTACCCTGTTAGAGCTACGGAAACAGGCCTCGTCCCCGCAGGAAATGCCTTTCGGAACCTCCACTGTCTCTACTTCCTTCTCGATTCTCGGCGATGCCAGAGAGTCACTCAAGTGCTGAGGCTCGAGGAAGGTATCCAGCCCTACGCTGACCTTCATAGGACAAGCCTCGTCCCCGCAAGGAGGGCTCTCCGTTGGCTCGGTTTCGGCGTACGACTGCATTGCGCAGACCCCGATGCTGGAGCCCAGAGCGATCTACGCTACATTCTGCTGCGTCGGGTCTTTTCTCGGTTCGGCCGCTACCGTATCCCTGTCTAACCTAGATGATTCCGGAAAGTCGCCCGTGTGCTCTGATACGAGGAAGGTCTCCAGCCCCTCATTAACCTCCTCATCGCTACTGAAAGAGGCCCCGTATTCGCAAGGGACACCCTCCGGAATGGCCCCTCTTTTCAGACTGGCGACGGACTCGCTCTGTTCACGCTCTGTTTCTGAGGGTTTCGCCACCTCGTACTTTTCATGCTCTTCATTCACTGGCGAAACCTCCGTTTCTTCCAAAGTACAAACATTGCACTGGTCACTTTGATCTTGTCTCTCGTTCTCCACAGAAATACTGAAATGGCGCAACAATGCCTGTTTAGCCAGATCGTACCTCTTGAAGTCGGCATCAAAAAGTGAGCTAAGCAACAGGACACGCTGCCGGAAAGTGCCCCCAGCAACCCAACAGACCAAAAGTCGCGGTCCAGCTGTACCTCCGCGAAAACATTCTCGAAAAAAATCATGAAAACTTTGTATGTGTTCGCTGTCCACGAATACGTGCAGCCTAGAGCGTGCCTGCAGCCCCCTGAGATGCTGCATTTCCCTATCAATTTCCTCTATCTGTATTCTGTGCTGACGCTCATGCCTTCCGCGTTCTGTGTCCCGTCTTATGCATTCATCCTGCTCTTGCTTTATCTGGTGTTCTTCCCTTTCGCGTTCGCGTTTATCTTGCTCTTGCTTTCTCTGGTGCTCTTCCCTTTCGCGTTCGCTCTGTCCCTCCAAGCCTCCATGATCTCCTGGTCATCTCTGCCGCTAGCCTCTATCGCATCGATATTCCCCGCCTTCTTTAGCTGCTTCGCACTATCAATCCCGAATTCCCCGCATATCGCGTTTAGGTCCGTTCTGCGCAACTTCAATCCATGGCCACTTTTCTTTTGCCGACAAGTTTCTGAAAGAATAAAGTATAGAAGCAAGATATCTTTCAGCAAGGCTTTCTGCACCTTGTTACCAGGAAGCACCACGTTAAGCCTGGCAACTCTGAAGGAGAAAAGGTTGTGCACTCACCATGCCGAAGTCGAAGCGCAGCGCAGATAATCTCACCGCTGCCATCCAGTGTTGCGACTGGGGGTCCGAAGATGTGCAATATACTTTACTCGAGGAGGATTAAGGGAACGTAGGGGTGGGCCCGATATCCAGAACGTTTTAGAAACAAGCTTATATTACATATACGTACAAGGAAATTTAAAGTAGTACAGAAAAAGTTCAAGAAGAAGTTGTAGCATCAGATGACTCCAGCCGTCCGTCGCTTTTTTATTCCCTGCGTGGTCATTGTTCAGTCGCCTCCCACAATCCGGCGTGAGGAAACCGATGACTTCAGGTGCCACCAATTCGGAGGTTTGTTGCCCTTTCCCTCCAAGGGAGCTTTGTCGGAAACACAGGCACATCACTGGGCACACACAGGGGGTGGGAGATAACACACTGACCCCATCTCCGGCGTGGACGTGCCAATTTGGGCGGCTGATAGGTGATAGGTTCGTTCCTAATTGCCCAAATATCTCCTGACCGCGGCACTCCGGCCATACAACATCCCATTTGAGAACGACCTTGACGACGCCGTCCGCTCGTTTCCCATTATCGTGTTATCCGTGACAGGAGGTTGTCGTCGAGTGAATGGCCGATCACAAGAGCATCGAACGAGCCACTAAACTGGTGAGGTAGTGCGAGGAGTTCCTCACGATGTACGTCTTCGCGTTCGCAGTCAGTGGAGTTGGCAAACATATCTGAAACTACTCGGTCAGACGTACAGGCAGAATGTGTCAGCGCACTGAGGGGCAACGTATCTGCGCCGCCAAGGCCGAAGGTGAAGGAGATGTCTTGCGGCTCTATGTTGCCGAGACAATCCTCATGGAGCAATAGCACATGCGGAACGTCAGCCAGGGCATCGATCCATGTTTAGTGATTCTTCAGGTAGATCTGGAGGAACAGCTCGTCCAACGGCCACGTGTTCACGCCTTCATCACCACTCAGGCGGTTCGTGAGAGTCGCATCGACGATCAAGAACTGTGTAAGCTGCGCCGACGTCACGGTGACACCGCCGGCGTTTTGCCGCTGTGCTGAGTATCGCTTCCAACTTCAGCGCCGGCAGAGCGAAATGCATCGGGAACGAGTCGCCGAAGCTGAGAACCTTCGTAGAGACTGTGGGGGTTCCTCTCTGCGTGCGGCTAGGGCTGAAGGCGAGCTCCGGATCTAGCCCCACGCAGTCGCTTCGTGGTACTCCCAACCCGTAGCGCGGGAATCGCGGCTACGACGGGTTCGGACGAATAAGGCAACCAGCGGTGTCAACGGTAACAACGTTTATTGCTATTAGCAATAGCGAACACTGGCAGAGGGACGTCCTCTCACTAATAGTCGTAAATAGGCTTGCCTCGTTGTCTGGGTGGGTCAGACAAACGAGGTCACTCACGGGATGCGGCAGGTGCTGTCGTCCAGGCGATCCAAGGTGTCGGCGTCCCAAGAGAGCGAGTCTCCCCCGGTGGCGCGCTCTTATGCTTTTTTACTTTTTTGCGAGGGGAAGTCCTCCTCGCCCGCCGGATACGTTTCCCTTTCCCGTGAGCCGCGTAAGGGAAGAGGGGTACGCGCGTCATCACAGCGACGGAGAAAGGGAGGGCGCGTAGTGCCTCTCTCCCATGTCTACGCCGGCGCGACCCGTCGCCACGTGCGAACGGGACGCCGCGGGTACGCGGGAGGAAATGGAGGCGGGTGCTCCCCACAAGACGTATCCTGATGCCCAGCTCGATATGGTACGTGAGCATAAGGCGGAGCATAAGTTCATGATCTGCCTTGTGGGCTGTCCATTTCCGCCGCCGCTGATTGGCTGGACCTGTATTAGTGAGGAAGAGACTGTTTGGGGGTTCCTGTTTTCTTTTCATTGGTGCCCTCCCTCAGCCAATCAGCATTTTTAGCAGCAACCGAAATGTACAATGCGCTAGGTGGTCTCTTGCAGAATAGCCCCCTAGTAACCCGTAGTCACTTTTCTCTCCCTTTCTTTCCATTCTGATTCTGTCGAGTACCTAATAGGCCCATATATAACGACATGGTCAGGCTATGGCCTGCGACAATTACCCTGAGCTGATCTACTCATTAACAAATCACTGGCTTCTGGTCATATGTGATCTCAGCTGAATTTTTCGTGATATAATGGGGAGCCCTGCTTTAAGCTTGAAGTCGTGCTTCACTTCGCGTGTAGCGTGAATTGGTAAAATAAATATATAGTTCGTCATTTGTGGCGCACTCTACTAAAAAAATTATCCGTACCTTTTCTACGCCACAGACAGATGCATCATCAAGGCCAGCTTATTTCAGACTTTTTGCGGAACGAAGGCATCTCCTTGCCATCGTCTATTATTGTTGTCTTTTGGAAATTAGACAGGAGGAATCCAAACTCCATGCTATAGCTTCAAATTTTCTAAACACCTCTACCACTAATCCCGTGCGGTCTCGGCAGGTACTTAACGAAGCACAAGAATGCGATGTGTGTACATCTTTAAGCTCTGCATCTTTAAGAGCCACCAAAGCCAGCGATGACTGGTTCGATGATCACGGCGGCACAACGGTAGCGGCACGGCGGTGGCGTTCTTTGGCAGGATTCTTGTGACGAACCTGCAAGAACATTATTGTATGCGAAGTGTTAAACTGCTATGTCCTTAGGATCCTTACACTTTATCTATGATGTCAGGGTTATGAATGTTTTAAGGCAATCGTGCTCAATACTATGACAGTAGAAGGTCCTCAACTGCCAAAAGAAAAGCCAGTATGAATTCCCTGTTGGCACCTATACAATTACGTCTTTGTCAAAAACACAGTGTGATACATCCACTTAGCAATATATTTGCTAGGGGTTGCCACATATCGGTGCCATAATTTCGAGCTAACTCTCTACTATTTGAGCAAAATAATATGCATGGTATTGACATTGTGATTCTGCTACAATAACTAAGTAGTCATTCAACAGGAATCAATATTAGCGGATTTGCACTAAGCGTTCCGAGGTAATTGTAGCCAACTAAGTAACCAACTGTTGCCGCTTAGCTCGACGGACAATGCCGCCTCCCCACCCGGCACTCAGTCGGGAGGAGGCCGTAATCCTAAGGCAAATACAGACCGCGTCACTCCTCGCACCCGCAATGCTGCACGTGCTTCACCCAGAGCTCTATCCTAGTGGGCTGTGCGGTGTTTGTGCAGCGGGTCCGGCGGACCAATGGCACATCATGTGGGACTGTGCCAGGTTCCCGACGGCAGCTACCTCCAGGACTTACCCGCCCGAACTTCAAAGTGCACTGCAGTCTGCAGACAAAGACTCACAACTATGGACCGTCCAGCAGGCCCGGGGTGCGCTCAAAAAGCACAAGCCTCATGACCCACTACAAACGGGCCCAACTGGGCTAGTGCAGAGTAGGGTATAACCAGGCCCCGCACACTCTCAAGTTCAACAAATGGCCACAGAGGGCGAAAAATCAATCGAGGCGTGTTTCAGCGTAAGCGCGCAAGTGGAGCTACTGTAATTTGGTCGAATACTTTAATTTGTGCTTTTTCTGCTAGGGGCGCTGAACATGCTGAATTTTTTACTTTACACAAACCATTGACATAAACAATCGAGGTGTCTAAGGATGTTTTGTTACCTCAGGCAAATAGGCAGCTGATTTTTTTTTTATTTGATTGCTAAAGCTGCTTTTTAATCATAGCGTCAAGGTTTTTGTACTTGATTAACCGCCGACAGCCTATTGGTATCGATGTGTTTCCTGGCCGTTGGCGTTCGAATACTACGGCGGTAAAACATTTTCGAAAGCATGCTGGTTTCGTCTGCGAGTCATTACATAGACTTGCTGTAAAGAGGTCTACTCTTGGCAAAACATAGTGCCTCATTTTGTTTAGGCGTTGTTTATCATAATGAATGCGGCGGAGGTTGAGGGAGTACGCTTGAAGGTACGTTTTTATGCCGTTGATCTCCATAACACCGTAAGTACGCAAACCGATGTCGCAGAACACCCGATGCATCATTGTGTGTTCTCCGTCATCGCTTGTTTGCTGTACGCCTACTAATTATTCATTTCTTCAAGTGTTGTATACTCCTTTTGTCCCTGTTCTCTTGTGCTTCACTTACAGTATGTCGTTCCGTCAGCTGTAATGCGCATTTGCAAAACCAATACGTTTGATAAGACGCAGTGGTTATCATAATTTCACTACACATGTATTAAGCTGGCACATATGGTTCAGATACAGATGCCTGTATGCGGACTTGCACGACGTTGATGCGGAGATTAGGATAATTATGACACCCGTAAGGAAGAGGCAGCTGACGGCCGTAAGCTGTTGCGTTCTTTCCGCCAAACTACCCGGCCTGGTAGTGCTGTAAAGATGCTGTATAAAAGTGACACGCGGTGACAGGGAAATTATTATACTTAGCAGCCGACCGTACGTTTTGTAGCTTAGGTCTTCTTTCTTGTGCGTTTGTGCTACCCTTAATAATGAGCCATTTCTTGACTATGTTCTTGACTATGTAACCGCGTTTGTGTGGATGCGTAGACGTGTGCTTTTTATTGTACTTGCAAAATGCAAATAAAATATTTTCAGGCTTACTCAATCTTTGGTGTCGTGTGCGTTTATTCCAGTCGAGGCCATCGTGCCACCTGGAAACCGCATTCTGTTAGTAGCCCTACACGAAATGCAACAGCTGTAGCGCGGCGGCACAACTCGGGGTAACGGCGGCGTAATAAACGAAAAACCGCTCGGGATGCCCTTAAAAGTCAGTTCAGAGTGTGCCTTAACTCGATATGACTCTGCGCTACACGTATTCTGCTGCGCCACGATCGTGCTCCCGCCAGTTTGGTTGCTGTGTGGCAAACGTAGCGCCTACATATATATGTAGGCGCTACGTTTGCCACACAGCAACTAAACTGGCGGCAGCACGATCGAGGCGCAGCAGCCAGAAACCCAGTAAAGCCACAGAACACCTGGTAAAGCGTGTGCAAAACCCCGTTTCCGTTTCCTGTTGTACAGCGCCACCTGTGGTCCCATACTTTAGTTCATGACGCCACCGCTACGCTTATTTCCGTAGCACTGTGGAAGGTACAGTTTCCCTTCTCTAAGTTTGTATAGGTGTTCTGTGGTATAACCCCGGGTCGACGCTTGGCCAGCGTCAGGACGCGTTAAACCATCGGTTGCCGGCGCTTTATTAAAGTTATTCCTATCCTATCCTATCCTACGTATCGACGCTACGCGGCGCGTACCTCACATCGAGTGTCCCCTCGCGGACTGAAACGCGCGTATAGGGCATGTTGCCGTTGCAAACTAGCAAGCGCTTCTATCATTCATACAAGTTAACTTAGTCAATGATTTACCTAGCGTGGCAATTTCAGCCCAACATTCATAACGGCCTTGTTTGTGTGTTTCGGTATGCAATTCCTCTTAGTTCAGTTTACCACTGAATATCTCTACATAGCGTCCAGAAAACAAAGGCATAAAGGTTTCATATCAATCACTTTCCCATCTCCCCTTTACCGTTCTAGATTCTCCAGCCTGCCAGGGCATTACATACTTCTAAGACTCCGCAAGGTGCCTTTATCCCCATGTACAAAAACATGTTCCTTTAAATTGTACAGTGAAACGTTACCTGTGAATATACTTCTGTATCTACTGTGAATTTTCGCTTTTGCGATGTACCCAAGACCATAGAGAAATGCTCTAAATGTTGTAAAGATGCACTATTATTTTGGGATGTGCTTCGAAGAACTCTTAAGATGGACTCCGTTTTGAATCAGCATACAATTCGATACTTGATTTCACCTCACTGGGAATACGTGTCTTTTTATATGCTTTTTCCTAATTGGACTACATAGCGTATGGAAGACTCGCATGTTGAATTGAGATGCTGCACCCATTGTTTCGTCGAAATTTCAGTGTGTCAAATGATCGGTCACTTCAAGGGCGTGTATAACTTGAGTTTCAACTGGACTGGTACCACCTCTAGATAGGTTGTTTGTCGTCGTCATTTTTCACAGCGGAAGCTGTTATATGGGCTCATTCCACTAGCTGTTTCGGTTAGCGATGGTGTCCGCCGCCGCTGCCAGTGTTTGTATCAGCTATAGCCGCGAATGATATAAAGAGCGCAATTAAGCCCGACAGGTGAAGCATCGAAGCAACGTTTGGTGCCTCGCGCGTGAGAGAAGAAGGCGGGCTTCGTCTTCGCATTCGTCCTTATCGCACGGGCGAGATTGAGCCGCGATCGTCGGCTCCCCTCGCACGCTGTCACTCCCAGATAAGCGTAGGGGGTGTCGTCGCCCACGTCGACGGCAGAAACGCACTTGTAGTCTCCGTATGATTACCTCAGGAATAAATTTCCGCATGGCTGCCATTGGCTGTTTTTGAGCAGACGCTCTTTCGACGCTAGCACCAAGGTCCTGTTCAGTTACGGCCCTAGCATGGGGGCGATACTTTGGCAAAATCGCCGCGCACACGATTGTTTACTTTGTCATGGCAACAGAAACAGCATGCGCGCAGCGCAGCCTCCCCCCAGCGCTCTTTCTTTTTTCTTTGTTTTTATTATGACGAGCCGCTCCGCTCCCTCTCCACCCTTCCTCATGCGCCACGCGGCTTTACTTATGCTTTCTTTTTGCCTGTGCGGAGCGCGTATTTCTTTATTTCTTTTTCTATCGCGCGCGTGCGCTACTCCAGGCATTAGACAGTTTTAGTTACACGTACGTAGAGACTTCACGTACGCAAACGTGAAAAGCCTACGTACCTTACGTGCACGCCATCTGAAACGCTTTTAGCTACACGTACGCGACGCACGCCAAGAGGTAGTGTTCCTGTATATGCTCCCGCAGGGAGCAGAGTTGCGCATACCTTTTCCGGCGCCGCTCGCACCGCTATTGGCCGAGCGCGAAAAATGACGTCAAATGATCCGCGCCGCTGTGAAGCCAACTTTACAGGCGCATCGCCGACTCATGCAAACTCGTCGTTTCCGTCAGTGCCATCGCCATTGCAATCAGCGGACCGTTGATCGTGCGTTGAGAGGAGCAGTTGCGGGTTTCAGGTACGGTATTCGACGATGTGAAGTCAAGGACCTTGGTGAAGTGATACGGAACACATCGTACTGGCACTTGTATTCAAGTATGACGGGGTGCAGCGCACCACACTGCACAAACCGCACGGCATTCAGCCATAGGAGTAAATGCTTCAGCCAAGCAAACTAGCTGGAGGCACACTGATACTACAATAAGAGTGTTGTTGCTAACAAGTCTGGGCTTGTTGACTTTGAAGGCACCCTTCAGAGTTTAAAATTGAAATGAATAATATGTACCTCTCTCGTCAACTGCAATTTCTGAAGAGCTAGGACATCTTTGCAGAAAGCACACAAGGGAACAAGGACAAAACGGGTGCTAAGTTGGCGTATGCATGTTTAGCTCTCTAGCTGTGATAATTGTAATATATTCCTTCTCCGTGTGAAGTTTTGAGAACAGTAAAATTGATTCTAGTCAATTTATTGTCTTCAAGTGCATAGGCTTATTCATTTTGTTAACTAATTGCTGCCATATAAGCTAAGCCGCAATTGTAGTGTGCTAGCTTGCGAGCACCATGTATCAGCCAGTAGAACAAAAACTTGTTCAATTAAACACGCTAGAAATCTACGTTGTGCTTTGGTGAATGCTGTTTCCTGTGGGCGGGAGTGGAGTGAATGCACTGTTAAATGACGTAAAATTTCCTTGCCTCTGATGCGATAGGTCACAAAGCTTTGTAACCTGGCTTTTTGGCCAAAGCCTGCTTCAGTGATTTCATTGATTTGATACAGTGTCTTCAACTACTGGCTTTTTCTCTTGAGTGGTAAGAGATCAAGAAAAATGTCTTGTCAGATTACAGTCTGCACTGTACTGTGAATAATTACTCTGCAAGTTTGCCATCTTGATGCGATTAGTGCAATAAAAATAACCTGTTGTTACTCTTAATAGCTTGTTGCCTTTCCAGTTTCTTTGAATTCTGCCCCCAAGGTTCCAAGAACCAGCACACTTGGCCTGCTGCCGTTCATGCATTCCCTTGTATGAAATAAATTTGATCTAGAAGCTCTTGCATCTTGAATCTTTTTCTACTTGCAGATTTGCTGCTACTATATAGCTGATTAGTCTGCGGTATGAATGAATCGTAAAAGTAAGCTTTGCTTAAAATGTGCGCATGTGAACATTTGAAACGCGCTTAAATCTGTGTCTGCACCTCATGTATCGAAAACGTGCAGCTGCTGTGAACGATGGTTAGTGATAAATGACGCTCTGTTAACGGTCACTGACATAACTGCAGGCACGATAGCTCTCTTGACGACGGTAATTAATCGGCTGGTTTCGGCAGCCAAAATGCGCTAAGTGTCCACCTTACGTGTGTGAAGTTTTAAACACTTTATAAAACATTTCTTGCTTTCTGACAATGATAAGACAACTTTATATGCTTGCTGAAAATCATTGCACCGCCTTTTGTGGCAACGTACTGCGCCTTTGCGAGCGAACTTTGGAGCTGTTCGAGCCACGGGAGTATTTTATTTTTGGGAATCAGAGGCGGTCCGACCCCCTATTTGTACGTTCATGCGTGCGTTTGTATATGCGTGTTTACATAGGTACATACAAAGTTTCGGTTGGTTGGAAGCCCACCCCCTCCGACTGCACGAATGACTCGTTCGAGCGTAGACTGTATTAAGAAGTGCCCTTTGCTAAGCGCCTGCGAACAATTGGCGCTTGTAGCTCGCGACCATTAGAGAAAAAGGCGGAACACCGCCCGGCATTTGGCTCCTGCGCGCGCGAGGAGTGGCTTCGCTGCAGAGCTGGATCACGACGGCGGACCTATGCGCAACTCTGCTCCCTGCGGGAGCATATACAGGAACACTACCAAGAGGGACCCCGTAGCTCCATCTATCGGGAAATGTGAACACGGCCGTAGCCACTTCTATCCCGTCGCCGTGTTTCGATGCGAGCCGTCTGCGCGCGCGCGGCCCGCTATCGCTTGTTCGTGATTTTGCGGAACTCCCGCGTGAAGCTGTATACGTGCGCAAGAAACGCACGCAAAGAATTGAATCTCACGTACGTCCGTGAGACGCGCGCGCGCCCGCTACGTTCTACGCATGCGCACTGCTCACACGTAGAACCTCTACGTACGCAAAGCCTGTACGTACGTGTAACTAAAACTGTGTATTGTTTTTGAATTGGCGCGTGGTGTGCAGTGGGTTTTTTTATGCGTTAGCACGCACGCAGTCTTGTCCGTACTTTGACTATGCCAGCATATGCCAGAACATGTATAAACTCCACTTCTAACACAACACTTCTTAGGCCTAGCTTTATTGACTTCTGTTTCCGAGAACAAATATTTTCGCATAACTTGGTATGATACACGTTCACAAAGGAAACAAAGGTGAAAAATACATGACATATACATGATTACTAAACAACACAAAAGTTCACAGACAGTGAAGTAACAAAAAAATATAAAACTCAAGAAAACACGAAGGTCGTTTCATGTACACACATTATAATGCCCTAAAAACCAAAGTCTAGAAAAGCTTCTGATATGCGCACTGAGTTGTTCTGATATACTCACTGAGATATTGCACAAAACTGGACGACGTGTATGACATGGTCATGACAACTCAAGAAAGGCAAAATTCTCTGGTAATGGCGAAAACAATGACACACAAAATGCCTAAAGATAGAATAAAATGCTAAGATTGTTTCATTGACAGCCGCACTAAAAAAAAGCAGAGCTTACTTATAAACCTGCACAAAAGTATATGAAATGCGTGACATGTTCATTACTACTGAACAAAATGAAAAAAGACATTGCAGAACAAAAATAACGTTGTACTAAAAGCGGAAATACATATTATCACGTTATTTTGCACTTGGCCACAGCTTCAGTAACTCGTGCAAGGGGGAACAGATGGTAGTCAGCTTTTACAGCAGCACGTAGGAAACATTAACAGAAAGGCCTATTCGTCATTCAAAGGCCAGGTAAAATAAACCAACGACACGACTTCTTTTTCACCCCGAATGCAATTCTTAGCAGTAAAATTACGTCAATTAAGGCACTAAGTCATACCTACTGGGCACTCCTTTGTGTAATAAACACGAACTTGGAAAAACCTGCATATAGGACACTTTAAATGCTCATGCTTGCCAGAAAAGAAAGCCTATCATGCCTACACACGAAGGTTGTTCGCGCGGTTTTACGATCGGCAACTATTGAGATAAGACACAAACACGAACAGTAATTTTTTTCAGCTGTTAGTACGCTTGTAAAACGTGGCACAGAAAAAGCACTGAGGGCGGAATGGGGGTAGTGGGCACTTTCCAAAATGCCGAGGCAATGGATCTAACTCAATCGGCTACTCAGGCAGGGCAAACGTCTTCTAGTCCCGAAAGGTTTTCATAATCTCACTGTGGATTTATTAAAAGAACTTTAACGCCAAACGCAATCGTGTGGCCCTTCCTTAGTGGAGAAGTGCGGTCAACGTATTTGAAATGTTTAACTCTGGTTATAGATCGTTTCCGAAGGGAGCCTTTGTAGTCAAAATAAATGAGTCTGGTCTTTTCTAAAACAACGATGAGTTAATTGCCCGCATACTACAATAAAACCTGGAACAACGCTATAGACAGTACTGAGAGATGGCAGTTTATATTTTAACTTTTGTTTTCATCGCGCTCAGACACACATTCAAAATGTATATATAAAAGCATAATGCGAAGGCTCTCACCTTTGAGAGTGTAGGATAAAATTCTAATGAGAAATTTGGATGATTAGGACAATTTTCATAGTATAATGCACTGCACGGAAGCCGCGCAGTTTTGCCCAGGCGAGCGCATTTACTCGCGCGAAGCGCTGTACCACGGCGGCCGCAAGACGGCCTCGCAGCTGGCAGAACGAACGTTGCACTAGTTTTTCACGAGCGCTGTTATCAAATCATACTTGAAAGCAAGAGACATGCTTCCTTCGCCCTCTTTATCTTGACTCTAAGAACAGTTTACACCCTTTGGCTTGCCCCTTCTGCCACACAAAGATAATCGTCATCTGCCTTTGTGCGTTTCCTTTCTTTATCGCTGCAAGCTCGGAACTGTCCAGTGACGAACGGCACGCGCGTTATCAGAAGGGGCACTCCAAAGGGTGTAAACTGTTCTATGCTGATAACGCGCGTGCCATTCGTTACTGGAAAGTTCTGGGCTCGCAGCGATAAAGAAAGGAAACGCATCAAGGCAGATGACGATTATCTTTGTGTGGCAGAAGGGGCAAGCGAAAGGGTGTAAACTGTTCTTAGAGTGTTTGGCGCGAGCGAGCAGCGGGGCGTCCTGGCGGCGGCAGCGCCGCGATAGCGGAGCGCAGTCGCTCCCCGGCCGTTCAAAGCGGGTTCAAGTTTTTTGACCAAGACTGTACATCTAGTTCCGGATTTCGCGCTATTGGCTAGTTGCTCATAGCACTTCCGAGCGACGAGCGACGAATTCTACATTTCGAGAACCGTGCGATCTGTTCAAGCGACGGCCCCTTTTTTTCCCTCGAAGCCGTCGCTCGTCGCCGTCGCGCACAAAATTGCACTAAGGGGTTTAGCCCTAAGACTGAACTGTTTTTGCTCATGCATTGAAACGGTGCGATATATGTTATATTATGTCTCCTGTTGCGGTTTTCGAGCACGGTGCGAATCTGGAAGGGTGCTTGTCTGTACGAAAGCGGTGAATTGCCAAGCAGCGAGTTATGCATCGGCATCGAATATAACTGCTACTGCGTGGAATTACAACTGCCAAGGCCTTTTGCATACGCTTATTGTTTGGGACATGCCTGTGCATTTGCTAATATGAGTTGGTGCTTCAGAGTTATGCCATATGTTGTGCCTAAACAGTGCCTTTCATCTTATTTTTGTGCACATGAGGAAACTGTGGCAAACTTATTTAATCAGTTTTTGTCAAGTGCCTCGGGATCGAGGACACGGTGACCATCGGTGTGTACTTTACCAGATAGCTTGCTAGATTCCGCATATCTTCCTTTACTATCGCTTGATGAATTTAGGTCCTTTGTCTTTAACCTTAAGACGAATAAATTACCTGGCTTCGACAAGATCTCTGTCAGTGAACTCCAGAGAAATTTTGATGCAATGAAACGTGTAGTGCTCTTTTAAATTCTATTTTAGATGGTGGTGTGATTCCAGTTGAAATGAAAACCGCAATTGTGATTCCGCTTCATAAGCAAGGTGGATGCAATAGTATTGAAAATTACAGACCTATTTCGACTATTTCCTGCATAGCTCAAATATTAGAAAAACACGTGGCTCTCACGGTAACACTTAGATTTAGGTGCACGTTAAAGAACCCCAGGTGGTCGAAATTTCCGGAGTCCTCCACTACGGCGTGCCTCATAATCAGAAAGTGGTTTTGGCACGTAAAACCCCATAATTTAATTAATATATAGTGTTAATCAAACACAAGCCCCTTAGTTTGATGGCGTCTGCGTACATAATATTTTATAAGGTAAAATGAAATTAAAGCATTTTGGCACACGGTAAATTTGTGGACTTTAGGGTGCACAGAGAGGCGATGTATTAATCTTCCCAGACACATATGTACTTGTTTTGAGACGAAGATTTTATGAAGCGTGATAATTTTTCTTTAGCGCACCTTAACCACTTCAGTAGGAAAAAAGCTTTGGTTTCAGGTAGTTGGTTCAATGTGCAAGTATATGCATAGCCGCATGCAAAATTCATGTGCATGGAAGAGATATGTGAAACAAAATGGTGCCTTTCCCAATTTATTATTTGCTTCTTTGTTTGTCTTTTTCGTGCACTTCCCTGCCTGTACTTATGCTTATGTCGCCTTTGATGCATCATATTTATCACATCTGATCTTTAGTTCACATCTGAAGCCATGCTATACTTTAGTTATATTGCATTCTTAACTAGTCCCAATAATTGATCACGTAATTATGCAAGCTGCTCCTCAGAAGCATAGCACTCTTACCGTAATGGGAATGAAAAGCTGCCATATATAACAAGAAATTTGATGCGCAAGATTTTAATGCCAATGCTCCTTGCAGTTTTACACTCATTTGCTACACACTAGATAATATTGTATACTTAATTTTATTTATTTGTGAGGAAGTGTAACGGAATAATTCTAACAGCACCAGGAAACTAATTTCGTGAGAAGGCCAACCGAATAGGAAATATGACACGCCTCTTTACCGCTTTGAGACTGGGCAGGTTATTGCAGCAGAACCACGTACGACAAGACACACTTAGAAACAATGGAGTGCAGCCCATGCATGAATAACTTTATGTGAAATATAAGCAAAGCTAGCTAGACCTGCGGCCTCGCATGAGAATATACAAGACATTTCTAAATGCACTGTACACTCAGTCAGGAACATCCATACGCCGTACGGGACGTTATCAAATGAGCTGCTGTCTTAGAATATGGCACACAAAAAAGTTTGTTGCACAATTTACGTTACCAGCTCATCTGGTAACCTCTGCCATACAAGTGCATGCATTTTGTGCCAGAAATGCGTTTGCTGGTCAGTAATGTGGCACATATTTCTCTTCGGTCGTAGCGTCAACATTTTGTGAGTTTGCACACGTTTGTTCTGTGTTTAACTTTTCATTGTATACTTTATTTTTGAGAAAGTAGAGCCAATTAATAATAACGGATATTTTTACGCTGTAATACTGATGGAACTTTAGTTTTATGTCTTATGTTTTATTGCAAGTTGTGTTGTAATGTTCATGGGCATCATTGCAATCTGATTTTATGTGTTTGTCAGTATGTTTCTCAAATTATTACTCAGTTTGTGTTGTGAGTGATCAATAAAGATTTTGACCTTTTAAATGAGAAAATGTTTCATTTTAGTAACTCGGCGACTGCAGATTACATCCAATTCACCAAGCATAAGTGCAGGAGCTGCTTAAGAAGCAATCAAATATTCCCCACATGTAAGTATTGCGAAACCCTTCTAACATGACCATGGCTCTATTGGGAAGAGTACTAGCGCTCTGTTCTGAAAGAGTACAAGAACTCTGTTTGGGGGAGTAGAAACACTCGGCTTGGAGGAGTAGAAGCATTCGGTCTGGGGGAGTACTATTACCCTTGTGGGGAGAGTATTAGCACTCTGAGGAAGAGTACTAGCACTCCCTTGCGGTTGAGTAATAAAACTCTGTCAGGAGGAGCTATTCCACCACTCTCTCTCAAAGAGGGTCGATCTACTCTAGAAAAGTGAGTGAAATCTGGGGCAAGCAGAAACTCCCTCGAAGAGAGTGCCCGGAACTCTCTTTGTTTTTAGAGTGTGAGAACGCTAACGGCAAAAAAAACGACTAATTGGTCATCGCTAACTAAATGTAGCTCGTCTAATATCTCTTGAAATATCGTAATTCCTTCGCGAAAGTAGTCGCTTGCACCAATACTCAGCACGCTGAAATGAGTTTGTTAGGGTCTTCAATTCACCCGAAGCATAATATCCAATGTTTTTTTTTTTTCTTGCCACCACTGGATTGTAGCAATTGGCAGAAACAATCGCGCACATCAATGCGTACCGAAGGGGATAAGAGCCAATTTACAATGTATATGCACTCGTAGATTGCTCAGTGTTTATTAAAATTGAGAACAAATGGTAAACGCTAGAACGTCAGGTTTTCAAGTTCGAAACTCGGCCAACTCTGCAAGAAAAATATTTTTGAGTGCACCTATTAAGTAATTAATAATGGCCAAGCCAGGCGGTTATAATTTGCGCTTTATTTTATATTGCAGCACGTCTGGTAAAGAAGTAGTAAGAATTCGATACCACGATCGATCGATTGGTTTGTTGAAATTCACCCCCACCGTTGGCGTCCGAGACGCACCGTCAGAGACGGTCTGCACAGGTGGCTCAATGGGTGACTTAAGCTCGAAGAACAGATGCTGCAGTAACGAACGAACAAAACCTTGTATTTACAGATAAAATTACAAAGTTCAGTTACAAGAATGCATAGTTTCAACAGTACATCAGTTACAAATAGTGACACTGGTTTGGACCACACAGGGCGACCCTATTTCGGCAGAGCCGATGGTGCTTAGCACCGAAGCCAGGTCCAGAACTCTCCGATCGGAGCGCTGCGGCCGCGTTTTCTAGAGGCAACGCTCCGCCCAAAATCATTACTGGCGAATTACCGCCGGGTTCCGTCCCAACTGGACAACCCGTTCGCCAATCACTGCGTTCAACAGAACTTGCGTGCGTGATTGGCCAGTCGAACAACCATCAATCAAAGAACGTCTCTTTAGTACAGTTCACAGTGTAGAATCCTCACCCAAAATACACAATATATAACAACAAAGGGGTGAGGGTCACGCCAGCTGTACACGCCACAAGTTCCGAGAAACGGCACGCGAGCACAGCCGGCGTAACAAGCGCTGACCAACAAAGCACGCGCGCAAAACCCAAAAGCCAGGAAACGTCGGGACGATGTTGTCAGTGCTCGAACACGAGCGCGACACGACCAGATTCCAAGAAACAGAAGGCCATGGGGCGCCATAAACAAGCACTTGCTTGCAAGCCAAACTGTTACAGAGGAGCACGGGATAATTGTCCACCCGCCAAGGTCGGGCCCGTGTCCGGGCCATAAGCCGAAAAAGACGTCCCCTCGGCGCCTCGGAACCGAGACAAAACCGTAGGCTCTTGTGCGGTTCTAAGAAACCATACACCGATCAGCGCGTGGTGCAAACCCACAAAAAGCAATGCAGCTCGCGCGCCCGCTTGCTGCCGCGCGATCCCCGCTGCCCGCGTCCAGACCCGAGCCACGCATACTCCAAGGTCACCCACTAGAGCACCGCGGAAGTAAGACGCGCACGACTATTAGCGCGTCTGACGCCCATTCGGGGAACCTCAAGCTGTGAATAAGGTCACAGCCGCCAGCTGGCCGCGCGCAAGCAAAACGCCTGCGGGGATTCCGAGGAAGCGCATCGCGACGGGGTCCGAAGCTCCCTTTTCACTGTGATGCGCGCCCGCTACTGTGGCGATGGTGGTCCTCTCCGCTCCCCGAACTCTGCGGCAGCCATGGGTGCCGGCAGGTGGTTATTTTGCTTGCCTGCAAGGCCCCGCTCCGTGTCAACCATTGACAGCCATTACTCAAGTGTGCAAACAATCTCGTCGAGACGCGTGCCCCCTGCCCAGATGGCCCACGCCGTCTTTTTGGATTTGTTTTGCAACCGCGCGTATCGGGGCTTACAGAAGTAATCAAAATTTATTTTCTGCTCTCTTTTTTATTATTCATTGTAAAGTCGTCGATCCAGTAATTACGCTATGGAGCCTCAATTTGAAGAGAAAAGAAAATGCATTACATCAACGCTCATGTTTCGCAGAGTGCAGTGCGTACGTTAGGATCACCCGCTGCGATGGCTTCAAGGCAATGACAATGCGCTGCCGAGAACGTGTTCGTTCCTGGCGTTGGCGGTCGCATTCTAATGCAGGCGCAACGCTAAAACGAACGCGCACTGCTCCTTGCGTGAGTTAGAGAAGCCCGGCTAGTCTAAATTAATCCCGAGCCCGTAGTGGTGCGTGACCTTGAGTCGCTACCCCCCCCCCCCCCCCGGAACACGCCCCACCCTCGCTTCCCACTTTGCAACTGCGATTGGTGCGATGGCCGAGCGCGTTGACACTACCTGTCTGCCCTGCAATCGCGAGGCCCCGTCGGCACGCCCTTGATGGCTCAAGTTCAGTGGGTCACGATTGTGCAACACGCATCTAGCGAGCTTATCTGAAACCTTGGCCACCTTGGCGTACATGTGAGTACTCACAGTCGTGTATCCCAAGCTGTGCTCTCGCCAGGAACGGCAGTTGCGGCTGCCTGCAGATGCGTGAAGGTTTTCCTTTCTTTTTTCTTTTTTGCCTCATGCTTTTTTTCGGTCTCTGCATTAGCTGCGTGTGTTTTTGATGGATTGATAAGTCGACGCTAACGAATGAGATATGCGGCGGCCACTGTTTAGATAACATCTCAGAGCCTTCGCTATTATGGGGCAGAACGCAATAAGCGCTTGCGCGCGCAGTGTTGCCAAAATTTATGATTTTGCTTATTCAGTAACGACGAAAGCGGGCTTTCACTGAGACTGAAATACCACAGTTCTCGAAAGTGTGTTATAGCTGTGTCACACGAGCAGATTTGGAAGGCCTTCCAGTGAACGGCCTTCGAAATGTCGCAGCTCTATCGACTCAAAGGAGTCGTCGCGCTGCTACACGGCACTTTTGAAAGGCCGTTGAGTGGTTCCGGCGTTTCTCGCCAAATTGTGTGGCGCTGCGGATATTTATTTTAGTTTGCATGTCACGAAAAGTTTAACATTAAAACCAATTAAAAGCACTATAACTTCTTTTCTGTTTGTTTATACATTAAAAAACTGTTTATGCATTGCCATACATATATGCTTAGTTTTTAAGTTGTTGAGTAGCGAAACTGCGGCAACGCTTGCGTCGCTGCAAGTGGCTATTGTCGAGAGTATGTGCAGTGCGCACATATCAAGTGGCAAAAATATTTTATTGAATAATTAATAACACTCATATATAGTATTTTTAGAGCATTTCGGTTCGATTTGTTCTTTCTAACACTGAGTGCGAGGACACTGTGAACGAGAAGGCTTGTTCGCGCTGTTTTCATTTCCGTTGCTCAAAGGCCATCGAGATTTCGATAGAGTTGTAAGATGCTCCGTTGACTCAATAGACTATTGACTCGGCGGCCTTGACTTGAGCTTTGATTCAACCGACTATCGGTTGGAAGGCCTTCCAAATGCCCGTGTGACACGGGTATTTTTCTCTCTCCGCTTAAGTGTACTATTATTCCCCCACTTGGTGACCATAAGGAAATAAGGAAATAAATAGCATACGTGTCGCCCGGCATCCTAGGGTTCTTTCTCTGCCAGCAGCTGATATTTCAAATATTCATGGTCTCAGTTGAGCATGCCTCACCTTGAGTTTCGTTCCCATTTTATACCGTGCTACCGTTGTTTTCAGCAGTTTAGCAAGTTTCACAAGTCGCGTGTTTTCTGCGGCTCTTAAAGAACTCATGCATTAACGGTACTGCATTAGACGTCACGTTGTTACCCTTGGGTTTTAGCAGCAAGATGCCAAATTGACACATACGACGTCCTTCAAATGGCAAACGCAAACGCTTTAGAGACATCGCAGTGAAGATAGTTGAGTCTTTCTTGTACAGCAAATTACTAGAAGTTGACGACATCGCTAATATGTGATAGTTATAAAGTAAATAAATAGTTATGGCTCATTAGCTTTTAATTAATTACTTTACCGCACATGCCTTTCTATGCCCCCAAAATGTATGCCTGCCCGAGTATGACTATAACAGATCTTTCTCGCAGATGGCATCCAACAACAGAGCTTGCCAACTGGACGGGCTTGTAATAAGCCAATGACACAGCGCAAGAAAGACAGAGAAATGAAAGAAACCGCACAAAAAATGCGGCAAATTGGTTAATCAGGGGTCACCGCGCACTTCTTTATATTCCACCACCCCTTGTAATGCGTTCCAGAAAAGAATAAAGACGGTCAGTCTAGTGCGCCTTCTCTATAATTTGGGCTTTTGCAGATTCAGTCTGGCGCCATACATTTTGCTCATTCTTATGGACCACATGATCACAACTGCAGCCGCCATGCATGCGGGGCTAACCCACCTTACGTGCCGCTGACATTACATATTTTTTCATCTTTTTGAAAAAAAGCGTGCAGATACCACGCATTGTGAGAATCATCAGCATCACCCTGGCTACGCCCACTGCAGGGCAAAGGCCTCTCCAATACTTCTCCAACTACGCTGGTTATGTGCTAATTGTGGCCATGTTGTCCCTGCAAACTTCTTAACCTCATCCGCCCACCTAACTTCCTGCCGCCCCCTGCTACGCTTCCCTTCCCTTGGAATCCAGTCCATAACCCTTAATGACCATCGGTTATCTTCCCTCCTCATTACATGCCCAGCCCATGCCCCCCGCCCATTTTTTTTTTTCTTGATTTCAACTAAGATGTAATTAATTCGCGTTTTTTCCCTCACCCGAATCTGTTCTTTTCTTATCCGTTAACGTTGCACCCATCATTCTTCTTTCCATAGCTCGTTGTGTCGTCCTCAATTTAAGTAGAACTCTTTTCGTAAGCCTCCAGGTTTCTGCCCCGTAGGTGAGTACTGGTAAGACATAGCTGTTATACACTTTTCTTTGGAGGGATAATGGCAACCTGCTGCTCATCATCTGAGAATGCCTACCAAACTAACCCCAGCCCATTCTTGTTCTTCTGATTATTTCAGTCTCATGATCCGGATCCGCGATCACTAGCTGCCCTAAGTAGATGTATTTCCTTACCACTTCCAGTGCCTCGCTACCTATCGTAAACTGCTGTTCTCTTCCGAGACTGTTAAACACTACTTTAGTTTTCTGCAGATTAATTTTTAGACCCACCCTTTTGCTTTGCCTCTGCCGGTCAGTGAGCATGCACTGCAATTGGTCCCCTGAGTTACTAAGCAAGGCAATATCATCAGCGAATCGCAAGTTACTAACGTATTCTCCATTATCTCTTATCCCTAATACTTCCCAATCCAAGTCTCTCAATACCTCCTGTAACCAAGCTGTGAATAGCATTGGAGAGATCGTATCTCCCTGACTGACGCCCTTCTTTATTGGGATTTTGTTGCTTTCTTCATGGAGGACTACGGTAGCTGTGGAGCCGATATAGATATCTTTCTGTATGTTTATATATGGCTCGTCTACACCCTTATTCCGTAAGAGAATTCCGTGTAAGAATGATTCCGTGTGAGAATCCATCATACACAACGCACTTTACATTCAGTATTGTTAGGTGTTCCGCAAAGCGTTGCCAGGTGAATGAGCGTCTTTGCACGAGGGAAGCAACTGTGTGTGCGACGCAAGCGTGTGCGTGACGACAGCAGCGAGACGACAGCGCTGACAATATCAGGACGGCGACAAGATGAAGGCTCCAGCAAAGAAATGTCACAACCTGTTCCGTTACGACCTTTGTTAATCCCAAAAGCGTCACGATATTGTACAACGTATACGTACCGTTGACAGCCACCAAGGAGGACCTGGAAAACGTGGGCCGATCCAGAAGGCCGCTGCAATCATCTCAAAACCCTTTATCTGTTGCCACTGTGGCAGAGTGGGAACACTGCATCTCGTAGAGCAAGCGAACGATAGTGGTAAGTCCGTGGCCGAAAGAAAACAGGAGCAAGCTCTCCTCATATGCCTCGTGACGCACGCGGCATATGTTCAGACAGCTATAAGTCAGCGTTGGCACGATGGAAGTGTGTTCGCAATCGTGCTGATATCATAAGTTAATCATAGGGGCGGGGCCATAACGTCTTGTTCGGTCCACCAGGTCTTCTCAGAAAGCCCATGTCTGCTTTATTTTTTATGGGAGTTTGTGTTAATTTCATTGCTTCTGGTGCTTCCATACCACAGGGTGCGCTCATTCTCGGTATTAGTCTGCTGGACACCGAAGTAAAGCTTTTTTTTCTTTTAATATTTTCCCCATGTATCAGCGTGTTGTCAGTCAAGTGAACCAATAGAAGAAACAATATCGCACGAAGACATGAATGAATTAATCTTTATTTGCCATTGAACATCGAGGAAGCTGAGAAAAAAAGCCGTAAAGAGACGGCTTAAAAGCTCTCAACCCCCTGACAACGCATGGCAGTGACAAGTCAGCCAAACACGCAATCAAGAAAACGAATAGAAAAATAAAAGACAGTGATGGCATAAATTTGGTGCAACATGTCAGCACATATAGAAAACACCACTGGCAGCTGTACGTTGACAAATACGTGAAATCTATAAGGTATGCTGGGAAATTCGTTAACGAAGAACCAATGGTAATAACAAAAAACAGCATGTCACGTAGAAGTACCTTGACAAAAGCACTCAAGAACAATTTGTACAAACATAATTAAGTAATTTACATAATGAATAGTGGAGCCAAATCAGATTGTTTGACTAGCGAAATGTCCAGGTCCAATATATAAAATTCATTTAACAAGTGTGGTAAATTATTGTTCAGTGATTGTAAACCATACGTAGGACGGCAAGTCGGAACTTTCCAAAGTTCTGTCCTCCGAGTGTCGCATGTTGCACTACTTCTTTCTAAAGTCACAATTTCCGTAAACAAGAAATTCCACTGCTTAAAGGGACACTAAAGCGAAACAATAAATCAGTTCAAACTAATGAAGCATTGTTTCAGAATCCTGCAGGTAGTCGTTTCAAAAAAATAGTTTGATTATTAGATGAGAAAATTAAGGTCCAAGTATCAGTATATTGAATTTCGCGCCGAAACCCCAGCGCTGGTACGTCAGCGGGACGTCAGGGATAGCAAAGTATGTTTTCGCATTTGGGTCGCGTTGGCTGAATGAAGGTTCGCGAAACTTGCCATGTTTATTATTTGGTTCGTTTAGAACACAATGTAATCAATCTGTACCGCTATATATAGTTAGTAGGTCCTAGAAGATGGCATCAAAATCCAAGACGTCACAGCCCCCAGGTGCGGGAACTTATGTAGGAGTCGCCACCCGCATTTCGCCCTTGCGCTTTTTCTGGCTTACCAAACGCCTTATCGTTGTAGGAGTGGTGTTTTTGGTGTTGTAGAACGGTAATTTCCTGATTGATGCAGAAGAAATCATCTTTCACTTTAGTGTCCCTTTAACACCTAAAGAATACGCTCGCGCTAGCCTATGCCAGTCTGGATCGCTAAGCTTTAACATTTGTATCTCTTGAACAAGTCTGACGCAGGCTCAGAATAGCGAGGTTTGCAATAACCCGCAAAATTGCTTTTTTTCAGCTTCCCTGAGCCTCATAACATTTCGTTCTGTGATTGTGCCCCACAATAAATTACAGTAATTTAAACTGGAAAGAAAAAGAGGTTTGTACGCTAAGAATTGCGCGCATTGCGGTAGCAAATAGCGATTTCGGTTTAATATGCCTGTAATGTGTCAATAGGCCATTTGCGTGGTCTTAACAAATTAATGTCTGAGTAAAGTAAACACCAAGAATCTTTATATATTTAACAATTTCAATTTTCGAAGAACGAACAGTGATGCTATACTCTGTGGGAATTCATCTGTTTTGAGCTCTAAATATTACTTCGTTGGTTTAATTTCTATTGATATTCAGCTTGTTTCTTTTCGTCTACGAATCAAATTCTTCCATAACCTTATTTACATTTGAAAATGCCTCCTCTGGAGACGAAGAGGCTGTAAAGATACAGGTATCGTCAGCATATACTGCACATTCAGGAACGGGAGAAATGTGCACTATGCCATTTATGTACAAGTCGAAAAGTAAGGGACCAAGAAGACTGCCTTGGCTAACCCCAGAAATTATTTTCATTTTCGTTGACGTTTCATCAGATACGGAAACGAATTGGAATCTATTAGATAACTCCTTAACACTTCAAGAGGCAGAGCGCGTCATAGGAAATGGTGCAAACTTGGCTAAGTGTCTGGGGCTACGGCGCGGTGAATATTGCCGTCAGTCCCAAAAGGCAGAAAGTTGCCTTGGCGTGTTTTCTACACCATGAACCAAGAGCGCCAAGCGACCAGCTCTTCCGAGGCCCATGTTCTAAACGGGCGTGCAAAGGGCCTTCCGCCAATTCACCGATCAATTTCGATGGAGCATTTATCTAACTGAACATCATTTGCCGACGAGCAGAAGACGCAATCGGCGAAGGAGAACGCCGGCGCGCGTTCCTCAACAACAACGAAGACGCCCGAGGTGTATACCGCGGGAGTGGCCGCCGATCCCATCGTCGCCAATTTTCCCTCCCAACAGAGAGAGGTGGACACTCCGACCGGGGAAAGGATGGAGGAAGATGCTGCCCCGAACATTTACGACGACAAAACTGACGACGACACAGCCGGCTGTTGGAAGGCAGTCATACATAAGCGACGCATCCGTCAAACGCGCTCTAAGACGCAACCCTCCGAGAACATCTTGGGCATTCCGGACGCCTCCCAGCCTACCGTACGCAAGCGCATTCGTTATCAGAACCTGCCTCAACTTCCTTTGCACGTTGAAAAGATAATTCTGCGGCCTCACGGAGGACTTTGTCTCGATAAGTGGACGCGCCCAGAACTCGCCAGTGCTCTATGGAGTGCAGCCGGCTTGACCACCGAGGATCGTCAGGACATCATATTCCGACTGCGACCGCAGCAGAACTTGGCAATCATCAGCACACCCCAGTCACACGTAGCCGACGCACTGTATAAGGTGAGGGAGCTGAACCTTGGTCAGCGGGTCTATCCCATCACGACATATTTTGCGGCCCCAGACAACTCATGCAAGGGAATTGTTCCTGGCCTTTTGCCCGGTACACCCGGTACACCGTCTTCCAAGCTAGTGGATGAGCTTGTGGCTCCTGGAACTCAAATACTTCAAGCACGAATGATGGGTCAAACCAACGTTGCGTTGGCAACATTTGAAGGACTTAAAGTGCCTCGCTACGTGCGTTTCTATGGTGCAGAACTCCGCTGCTACCCCCATCGACCCCGCCAACTAGTTTGCAAGATATGTCACAAGCTCGGCCATTGGGCTGATTACTGTCCTACGCCGCACGTGGTCATTTGCGCGACGTGCGGGACTGACAACCCCACACCGTCACATCCGTGCACCCCACACTGCAGATCCTGTGACGGGACCCACCCTACAGCGGATCCAAACTGCCCGCGGCGTGCTAGGCCGGCTATGATCAAAGCTTGGTTGCGGAAAGCTCTCGAGAAAGAGCAGCGTGAACTCCAACCCTCCAGCGACCCGACCACTACCACAGATACGGCGGAGACCCGAACGTCGCGCGCCCCAACGAAGGAGACCGGACAAGTCCGGTCGGGGACCCGTTCGAGATCCCGTCGCAAGTTCCGGACTCGCTCCAAGTCTCGGTCCCGATCCCGCGAAGCATCGGTGCGCCTCCCAGAGAAGCGCCCTCCTTCCCCATCTTCCCAACAACCCTACAAGAAGGCCCTGCAGACCAACGCCCCAGACAAGGTGACCCTGGTCCCTTCAGGGGTGCAGCGGACCCCGGAGAAGAAAACAGCAATCAATAGAGGCGCCTCGGGAGGTAGGTCGGGCGAAGGGTACCCCACAGCTCGCTCCGCCCAGTAAATCTCTCCCTACCCCTTCCCCTATTACCAATTCGTTACCAAATCCCGATCCTCTAATAGAAATAGCCCGCCTACGTCGTGACATGGAGACGCGCTGTGAGCGCCTACAAAAACAAATGGACGCGCTGGTGGCAGACATGAGCACTAGTATGCAGGCGGATCTGGACAGGATAGAACGCCAAATGTAGGCCCTTCAAATAGGGATTACGAAGCAAGTGAAATCATGCGTAGAGTGCACTTTCGCAAGCATGCAAGTTCCTGAGCTTAGCGGTAACAACGAAAGCGCGCTTTCCGACCAAGGCTCTCGGCCGCAACCTTCAAATGTGGGACCCGGCGCCCGCATCCCTATGCACGACCGCCTGCTTCCTCCCGCGATGTTGATGGCGCCGCGTAACGCGGAGCAACTAGTGGTGTGGCAGTGGAATTGTAGGGGATTCCGCCGAAAACGAGGTTCCCTACAGCAGTATATCGCCACATCCACGAACCCTCCCGATGTCATCCTCTTACAGGAAGTCAATTGCACCCCTTCTTTATCCGGCTACAGCACGCTCTCGGGTGTCTCTCCTCTTGTGGGAGCCTCAGTTTCGAAACATGTTACATGTCGCATGCATACCACTAACATTAACATTCCTCACCAAATATTGGAAATAATTATGCAAGGTAAACGCAGCGAGAGTCTGTTTATACTCAATGCATACAGTTCCCCCCGTTCGCGAACGCGATGTTTCAGCACCTACTAACAGAATTTGGTAGGTTTGGATGGGTTTGTATGGTGGCCGGCGACTTTAACGCTCCGCATACTGCATGGGGTTACGTTAAATCGCAGGCTAAAGGGAGCCGCTTATGGAATGCCATCTGTAATATTAGATACACACTGCTCACCGACCCAGAGCACCCAAATGGGATGGGCAACAGCGTATCTCGTGACACCTGGCCTGGCCTTACCTTCGTGCGCAATACTGGCCCAGTCGTTGCGCACGGGCCTTTAGAAGAGCACCATGGTAGTGACCACTACATTGCAGCGACCACCTTGTCATTACGGGGTGCGCGCAGGCCCGAGCGTAATGTGCGTATAACAGATTGGGCGAAATTCAGGGAACGTCGCCAGGACCCACCTGAGCGCCAAGGGTACGAACGCTGGCTTGACTCTCTCGCACAAGATCTAGAAGCCACCACGAGCACACTGCGCACCACAACCGAGACACCAGACATAGACCCGCATTTACTTCATCTTTGGAACGCCCGCAGAGGGTTGCCACGACGATGGAAACGACAACGCCTCCACCGCAAACTTAGGAAGCGTATAGATCCAATTACACGGGAATCTCAGGAGTATGGAGAGACCCTTACGAGGAATAATTGGCGAGGATTTTGCGATCGCCTCTCAGGCACATTGAGCACAGCAAAAACGTGGTCGATTCTTCGCTCACTGACAGATCCCACCACAACAAAGGGGAAAACATTTCAACAGCTGCACATCCTAATGCACGAGTACAGGGACGATGTCTCGACACTCCTCAGAGAGCTAGAGATGCAATTCATACCCACAGGCGCGCCGCCACAGTACCCTGACTATCCTTATGTAGGCGAGGCGAACGAATTGCTCGATGCAGACATCCCATCTGACGAGGTGTGGGTGGTCCTACAAGACCTACGCCGCAACACGGCACCGGGAGCCGACCACATCCGATTCACCGCCCATCGTAACCTCAGTGACGCGGATATTAACCACCTCACCCATATCTTCAATGATTGCTGGCGCAAGGGCATGCTTCCCCAAGCATGGCGACACGCCGACATCACACTGATCCCCAAACCGGGCAAGCCTGTTAAGGTTGAAAACTTACGACCCATCTCCCTAACATCCTGCATTGGTAAACTCATGGAGCATGTACTCTTGCGGCGTCTGCAGCCCTTCCTCGAAGAAAATCATTCTTTTCTAACTTTCAGTTCGGATATCGGGCTCATCTGTCTGCCAAAGATGTGCTTTTACAATTGCGGGAGGAAGTCATAGGACCTCCGTCGTCCGCGCAAGCGAGAGCACTCATCGCCTTAGACCTAAAAGGGGCATTCGATAATGTTGAACATGACCTCATCCTTCGCAATGTTGCACATTCACACTGTGGAATTCGTATGTACAACTATATCCGCGCATTTTTTCAAGATCGCACAGCCACCGTAGGAATGGGACCGCATCGATCCGGTACGATTCGCCTTGTAGGACGTGGGACAGCCCAGGGCTCAGTTCTTTCCCCTACGCTATTCAATATCGCACTCGCAGGGCTCCCCCGGCTACTCGACCAGATCTCTGATGTCGTCCACGCCATTTATGCGGACGACATTAGTGTCTGGTCGACAAGGGGTTCCGACGGAGCCATGCAGGACTGACTGCAGCAAGCAGTCGATACAGTTTCCGAGTACGCGAGAAAATGCGGCCTAAGATGTGCTCCGGAAAAGTCGGAGCTCATAATCATTCGCCCCCGGAGCCGTTCCTCTACTCCCCCTATCACTGTGCACGTGGATGGCACACCGATACCAAAAGTTAATCGTGCTCGTATCCTCGGCCTACACGTCAAAGCGGATGGCAGGTCAAACTGCACTGTTTCCCTTCTATCCAGACCAAATTGAGCAAATTCTGGCCATGATCCGGAGGGTCTGCAACAGGCGCTCGGGCCTTCGAGAAGAGGATCTGCTGCGCTTGGTGGAGGCATGCGTGATCATCCGCCTTACATACCATCTCCCATTTCAGCGGTTGACCCAAGCGCTACAACTTCGCATGGACGAAATGATTCGCAAAGCGACGAAGCTGGCCCATGGCCTCCCGAACTATACTTCCACACACCGTCTCCTTAACGTAGGGACACATAACACACTAGGCGAGCTGCTAGAGGCACATTGGGTCAGCCATCGCCAGCGTCTCCTACTCACTCCTACTGGCCGCGATCTTCTCACACGGCTAGGAGACTCTGTGCCACCCCTTGAGTCTGAAACCCGTCCAACGATCTTGTCGTCAGCGATACGGCAAGCTCAAAGTATTCATCCATTGCCACGTAATAGGCACCCCGAACATGACAAAGGGCGGCGCAAAGCCCGTGTACGATACATTGTCCGCATGCTTGCAAACATTCCGGAAACACATACTTTATACACGGACACATCACACACTCAAGAGGACTAAACCTCGGTAGTTTTGGATGGCACCGAATCCCTGAGAGACTCTGCTTCAATGCGCGGAACAAATGCCGCTTACGGAGAAATTCTCGGTGTTGCTCTTGCAATTCGATACGCCATCCGTGTTCCTGAGGAAGTGTATATATTATCGGACTTGCAACAGGCATGCCGGGCGTTCCTATCAGGACATGGCATCCCGAGAGCAGCGCACCAAATTCTAAAACAGATCCCGCAAAATGCACCTTCCACACCTCCCCGCATCCACTTGCTCTGGACCCCTGGTAATACCTCGCTGCCGGGTAACGAACGCGCACATGCGATTGCCCGAGAAATTTCCCTCCGGGCGACTCGGCGTGGTGAGGCGACTAGGTCAGAGTGGGGGGATCCCTTGCTCCGTTATAAAGACATACTCCGTCATTTTACACGCATTCGTCGCACCCACGCCGCACCACCGCCGTCCTTCTCGCGGGAGGAAGCAGTGGCATTACGCCAGTTACAAACCGCAACTTTTCCAAATCTTGTCTCTCTCATTAAATTCTACCCACACTGTTATGCAGATCGTCGCCCTGGCTGTGGCAGCTCGCCCACAATCTTCCACGTCACGATTGAGTGCACTGCAAACCTCTTTCCTCCCTTGCCAACTCTCATTTACCCCCTACGCAACAAAGAGCTGTGGGACGATGCCCTCCGCGACGGACCTCCCGAGGCCCTCTGAGCTGTGATACAACGGGCTCGAAACATCGCCGGAATCATCTTAGGGACCCTGGACTGAGGGTTCCTCCCACACTGCTCTCGCCATTCAAATATTATTAATAAAGATTTTTTACTCTCTCTCTCCGAGAAGGCACGTATGCCAACGCGCGGATGTCTTAAACTACAGCAATGTACCTCGGTGTACCCCTTCCGTACTATAGAAGCCGGGATTAGTACTATACCTAAAATGTATATTAAATCCGAGAGAAAGCTAAGCGTTGGAACGGCGTTCGACTCTCAATGCTTGCTGAGGCCACGGTATGCAACGTATCTTTTAATTACCAACTAAAAAAATTGTTCTGAGCTTTTACGTGTCATACCTACGACATCATTATGAGGCACGCCGCAGTGACGGACTACGGAATAAGTTTGACCCCTTGGGGTTCTTTGACTCGCACCCAATTCGTGACACACGGGCGTTTTCGCATTTCGCCCCCACTGAGACTTGGGCGCCGCGGCCGGGTTCCTGTCCCGCGTTATTACAAATTTGAAGGGTCGGATGCAACATACAAAAGCTCCATAGAGTGTTCACCATTTCGTGTGGGCTTCCGCTTGGGAAAGACGCATGATGATGAATTTGTTCGGGGGAGTCAAATATGGCGGCAGCCGCATCTCTTCATGTGAAAATTTGTTAGACGCTTAATTTCCTCTCGCAATGTGACCCGTTCTTGCGCAAAATGTGAAGGAGACGCATTCGTCGCATGTTTCCCAACATCGCTATCAGCGCAGCTGTCACACGAGGCTATTTTGTGGCAGCTATGGACAACTTTCGACTTTTGCCCGTCGGGTTTTCGAACGGATATCTCTTTTGAGTCAAAAGAAATAGATTATATAACGAGAGCTTTGACATGAGTTTCCCGGTTACAATGTATAGATCAACAAACTGTTAAGGCCAAGGAGACAATCCACTTAAACGAGCTCAGATTATGCAAGTTTAGGCCAGCAAGAAAATCTTCAAGCTACATTCGAGCACAATGTCACTACGAAAATATTAGGAAGGGCAAGGGTTTTATTAACTGCAGGGTACCAGTTTATTTGCAGAAATCTTGAGAAACTAAATCAAGTTTTGTTTTTCTTCTATCTTTCTTTTCTTGCATTGTTATACTTTTGGGACCATCTGCAGAGAACGCTAAAGAAAAAAACTATCATTAGTACACTACTTTAACTAGAGATTAGGCTTCTAGCGATAGAAAACGAGGATTGGCTGCTTTCTGACTTAGTAATCGTTTTAGCTCCACTCTTTGTCGGGGCCCCGAATGGCCCGATTTCACTGGGGCCCCGGCAGCTGCTCTGCAGCCGTGCTGTTTCGCGAGAGGACCTCCTGATGCATTGAAGTACCCAAAACACAAGACTCTGTTTCTGGCTAGCTCCCCAGGGCGGAGCCCTTGGTAAAACTCAAGAACATTTAGTGACAAGACCAGTCATGGCTTGGCTGATTGTCGTTGCTCTCTTTTTTTTCAATTTGTTTTATGTAACAAGTGTGTGTCACTCAACATATTGATTGTAAGGTGTTAGTTAACGAAAAAGCGATCGGGCCTAATGATCAGTGAATCAGTGAACCGAACAGTTGGGCTCATAAATCTTGGTTCAATCCCACAAGTGAACACTCGATTGTTTTTATTTGTCGAAGCACGAAACGATGCGAGACAGCTTCCCACTGCAAACAGCTTGGAATGAACCGAATAATGCTCCATATTACTAGGCCATACGAAAATAGGTCACATCTCGAACTGTCTCAACACAAACATGACGTGCCTGAGCGTGCGCTGGTATGCGGGGGATGCCGTTAGACGGTGCCGGCTGACCTGGATGTGACAAGGTCGAGGGCAGCCGCATCCACATAGCTCCGCGACTTGGAGTGTGGCCTGACGACCTTCTATCGCGCGAACTCTGTTGCCGTCGTTTCAGGAGACAGCATTAGGAGAAATGAAGCTATTTTGGCAGCTTTCTCTTTGGCAGCTTTCTCTTTGGCATTTCATTCTCCACGACAGCAAACGTTTGCCAGCGCTATGCGGTGCATAAATACATAGATACTCCGCTGTATCGACACGCGATCAACAGCAAGAAAAGCGTCAGGGATTTCACGCATTACAAATGGCTTTGCGCCTTGAAAGGCCTCAGCTGATTACGTTGAATTGACATAGCAGGTTCATTATATTAGCGAAGAATAACACAATGTAGATACCAAGCACTATAGATGCGCCACCAGATTCTGTTATTTCTCACGCAACACTCACGCAACAAAAGCGAGCACGGTGTGCACAGTAATTGATTAGTTTGGCTTTATCACGACATTTGAAGCGTCATTGCATTTACAAGCTTCTCAGTGTCTGGTGCGAGTTCTTATTTTTTCGCGGCACATGTATCAAGCAGGACATGAAAACGCAATTAGTCGGTGATTTCCACAAGTCAAATATTGGGAATAGCGCTCTTAATGAAACACGAAGCTGTGGTGTTGGTTTCTTGAAAGAATGTACTCGACAAAGCCTTGCATAAGAAGATTTCGCATTGCTGATTGATAAATGCTTACCTGGCGCCGCAAACTATTGTTAAACTCTCGAAGTGCTTTTGGAACAGTGCTGTTCTTTCTAGCTCCAGTTTATTCCTGTAAAAATCTAAGTTCATCCGCGCGTCCTCGCTCCCTGCTCGATCGTGATGGAAGTGGACGCCCTCGCACGTCTGCCGGTGACGGCGGCGTCAGCGGCGGCCGCCTCCAGGAAGCGGATCGGTCAGCATAGCGACAGAGACAGCGAGGACGCCCATGTCTACTCTCTCAGCAGTGAGGACACTTCCGATGACGACTTCGAGCTGGTGCAGAGCCGCAGAGCGAAGAGAAGAAACACCAGGACGTCCTCATCGTCAAGCACGCAAACAGTAAGACACACGCAGAGGCCGGACGCCAATACCATCATATTTGTGCCCCTGCTTCCCACCGTCAACATGAAGCTACTCAACAGGCAATCAGTGTCGATGTCACTGGAAGTCCTGGTACCAAATGAAATATCAGACATTCGAGTCAACACCCGGAAAAATCTACTGAGGGTTGATGTCCAGCATGTAGCTGCTCTGACCCCTCTACGCAGCGTGACGGATGTCGATGGCATTCTGGTGCGCTCTTACATCCCTCTGGGATCTGACGTAGTCACCGGCGTTATCTACGACGTAGTTGTCGCCATGCTTAATAACCACTTGCCGATTCTTATCAAGCAAGCCAATGATGCGGTCATTGTTGATGTTAAGCGGCTAGGCAGTTCACGCTGCGTGGAGATTACATTCAAGGGTAAATATATTCCCTCTCATGTTAAGGTGGGACACTTCAGACATGCTGTGCGGCCTTTCATTGCGAAACCTATTCAGTGCCGCAAATGCATGAAGCTTGGGCACGTGAGCAGCGTCTGCGAAAATCAGGCAACATGCCCCCGTTGCGCCGAGCCCCACGCTGCAGATAAATGTGGCGCGACTGCACTTAAGTGTTCAAACTGCGGAGGGTCACTCGAAGCTTCATCGAAGAAATGCCCGCACATTAAGAAGGAAATGGCTATCTTGAAAGAGATGGCGAGAGATCATTCATCTCATCGCGAAGCGCCGATAAAATCAGGAAGCCACGTTCCCGTTGCCGGCGCTCCTCAAGGAAGGGTGTTATATCTGCGACGCGCATGCCACTTCCTACAACACCACCTGCTCCTCTGCTGCCCAGGCCAGACTCTGTAGAAAGGACCGCGAAGAACAAGGCCACTGAGAAGACCACATCTGCAGAATGTTGGCCGGCTCTACCGAAACGACAGCATCCACCGACAGAATCACTGCAAAATTTTGCTCAGCAAACCCCGACGTCTACTGTCAGTGATTTATTTGACCAAGACAGGCAGATGGCTGATATGCTGCACTCGCTAAATAATACAATGCGCATCATACTGAACAAGCTGCAAACCCCAGCAGCTCGAAATGCTCTGCAAATACTGTATGCACTAAATCCAGTGCTTGCTAGCATCGTTTAAGCATCATGGCTCGACTAATAGTCGGTTACGAATCTTTCGTCTCGTCCACATGCGGTGCGAGCACCAAAGTAATCATCTACATCCGCACGGACCTTACATATGTCGCTAACGCGGTAGAGCCTCATGACGACAACCAATATGTCTGCCTGAATATCCACAAGAAGGATGTGTCATTTACACTAATAATAATAATAATAATAATAATAATAATAATAATAATAATCTTTATTACATCCAGTCTTGTCATGGTTACAGATCCAGCCCGCATAAGCAACATTGCTTGTGTGCGAGGCTGGGCAGTCAGCTGGTAGTACTGATATGTGTACAAATAAATTAATAAAAAGAACATAGGAAAAAAATTATATTGCAAAAGTGAACAAAAGATATTATTGCATCAACAGGGAAAAAAATACACATTGACATTAGAGATGAGTTCGCAATCAGGTTCGCATGCTTCAAATCCCGAAGAAAACTTCAAAGAATGTGGGCATTACTTATCACCCATGACCTTAAATGTGATTTTATTTGTTTAAATGCTCCCGCGATATCATTCTCATTCAATTTATTGAAATTAGCCGGCACGTAGAAAGCACGAGTTCTCTTGCCGTAGTTTGTGTACACACGAGGTACCACATAATTTTCTGTCTGACGTAAGCTGCGCGATTTCACGTTCAAGTTTTTGAATTTAGTAGAAAAATAACTTTTACACATGGCGTCGAACAAAACTTGTTGCTCGACAAACAACATGCCTGACTGGTACATGCTCAGCAGGAGATCTTCCCCGTGACCAAGTGTGCCATACGAGAGGCTGTTCGCCGTCAAAGTGACCCGCCATCCCCAGCGGGTCACTTTGACGGCGAACGACTCAAAAAAATATTACTGATGAACAATGGCACCTGGGTCATCACAGGTAACTTAAACGCGCATCACCAGCTATGGTGAAGCACTAAAATTTATTCCAAAAGCAGGAGTCTCGCCTCCTTTGCTGCCGACCATGATTTGTGCTGTGTGAATGACGGCAGCCCTTCGTTTGTGCGAGGCACGACCTATAGCAGCTGCTTGAACTTAACTTTTGTGTCACGGCGCTTTGCCTAGAGCGTCCACTCGTTTACGGACATTGAAACACATGGAAGCGACCATATTACAACATACATAAAGATTAGAGGAGTTGAGCAACGCTCCTCTACTGGCTTTCATACAGTTGATTGGACAAAGTTTAAGAAGGATATGGATGAAGCATGTCGGGAAGGCCTTCCACACACTATCTAAGATGCAATCGCAGAGGCATTGAAAACATCCATCTGCTCGCTCACAAGGTCAGCAAGGCGAACAGACTTGGATATTGAACTGGAGAGGCTGCGTGCGGCACGCCGACAGGCGGAGAGGAGGTATCGGCTTACGAAGTGCGTCTTGGACCTGAGGGCTTCACGAAGCCTACAGAAGAAAGTCCAGCGTCGCACGGATAAATTGGAAAGCAAGCGATGCAAAACTTTCTGTCTGTCGCTTGATCCCAGAAAATCGCTCTCGCACATATGGAGAACGGTTAGGGGTCTTTGCTCATCTCTGCATCAAAGGAAGCCCTCTGCTGTTCTGGCCCTCTACCAACTCCGCTCGGAACTTCAAGTGGCTGAAGAGTTCTGTGCACGGGTTGCTGGGTCCGTGGCCATCATTATTGACGCTGCATTGAATGAAATCCCTGAGGCATGTGTACCAGAAATGAACGTGCCCTTTTCACTCGAAGAGCTCGATGCTGCGTTCTTCGTCACCAGGACCTGATGGCATCACGTATGCTGCCCTATGCCACCTTGGACATGACGCACATGATGAGCTGCTCAGCTACTACGGTGAGTCTTGGCAGAACGGCGCCGTTCCTAGACAATGAAAAACGAGCCGCTTGATCCCCATTCTGAAACCTGGAAAGTCTCCGCTTGAGCTCTCATCATATCGTCCGATTGCGCTTCCGAGCTGCGTCGGTAAAGTGATCGAAAGAATGATTCTTGCTCGCTTCGAATGGTACCTAGAGCGATTCAGCATCTATCCGGACACCATGACGGGCTTTCGTCGAGGTCGCTCGTCCATTGACAACGTCATTGACATCGTAACCTGGGTTCAAAATCAAAAAACCCTCAAGCGCCTATCAGTGGCACTTTTTCTAGATATAAAAGGAGCACACGACAACGTCGCCCATGAGGCCATACTGAACTCACTTGAGGCTGTTGGAGTTGATGGCCGGATTTATCAATGGATTCGGAACTATTTGACTGAGAGATGCTTTTTCTTACAGACTGAAAACGGCCCAACTTCGGGACACTACATCTGCCGTGGTGTGCCGAAGGGTGGAGTGTTGAGCCCCATTCCGTTCAACCTCGTCTTGGTAGGACTAGCGGAGTACCTGCCGCGGTCAGTTCACGTCTCAATATACGCCGACGACATTTGCATCTGGGCTTCTGCGGTGACTCGCCCTCAGGTGCGAGCCAGGCTTCAGCGGACGGCAACCATGACGGCGTCTTATCTCTGAGAACAAGGCCCCAGCGTGTCTACTGAAAAGTGCGTATTGGTTGGCTTTACGTGCAAACAAATGTCATCGTATCCTGTTTCAATGAATGGTCAAGCTGTATCCTGTGCTAAGACATATCGCTTTCTGGGTGTAATCGTTGACCGCAACCTCTCGTGGAGCCCTAATTTTGTCTATGAAAAGAAGAAATTAGTTGCCATTGCTCAGGTCTTTAAATTTCTCTCCGGGAAAAACTGGGGTACACCAGTCCATTCTATGATACGACTCTACGGGGTACTGTTTCTCGGACTCCTACGTTACAGCCTACGAGTGTTGTCAAATGCATGCAAGACGAACCTTCGCGCTTTGGAGAACATACAAGGTCAAGTCCTACGCACGTGTTTAGGGCTGCCTCGGTGCACATCAACAGCAGCAACAATTGTCATCGCTGGGGACCATATGATCCAGACACACGTAGCTGTCGAATCTCTCAGAGCGCACATTCGCCACCTGTCAAGGACCCCGACCATCATTTGGCCTCCCTACCAGCCGAGAGACCTCAAGCAACCTTTTCAAGAGTGATTAACGCTCATAAAGAGTGCATACCGTCATATTTTGCGCCGGCAACGAAGCCTTCATCTCCCCTGTGGTGCCTACGACAGCCTCAAGGGAATTTTGCTATTCCTGGAATCACAAGAAAGTCCGATCATCCATCGCCGGCCCTGAAACAACTGACGCTCCTATTACTGCACCAGACGTATCATGACCACATACATATATATGCCGATGGTTCGGCTTCCCGTACCAGCTCACTGCCGCATTAGTCGTTCCAGCCAAGAAGGTTCCAGTTAAATTAAAATTGTCGCATACGACTACATCTACATCAGCAGAGCTTGCAGCTCTCCATGTTGAAATGATGTACGTCAGCGAAGAGCCAACAGAGAAATGGGTCGTATTTTGTGACTCTAAAACAGCCCTTCACAGCATCAAGTCTGCATTACGTCACAGAACTTACGAGCAGATGACATCTGACATCAGGGAAGTGCACCACCATGCTCTGGAAAGAGGACGCACCATTATATTTCAATGGATTCCTGCTCAGTGTGGCATCGTTGGCAACAAACTAGCTGACAAGGCTGCCCGGTCTGCCCACGAAGATACCCAGACGCGTTCAATACCTTTGGCGAGGTCGGACGCAGCCAGGGAACTTCACCTATATGCATGCAAAAAGTCGCAAGATCTCTGGAGTTCAAGTGCCTTCAATTGCCGATTATATAAACTGGACCCCACGCTACGGCTACAACTGCCATCTAGCCTTTCTCGCAGCGAAACAACCTTGCTGTACCGCTTGTGGCTGGGAGTAGCGTTCACGAACTCATACTCCTATCGTTTGGGAATGGCCGAGTCGCCCGATGTGCGATTCCTGTGGGTGCGAGGAAACCATCGAGCACCTATTGTGTACCTGCCCCCGCTACTATGTACAACACCCCTCTCTGCGGGAAACTTTACACCGACTGGACTTAAGACCGTTCAGCGAGTCAAAGATACTCGGACCGTGGTCACACCCGTCACTGGCACGAAAAGCGAATCGTGCATTACTGCAATACATGAAGTGCACCGGCTTAAGAGACCGTTTATAGTGTCCATGTGCATAGTGTCCCGCCCACACGCACTCAGTGCTCACTTTCTCTCCTTTTCCTCTTTCTATTGCCCTTTCCCCAACCCCCAGTGTAGGGTAGCAAACCGGATGCTCTTCTGGTTGACCTCCCTGCCTTTCCTCTCCTTGCTTTCTCTTTCTCTCTCTCTCTCTCGCACCTGTGTAATCTAAAAATTTCATAGACGGAGCCATGGCGGATTATGAGATCACATCCTGATTACTTTACCTCGTTTGAAATAATACACAGCGCGCTAATTTTCAACCGTTATTTTACGCAGCAATCGTTTAAAATAACGCAGGCAAATAGAAGTTACCATTGCACCTTCCCACCTCCATGACGAAGCTTAAATAAGCTTTGCATACTTGCATATCATGTATGTCTTTTTATTGGGTGCTTCCAGAATATGCGCACAAAATATAGGAGTAGCAACAGCGCTGGACCAAAGTCGAACTTAGAGTAGTTGCAACAATAGCTACAATATTATAAAGCTGACCCACAAGAACGTTTAATGACTTCGGAGAGTCGCCCAGACGGCCATGCTTTTGATCTACAATTGTGCACTGAGGCAAATAAGAAGTCTAGGACCGGATGATACAGATGAGATGGATGTGCCGAAATTTATTGACTGCCATGAAGAATTGGCTATGCGACTTGCAATGGAGAAGACGGTAACATTACTCGGGAGTGAATACCAATGGTTGGCGCGGTGCTTGAAGCTCAGCCATCTGAAGGCCAGCTCTTCCTCGCTTGACGTTCGGTCCAGAATATGGTGTATCTTACACCCGGGTCAATAGGATCCGAAGCTGAAAGACGCATTGGCCCTTACTGCGCAATCATTCCCGGCCTGTCTAGAGAGCGTTGAACAGGGCCCGGAGACACCCACGGTCTGTCCTCCCACTGGCCAACCGGTCCAAGCAGATTTGAAGTTCTAGGTCTGCTGAACTTGCACATTGCATGAAGCTGCTTAGCGTAGTTTTTGGTTTGGGGCTGCTCAGTCTGTGCTATTGACGCTCTACCAAGAATTGGCCAAAAAGCCGGAGGCTAAAAGTGATTGAGTAGGTTTAAGGGGGCTTGAAGGTGGAAATAAGCGAAAAAGGTAGGAAGTGTACAAGTAATAATAAGTGAATCGAATCATAGAATAACAATTTTGATTAAATCCTGTGGTATACACGAACAAAGCAAATTTGACTCTATAAAATAATCTCGAACGTAAGTACAACCTTGCTTTCCTCACCTCTGGTTAGCCTTGCTTCATCCACCAGAATCCCCTACTCGAGTGTTCTAGCAACACTGTCCAAATAAACAAAGATGGCAAACACATCCGGATTCAAGGCGACTTTTTTTGCTTGCTACCGTGGTCACGTTTCTCTTTTGTACGGTCGAATTGAGTTGCCTTGTGGAAGCCGAAAGGGCCGTTGCTGGGGATCAGTTCATTTAGGTCTCAAGGAATTCAGCAACGAAACCACGGAAATAGTTACGCTGTGCGTGCAAACGTGCAGCCTACTGAGCGAGCCACATCAGTATCTTTTTTTAAAGAAAGAGCCTTTCAAGAGAGCCGGAGGTTAAAAAGTACTTGTGCGTCGCGAACTTCAACGAAGTGCAATCACTTGTTCGCGGCGTTGCTCCCCTGCTACAGGTACGATACTTCACTGTTTTCACTTTCATTCGCAACTCCCCACTGCGGCTAGTTTTGAACTATATAACATATAACATCTCACAACATATCGACAGTAAGGTCTGTCGTGCTTGCAGAAGCTAAACACAGATGTTCTGCACTAGCAGAGCGAGGCTAAAAACTAAGTTTACCTGGGCAGTGTGTCTTCGTATAAAAACAAAGGAGAGTTCCGTTCGGTAGTTAGGATGCACCTTACAGATACGTGTGATAAGGTCGTCTGCGTCCGATGAATGGCGCTTGTTCGTGCTCGCAGTACGCACTGTTCGAGATAGGGCCCAGGCTTGAAAGCGCAGCAGACAGCTGCCGCCTGTAGAAATTGTCAAACCTCAGTGAAACGTGAGTTGTGGAGAGCAACCAATAGAACCAGGTTGAGTTTCTTGCAACAGGTTTTCAAAAATTTTCGAGGGTTTTCTTTGAGGCTGTCTCACTTGCATTAGTTTAAACACATCACTTGGAAACGAATTGAACCAGTTGTAATGGAATTTAGCTCTGTACACGGTGTATGAAAGCAAACTAGCGCACTGTTCCCAGGTCGAACGCTCAACAACTGGTACGAGCGCTGTTTGCAGTTACTTCTAAATTTCTTGCAACAAATAAACTCACCGCGGCAAAAAAAAAAAAGCATTTTCTGCGTGAACCGCTAAGCTAAAGCATGCTATGAAAAGGATATGTCGCCTCGCGGCATAACACGTGTCACGATCAATTTGTGACCTTCGGAGGCAGTTATCATTCTTGCTACCTTGCCTGCGGACAAAAACAAATTAGCGAAAATCATCCTGCTGCTTAAAGCACTAGTAACACTAATTCTGGGGCAGCAAACTGTAAATGATCAAAACCAAATGAAACCTAAGCGTACATCACTGTAATTTATCAAAGCCCCTGCCTGAACAAAGTACACTCCATGATTTGCAAGTTATATAAAATAAACAAAAAGAAAGGAATGGTTTACTCGTCGGGAAGAAGGAAGTCGTCCCGAGCGAAGTGTTTCGAACAAGCCAGCATGTATTAGTCGCCTTTTCCCGATGCGGAAGTTTATCTCATTCGCTGTCCGATGCCCCTCGTCTGCTTCTTTCTAGAAACGATGAAATTACACATTGCTGTCTTTCCGCCGCGATGACATGCCTGAAGTACTCAACAAAAGTCTGTCGACATTCATCGTTATTCATTTTCGAGCTCGTGAGCGGTGGTATCGGGACGATTTTAGAACTACGAGGCATTCAGGGCATGCAGTGATAGGACACCTTCTTTCTCTTCAAGGCTGAACCGGGATCGGCTGTTTCTCGGCGCGGCCGCTAGGCGGCGAGCATTTACTTGGGTTTGCGAATGGCTGAGGCTGCAGTCGCGCGATCGAGCGTTGTGGATTACTGGATGGAAGGAAACAGCGAGACACGCTGTTCGTTGTATAATCTGCCGATGTGTACACTTGATGCATAGCGTAAATAAGGAAGGTATGTATATTTTTGTACTATGGTATACGTCTAATGTGACCCGATAAAAATATTTTGTAGAGCGCAGGAAGTTTAAAGATCATCTCATTTCGAAGATGTCCAGGAGGAATGTTACTAGCTTGGTTGGCATTTGGCTGCATTTAAGGCTCCATTTCAATGACGACATCAGAAATTTCTGATGCTGTCTTTAATGTGATGCGTTAGAAGCAGTGTGTGAAATTGGCTTATAAGGCACCTTCATTCTTTACAAATGCAGTCCGGTTCTGGAGCAATCGCACACTCTTAATAAAACATAATTTAATAACCTCATCACCTGCTACCTTTGACTTACCGTAACAAATTTCTTGCTGCCTACTTACTAACATAAGAGATTTTTGGGTGCATGAAGTCCAAGTTACTAATTGACACTACCGATCATCGCGACGAGTGGTCTACACTGCTATGTTGCGAATGTCTTAAGCAAAATTTAGATTAACTCAAATTTATTTTATTGTCTTGAATTAGCAATAATACTTTAACGTCGTGAAACATCATATGTACAGAGAAGAAAGGGGGTTAAACAAGGGGCCCGATTTTTATTAGTCATAAGAAGGCAACAAACACTGACACCAAGGACAACATAGGGGAAATTACTTATGCTTAATAAATGAAATAAATATTTTCATTCGCGTTAATTTCCATTAATTCATCCTTTCTTTAATTCACTTATTAAGCGCAATAATTTCTCCTATGTTGTCCTTGGTGTCAGTGTTTGTTGGCTTCTTATGATATGACATATGTACAGAGAGTGTTTTAAACAAGTTTAGGTCCATAAGTTTGATTATTCGTCGAAATAGATTAACGGTACAACCAGTGCTCAAGATTAGGCTTTGCAGAAAACGCGCTTAAATATGTATTGAGTAATAACTCTGCTGCACTGTGATTGTGCTGTTCTCGTTTATCGTTCGTTCAGTACCTTCTGTACCGCGTAGTTACCTGAAATAGTTGCACCGTGTTGTTGTCCAAGGTAAGCGTGGTGTAATGAGCTGACTAAAAGAATACGGTTTTCTTGTCTTTGTCTTGGCTTGTTGTCCTTTCACTAAATAATCAATTTGAGTTACAATACACAAGGCGCGCATAGACCAAATGGGCCGCACTATATTGTTTCTCATGCTAACACAGTTTCGTTACTAACGTTTCGTATGTTTTGGAGTTGGTAACTGAGCCAATGTAGCAGTGGTTACTCCCTTCTCTTTTAGTTACTAAACATGGTATAGCTACTGTTACGAACTGCATTTTCAGAAAGAAACGTCGTGCCAATAACCAAATAAAAGCTAGTGACGCTTTGTCACAAAGTTTTCTAAGATTTTAGTGAGTGGAGATAGTAGAGGCACAGGTTTACTACCCAGGAATTTATTAGGCAAGCATTTATCTCACACCTACTCAGATAAAAAAACAATAACTGGTTTGCTGCGTTGTTTATAGATTATTTAAACTTCATCTAATATTTCTGCATTAAGGTCGGGCACCAACACGCTTCACGCAACTACGTTGCACAGCAACGAACAATTGATAAAGTGTAACAAAGCGGAGCCCAATACAATGAGCCAGATTCCGCGCAACACGCATTTAAGGATGACCATAGGTGTAGAAATAGCGGTAGTCTTGGGACCAGATGTTTTACTGGTAAGCCTATAAGTATTTGGGTAAATAAACAAACTTATGAACATATATTTTTACGAAATTCTGCGATGTCGCCTACCTAAACTACGATCTTATTGTAAGGCACACCATTGACGACGGGAATGACAAAGGCAACGTTTACCATGTCTTACTCAGTAAAGGCAGCACTTGCTGTTTGCTACTGATAAATTAATCACTTACTAAGCCTTAATTATTGTAGCTAGTAAACAGCTCTAGAAAGGTAGCAACTACGGATAAAATTCGTGTCCGTGGACGGTACTGCCTTTTTACTAACTCTTTCTCCTAAGAGTGTACATTTTATTGGATAACGAATATTGCAAAAATAGTTACTTAGAGTTGGTAACTGCCTCGACTTTTTCCTGGGAGGTGTCCCTTTTGAGTGTCGCGGGGTTCTTTGTTACATAATTGGCATAAATTGGCAAATTTCTTACTTGATTTTCGTTTCCGAGTTTTCGAACGTAAGCTTACAAAAACCCATAAGATAACGTGTACGAGGCTGATAACTGCTTAGCGCAGTGAAATTACGGCGCCTTTCAATAGTCAAGAAATGATTGTAGGAGAGTTGCACTTATGCCCTACAACACACAAGAAATGTAGAATTGAAAGGCTTTTTCTATGCACAATTGGTTCTAAACTTGCGCGTGTTTCGTAAATTCTTCGTAGACAGATTCATGGGGGGGAACAATAATTCATAACTGTCGAAAAGTTCTACGCGCTTCCGCAGGCACTCTACGTCCAATTTCGCGCCACCTGAGTGCTTTCGGTTTGTACATTGCCGTGAATAGATACTGCCAGCAGCTGCCTTTTTGACAAGTCGTCCTCGTATTGCGATGGCCCAGGGGTATTTCCGCCGTCGCGTATGTTCTGTATCACGTCCAACGGCGATAACGTAGTCCCCGCACCCTGTATGCAGTATGTGCGAGTGGAAGCATGCGAGGGTGAGCGCATGACGGCGGCTCAATGTCGCACGCGTAAGAGAAGAAAGCGGGGAGGAAGCATCGTCTTCCGTCAAGCGTAAGGCGCCGGATCGAGGGGAGGAAGCGGGGGGGGGGGGGTCTACTCCGGCGGCTGCTGTTTATGGCGCGGTCGCACCGTACTGAAAGCGATCTTGAAAGCGACCGGCGATGAGGACGAGTTTACATAGGCCGAGCACTGATGCTTTCGCCGCTTAGCTCCCGTTGAAGCGAGAGGCAGCACGATGGTCACTTCGCTCGCTGCGGCTGCCGCGCTTCTCACTCTAGCGGCTTGACAGTGAGTTTCCGCAGTCAACGAGTGAGATGGGTTCATGTTTGCTTGGGACACCATGCTTGTTCATTTACTTAGTGTGCCTATGTTTACAAGTTCATACGGCCGATGAAACTACTATGCTTACTTCGTACAGCTGTCAACGAATTTGCTATGGCAATCAATGCTTCGCCTTTCGGGCTAAACTGCAACTGTCTTGATGTGATAGCCATTTATCCGAGTGTTATAATCGTGTTCTTTGTTATGACCATCAAGGTAGTGTGTTTGGTAGTTTGTTTGTTTGTTGGTTGGTTTCCATGTTTGTTTCCATGTTTGTCAAGGTTTTTGGAGACGAGCGGTGTTTACCTTTGTAACCAAGATTTCCAGGTGCTGCTGCCTGGCCCTACTGTAAACCAGCTAGTATCTGTGAATTTCGTTCTGATCATTCCGGGTATATTCCTGGTTCCCTGAGCCAACTGAGCTTTCTTCTGGATGCCGCCCTGCTACTGTTCTGGGTCATCGGTAGTTGTGTTAGTACACTGCGTATAGCTATTTCAACGGTGTTGCTTCCTTTTCATTTTAATGCCTACTGGGGTTTGATTCATAAACCATCTTGCTGTATTTGTCTCTGTTTTATTGCGACGGCAGTTAAATCTTCTAAACTAGATTTGCTTTCTCTGCCGGTCATTTCTGTTAAGTTGTGACGCTGTTAACAAAACTTAACGCTGTTAACTTGTGACGCTGTTAACGAAAAGCAGCGCAGCCGTCGTGGCGCAGTTAATTTGAATTAATGGATCGTATTTGGAGATGTTTTCGACGCTTTCTATGAGCCCCAATACCACTTTAACTTATTCCGGTAGTTTTTGGGCACGCTGGTCGCACAGGGTGATGTGACGCAGTTTCGTGTGTACTGAATCTTACTGCGACAAGTTTTGACGCTTTCTCTGGCCCCCAACATTATCGTAACTAATTTCGTTAGTTTTTGGGGTACTTTTCAAACGCAGTGAGCGCGCCTGGCGCTGTGACGCGGTTAGCGAAAAGCAGCTCGGCCGTGGTGCGCAGTTTCGTCAGGGGGGGGACACTCCGTATACATCCCATTGGCCGTTTTCGAGCAGACGCTCTTTCGACGCTAGTGCCAAGGTCCCCTTCAGTTACGGCCCTAACCAATGGGCGACGCATTAAGCAAAATGGCGGCGCACATGGTTGTTTACGTTGTCATGGCAACAGCAACAGCAGCCGCGCGGCACCTCCTCTCCCAAACGTTTTTCTTTCCTTTTTGTTTTTATTATGCCGACCCGCTCCACCCCCTTTCCCCCATGCCGCGCGCGCCGCTCGCTTTTTTTTTCTTTTTACCCGTAAGCGGCGCGTTTTTTCTTTTTTATAGCGCGCTTGTTACCGCGCGCCACGCGCCAGCTCGCAAGCAATGCGCGCGCTACGCCGCGCATTGGCATTGCTTGCGAGCTGGCGCGTGGTGCGCCGTGGGCTATGCGTTGGCACGCACGCAGTCTTGCCCATACTTATATTATACCAGCATGTGCCGGGACATAAAAAAAATTCCACTTCCAACACAACAGATGTTTAGTCTCGCTTTATTGACTTCGTTTCCGAAAAGAGATTTTTCTTACAACGTGGTGTGATACACGCTCAAAAAATGAGCAAAAGTGAGAGGTGCATGACATATACAAGAGTACTAAAGACAAGAGTTCACAGATGGTGAAATAATAAAAGAAAGTGCTAGAAAACGCGAAGGCCATTTCATGTACACACATATAAAACAAGATTTTTATATAACGTCCTCAAGATCTAAATGTAGACGAGCTCCTGATATGTGCACTAAGATATTGCACAAAATTGGACGACGTGTATGACATAGTCATGACAACTATAAAAAGGGAAAACTCACTAGTAATGGCAAAAACAATGACATGCAAAATACCTGAAAGATAGAATAAAATGCTAACATTGTTTGATTGAGAGCCATACCAAAAGAAAGCTTACTTATAAATCTGCACGAAAGTATATGAAATGCTTGACATGTTCATTACTGCTGAACAAATTGAAAAAAAAAAACATGGCAGAAAAAAATAACATTGTACTAAAAACAAACACACATTATCACATTATTTTGCACTTGGCCACAACTTGAGTAACAGTGGCAAGGGGAACAGAAGATAGTCGGCTTTTGCAGCAGCACATAGAAAACATTCGCAGAAAGGCTCATTCCTCAATCAAAGACCAGGTAAAACAGGCCAACACGACTTTTCTTTCTACCCGAATGCAATGCTTAGCAATAAAATTACGTCCCTTAAGGCACTAAGTCGTACCTACTGGGCTCTACCTTGTATAATAAACACGCACTGCAAAAATCTGCATGTAGGACACTTGCAATGCTCATGCTTTCCAGAGGAAAAAAAAAGCGTATCATGCCTACACATGAAGGTTGTTCGCGCGGTTTTCCCATCGGGGGTTACTGAGATAGTACACAAACACTAACAGTAATTTTTCAGCTGTTTGTTGGTTTGTAGAACGTGATACACAGAAAAAGCACTGAGGGCGGTATGGAAAGCTGGGCAAGTTACTGAAGTTGCAGAATGAGACTTGGCACAGAAAACCACAAGTCACAGACCAGGTGACAATGAGGAGGAACATCTATTTGTCAGCTTTCTCTACCGGGAAGAGGCAATTGGTGTAGCACAATCAAGGCGCAACGACGTCCGGAGCCTCATGGAGTACACAAATGGACAGGGCTGTATTCGTGTACATGCGCCTTCTGATGTCCTTGGGTCTGAGCGCTCACCTGTTGTCTTTAAGCACCCGGAACAACCTTGCAGGACTTGTTTTTGAGGTATTTGTGCACCACTGCACGATGCACGAGCGGTACGAGTCGTGAAACGGGTGAAACATCGCGGAGCACAAGCACACAGCTACCGAGGACCACAGAACTGACGAAACTAGCCACGTCGGTCAACGCACAGCAGCGCACGCATCTCGATGACAGTAGATAACAAAAATAAAGCGTTACGTAGCGGACTAAGCAGCAGCCGGGCCGGCGGGGATGGCACGGCGTTGCGGGCGCGTAGACAGTCGGAGAGGGAGTTGAGAGGGTATTACGAGAGAGGGCGTAGGGAGAGGAGTTGAGCGAGGGGAAGGGCTTGGCCACCTGGATCGGCGCGCGTGCGCGCGAAAATCTACGAGGCCGTGCAAGGGAAACGGATTTTTGCGTCGCCCATTACAGAGATGGCGCCAATTTCCTGTGCCACCGGAACCGGGGAGTGTCCCCCCCCTGGTTTCGTGCTTTAATGCACTGACTGGACAAGTTCCTGGCGCTTTCTCTGACGCCCAACATTGTTGAAAATTAGTTTGGGTACTTTTTTTTTTTACTTATGAGGCACGCTCGCCGCGCCTGTCGTGACGCAGCGAAAAGTAGCTCGGCCGTGGTGACAAAGTAAATTTGGCGCGTACTGAATCTTGCTGCAACAAGTTTCTGACAATTATGGCCCCGCAACAAGTTAAGCCTTCTTTCGGACTCACGCTTGTAGAAAACGCGACGAGCAACTGTCAAGAGTGATGGGAGTGTGTTGCTTGCGCCGGCAGAACGCGAAGAAGATAACGCCAAGGAGCTCAAACATCAGGAACATAGTAGCACGGAAATTCCGTCTTCTGAACGGCACCCACGCATTTGTCTTGAGTGCGAGTAGAACGAATTCTGCGAGCGTGCAGCATGGTCTGGTTGAGAACCTGTATCAACGCGATAGCGTTAAGGAGCTCGTGTCGCAGAAAAGCCGGTGTCGACGGCGTCTGTGTCAGCGTCCGCGGCGTTGGCCGTGAGCGATAATCACGGCAGGCACTTCATAAATAAAAAGCAACTTCCAAGATGGGCTGGGTGGGAATCGAACCAGGGTCTCCGGAGTGTGAGACGGAGACGCTACCACTCAGCCACGAGTTTTTTTTGTTTTCTTTATTAGACTCAGCCACGAGTTCGACGCTTGAAAGCGGTACAAACGCGCTTCTAGTGAACGCGGTGTTGCCTTAAAAAGGTGCCGTACAAAGTTATACTGCGGTGTATATCGGTAATTATGAGCATGTAACTTACAGAAGTCGCATTTACACGAGTAGCGAAGTAAGTTTCCGCTACATTTCTTCTGCGCTTACCGCACACGCAGAGCCATCTTGCGGCAAACACAGAAGACCCCCTCCTCTCAATGTACGGCGCTGCCCCGACAGGTGGCGCGCCATGCGCGCATTGGCGCTGTGCGCGGACCGGTGTCAGGCGCGTCGCGGCTCCGACGCCCTCTCCCCTGACGACGCTTCGCCGTGCTCTCACGCGGGTTGCAGAATCAAGCGCCGTTCCTTTCTTTAGATCACTATCTATCTATCTCTCTGCCCGTGCCGATCACGACGTTTGGCTGGCGTAGATCGTTTCCCCCTCCGAGACACCGAGTTCTTTGGTTCGTTCCGCTTGCTCAGGCGCACGTTTCGTTGCCGCGCCGAACGCTGCGTTGCTCGACGCTCTCCGTGTGATAGGTGGCCGCAAAGTCCGATGCGGGGCGCCTCGCAAGTGATCCCTGCGCCGTAGCGCATTGTCTTACACCCCTTGGTGGGTCGATGGGAACGCTGCCGCGTTCCACTCTTGAAGGCGAAGCTTAAGCGTCCTCCAATTTTTGTAGCTGCCTCTGTGTATTCGTAGCGTACTATATCGCGTCGGTTCTAGCCATGTTCTGGAATTGCGCAGTAGTCCGTGTATTCGTGCCAATAAAGTGCAAGAAATAAGGCCCGGGAAGAGGGGAAGGCTTGGAAATAGAATGTTTTCGTGGTATGTACGGTATTGTTTGGGATGGGAGTCGGGTATATTCTACGCCGTGTGTGTAAATACGCACTGCTTTTGTTTGTAATGCCGCCCATTCACCACTGTCGCACGCTTCGCCTGTACACGCATTATTCTTACATGTGAATGCCAAAATAATACTTGTAATTTAATTTTTTCAGCTGACGTCGTCTGGTGAAGCTTCCTACGGAAACTACTGCTACTTAATTGGTGCCAAAACGTTGGATGAATGCACAAGAAGCCCGCAGCGACCATTTATAAAGAATGAAATAAAATTTTCTGATTTCACAAGGCGTCTTGCGTCTTTATGAAATTGCACGTGGCACACATTCGATGGCGGCTGTGAAGATCGTGCGCAATCAATTTTACTTAAGAATAAAACGATTTCGCGCGAAGAGCGCGCGCGGTAGAGTTGTAGAAGTAGAAAAAAAAAGAAACAGCGGATGCGGCGCGACTTGTACCAGCTAGTATTCAAAACGCACGCGCTCAAAACCGAAACCGCAAGTCTGATTGAGGTATTAACGCCGACAGTTTGGTGCGCTGCAGTCAATTGGGCCGGTGGGCTCTATGGGAGTGTCCGCTCTTGCTGTATTCCTTTCTCTGTGGTGTGGGTGGGTGCGATTCGTACAAATGCAGTGGAGCTAAGCGGTAAATATTTTTCAGGCACCCTTTTGTTCGTTTCCATACGCACGTAATAATCTATACGTACACAAGTTAAATACGGTTATAATTATTTGGTACCCAATTCTTTGTTTTCTCGAGTGTTGCCAAAGTATATGTAAAACAACTCGAAAAGCACATTTCCCAAGGACGGCTAGTTCTTGAAGGTTAAAGAAAGACCGACTTGTGGGCTAGTTGGTGTGGCGTTATTTACACAGTTGTGCAGAAGCAAACGGATGGCGTCTGTGTCCCGCCTGTTTCTTGCGCCGTCCCTGTGCTTCTGCGCTACCGTGTAAATATTTGAAGGTTAGCTTGTGCAGGGTAGTCCCCATACAAGCGTACTGTAATTCGTATGCGAGCACACAAAGCATGATGTCGTAAGAACGGCTTTTTCTCGCAGAATATCTCTATAACGTGACATGAAACACGTGGCATTGGAAGATTACAATGTTCTGTGGTTTGTATGGTCGTTCCATTGGATATTTTATAAGGATACTACAAAGAGGATTTAAACTCAGTATTTAAGATATTCAAGATGCTTAAACTTATATGCGCGGCAAGAGCAACTTCGTGTGCCTGTTTGTTTTTTCTCCACTTTTCGTATACATGCGAAAATAATGTTGCACGCTTATTCTTGCGTCGTATTGCTGTGTGTTTGCCTCTTCTCCGTGACTTGATGCTTTTCACGGCCCGAGTTATTTTTAAGCCATTATTACGTCCGCGCTTCTTCAAGTTAACTTTTAGCGGGAAGTTTTAACAAAGTCATCGGGGCACAAAACACACTTCGCCACAAACGATATTCAGTTAAAAGCACAGAGGCCCTACACTGGAGCCCCAATAGTGATATTTATGCGTTTAGGGGTCTGGAATCTCGAAAAGCACGTGTATGCAAACAGAACTACGCACTGCAGTGGTGACATCACAACGGTTAATTGCTTGTCACCGCGTTTATAGCAGCTCTGTCTGCTAGTTGTCCTCGCGTGACGCTTTTTGTCCTGATAAACTTCCGCCACCTGGCAGAGTGGCCTTCGCTACGCTCTTTGCCTTTCCGTATTTGTACTTAATATACGGGGCCAGCGTCTATGCTGCACCCTGTGGTCCCCCAGATTCTTGCTTAGCCGAAGCGGGCCTCATTCCATTTTGAATAATTTGGATAACGACCAGCGCATCGCAGTCGAAGCCGCCCGCCAGGGTAACTCCGCGGCTATGACGTTGCACTGCTGAGCTCGAGAAAAGCTGTATACATTACAGAAAAGGAAGACAACCGATTACAATTACTCAATTCAAACTGTAATCAAGTGAAGTTAAAAATAACTGCCTACAAAAATAATCGGTGAATTACACACTAGCAATCGCTTATTTCTACTTTACTTTAATCTTTTACATTTGATAACGTTGCATAGATACAGTAACAGAACAAGACGGCCTAGCACTTTCATTGCGTCCCCTGCAGCCTTTCATACATCGCTTATCTACGCTAACCATTGCTTTTGAAAAAAAATCCGTCTTCGTTTTTCTTTTCTGTTGCGAAGACTGCGGGAGCGACACTGATAACTTGCTCGAGGAGGTCCAAGAGGCAAATACGGAGAATTTAGCCAGTTCGCTCGATGTGGGCGTTGGGAGGAAGGGCGTTGCTCTAGCGTATACGGATTTTGCACACAAACATTCGGGTCTTCCATGACGCGCAGCACTTTATTGTTGCTGGGACTAGGAGGGGACGCACCTGGTTGGGCCGATGAAAAGCTCAAAAATGTCTCCGCTCGCGATTTCCTGGCTGTCACTTCCTAATTGGGCTTCTCTATCAAAACATACCAACGCTTGTTCAAGCCGTCAGCCAACATCTTTTTGAGCTTTATGATGAGTGAAAAAACATTGAGCCCCCTGGTTTGCCTGACTGAATGTGCGCATTTGCGAGGCTGCTTTAGATTGCCAAAGCGGCGTGGTTTCTTACATCATCTCTCCTTAATAAAATAACTGGTTACATGTAATTGGTTACGGAAGAAAGTAATCAATAACAGGGAGTAAACAAAGTAATAGTTAAATTACGAAATTTCCGAAACATTTGTTTGATTACAAGTAATTAAGTACATTGAATTCGTGAGGCACAAGTCTGGTTCAAAGTGACGGGTTCGAACTTCTCCCTGACCACATAATGGTGGGGGAGAAATGCGATAACGCTCGTGTACCTAGATTAAGGCGCACATTAAAAAATTGGTCAAGATTATTCCAGAGTCGCTCCACATGGCATGCCTCATGATCACGCGGTGGTTCTGGCACCGTATGCATAAAACCCCAGACTTCAATTTTTGCATGCCAAAGCTTCGAAGTGGCTTCAAGTAAAGTGGAAGCAAGAAAAAAAGGTTCAAAAGAAGATGAAGAGACAGTGTTTCAGTTAAAGTGATGTTGTTGCAGTAGAGCCTTATATTTGCAACTATGAGCAAAAAAGTAGTCACGACACTTATTTTTCAACCCAATCAGCTGAATGGTGCACCGAATTCGCCTTGGCGTCGCATTCACCAACCGTTATAGACATATGATAGGTGCCAGTGATACTAGCCCAAACTGTGAATGCTGTGAGGTGCGAGAAACACTTCAACGTATATTTTGTGTGTGTCCCGCCTACGCCCAAGAACGACAGCAACTTGTCTCTTCCATTGCAAAGATCCATGAGCGACCGCTATCGGACGAGTTTCTTTTAGGTCCTTGGCCTAATGCAAACAGCGCAGCCCTGGTAACAAGAGCCGCTATAGCTTTTCTCCAAGCCACTGGGCTGGACGCACGGCTTTAGAGAGGCCACAACTCTGTGAATTTGTATATGCGCATCTCTTCCTTATACCATCACCATTCATCAGCCCTTTCCCTCCTCGTCCCTCTTCCCCAGTGTAGAGTAGCAGGCCAGAGCAAGGTATAGCTCAGGCCGACCTCTCTGCCTTTCTGTAAATAAATTTCTCTCTCTCTCTCTCTCTCTCAATCAGCTTAAAAGGTCAGATCACTTACGTATCTTTTCTGCACTTGAAAACAGCACGCTCATAGAAATGACACATTAGGTGCCACTCGTTGTGACTGCAGGAACTGGCACTCTCGTTCTATCAAACACATTTCAGTAACATGTCGAACACGCGTACGCGATTCTGCAACTGCATCTACCTCCTCAACTCATTCTGGGCATACCAACGTAACGGGCTAATTCTTTGGTAAGCCGCCAATAAATGGTCTTTGCGATGCAGCTGACAAGAAAAAACAAACATTACTTGGCAAAAAAACAAGAACGCTTTATTCTTCAGCTGACCAGCACATTTTCTCTGAGAATTACTACAAAAGATAGCAAGCACAGATCACTAAATACACGGCAATTCACGACTCTCGCTTCACCACACGCATTATTGTAAGTGAAGCCAGCGTGGCACATTGGTGTACAGCATTTCTCGTTCTAGACAAGAACGGAACCAACACACATAGTACTTTGCGTCCTATTGACCTGCGTTCTATCAAAGTGTAACGCCGCGATGACGAGTACGACAACGTAGACCACTGCTGTGGAGCAAAAAGGGGCCGTTGTTCTCGACGAAGGCGTCAGTGTAACAAGCGAATGGTCCACTGATGTAGTCGGCCTAAAAATAACGATGTATTTCCTACACAAATCGCTGTCGTCTACCGTCAAGTGTAGTTTTCGTTCCCAGCATGTCTCCGGTAGGAGACAAAGGACAGACAGAGAGGTGTTGCACTGGGCCTCTGTGGGCAGAATACAGTGTCGCATACGCGGGTCGCAAAGGTCTTTTTTTTTTAGATTTGTCGTTTAAGATCTCGCCGTGTGTGTCTCGCGACGGCACGAATAATTTGGGCGTGGTAGCTGTGTTCAGGCAGATGTGATAAGCTTCTGTTCATCTATTCGCACACTTAACTAAAACCTTGGTTAACAAGCAGTACCTATATTTTCGCGGAACTTATCCATACCCGTCGGGTCACTAAGGTTCCCATAACCTTCCATATATCACCTGTATCACTTTCTACACAGCCATGTGACATTACCGATGAGACGCGCGGTAGAGGTTAAAGGCTACAGAAAAAAAAAACCTGACCATTTTGTACTGCCGAACTTTCTCCGAACGCTTGATCGCTGCACGTTGACTGTAGGCTGACCGCCGTGATAGTTCCAGAGTCCTTGCGCTTACCAGCGAATCGACTAAGCCAACACTTTCAGTGAACCTTGCTCTTGGCGTGATCGCTGTCCTCGATTTTCCTGCTGGTGTTGTGCCTGTCCCGGTACGCCTGGAGGTAGAAGCGCACGAACATGGTGAAGAAGAAGACCGCCTCGCACAGCATGATGTAGATGTGCGGCCTCGGGTAACCACAGCTGTAGAAGAGCGGAATCATCATGTGCACGAATATGATGCAGAACTGAACCAGCTGCACCTGGGTCAGGTAGCGCTTCCACCAGAGGTGCTTCTGCACTGCGGGTCCCAGCAGGGAGAGAAAGTAGTAAGTGTACATGATCACGTGGACGAAGCAATTGAGTATAATGGTCAGCAACGCCTGGCCGTCCGGGCCGTAGCCGACGCCGTAGCAGCCGTTGAACACCACCAAAATGTGGTGCGCGACGTGAAGGAACGATACGTGCGAGTCCTTCTTGCGCAGGACGAAGAACACCGTGTCCATAAAGTCGGCGATCCTCACTAGCGTGTACCACCAGCACAGGTTGAGAAGGCTCATGGTGACCTCGTCTCGGCTCTCGTAGTCAATGCCGTGGCAGAAGAGGTTGTAGCCGCCTCCAATGTAGCTCCTGGAGAGGAAGGCAGTCATGAAGTAGGCGTTCAGCACCACCATGCAGGCGTTGTAGGCGTTGACGATCGGTTTGATGCCGTCGTACGGCTTGCGGTCCTTCATGTATCGGGGTCCAGCCACCTTGACCACGTAGACGTAGACCATGAACAGGGAGACGAGGAACTCTCTGTTCCCGGCCAGGACCCAGTTGGCGGTGCGCGGATCCCGGTCAAGAATCAGCTCATTCGCCAGGGCGGTCATGAAGGAAGAAGTTGAAGCAGAATCCATTTTACTACCAGATTCTGATAACGTACGTTGTAACGTGAGCACTGCGCCCGCACTTCTCTGGTATTATTTATGTGAGCAGTGGGATGCAGTCGCGTGGTGGTTTCCTCAGCACTGCTACGCGCTGCCGCGAGGCAACGTATTGGCTCTCCACCATAGTGGCGCATATATTTAAGGACTAGGCACCCGCCCGGAGAGGAGGCCAATGACGCCGCTGCGTAGAGCGGAACGGAGAAAGGTTGACGGGCTTCCGCGGCCAGTCCTCCCCGCAATTTTCAGTTATCGCTGTGCCCCCCATCCCCTCTAACAACGCAAGCACGGCAGCTTCGCCGAGGCCCGGGAGCTCATTGGCATCTGATATATTCCTCCTTGCACCACAACAGCCTCTCTCTCTCGGACTCGCACGCTGCGCCACCGCTTTGATCCGGGGAGCGGAGTGAGAGGGTAAAAGGTGCGATCAAGGCGGTGCATCGGAAAAAGCATCGAAACGAAAACATTTAGCGTTCGACAACGTCCGTAATAAATGCGACCGCGTTAGCTTGTGTTGTAATATTAGAACGCACGCCGAGGTGCTTTTGCGCCTGCGCTTGCCCCGTTCGTGGCCTTGATTAACCGCGCCCGTGAACGCTCGAAGGCCAGCGGACACCATGCTTCGCTGCTGATTTCTGATTTCTACGAGAAACAGGCTCGCTCCAGGCCACGGCGGCCGCATTTCGCTGGGGGCGAAATGCGAAAACACCCGTGTGCTTAGATTTAGGTGCACGTTAAAGAACCCCAGGTGGTCGAAATTTCCGGAATCCTCCACTATGGCGTGCCTCATAATCTGAAAGTGGTTTTGGCACGTAAAACCCAATAACTTTATTTAAGAGACTCGCGCGTTTTTCCTTATATTACATTGCAGACAAAACAGGAAACTTACTTCAGTCTACGTTATATTTTTGCGAATGCCACCGGAAACACCTGCGATGATGTCATCACCACCCAGTGACTGTCGCGTTGCGCTGCTTAGCTTGAGGTCGCGGATTCGATCCGGGCTGCCGCGGCCGCATTTTGATAAGGAAAAAAATTCAGAAATGCTCGTGTAGATATGCCCCGACTACGCTACATCCCCCCGCTCTTCCCCTCCCAAAAGTGGCCTACCAGAGTTCGGTTACCCAGGTCATCATCAAGTTTCTTTTCTGTTGCCTCCACCTTTTCACTTGCACTTTTATTGTCGCTAAAACCTTGCTGCATCATTGTTGGCGCGGACGTGCACGGCGTTTGAATTCATACTTTCGGTTTATTTCGGCAAATTGTGACGATAGGAGGAAAAGCGCATTAGAAGCGCCAGCAGCGGCTACTTTATCCGCATTTTCTAGCTTCTAGATTTTCTTTTAATTTCCGCTGTGTGCATTCTCACAGACACAATATATTTATTTATATACGCAGGGCACAGTTTTAATATATCTTTTAAGGAAAAGGAGGTAGCCAACTAACAATTATTTGGTATGGACAGCCTATGTCTAGAGAATGAATATGTTGCTGTACGTTCATTTTTTTTTACCCTTAAAAAATCCTGCAGAGTTCAGTGACACCTTCGGCAGAGTCTTTTATCAACGGTATGCGAAAAGCACGTGAATAATGTGTCGCAATATTGCTTCTTTCCACTAGACAATACTAACGACTCATGAAAAAAAAAACTCTTCTAATAATTATAACATCTATTAAGGATGAAAACATCGCCTCTTGCTAGTAGAGGTCATACTTATATATTTTTCACTCAGTTAGCCAAATCAGGCCAAGCCGAGTTGATTCCAAATCCGAATCGATAGCAGTGATGCGCAGCAGCGCTTATACTTGGACTCACAGTAATAAAAAAAAATAGAGGCTGCAGTAGTGCCGGACTGCTGAAGCAGTATTAGTCAATTGTTAGTATTAGTCAAGTATTAGACAATTACATGAAGGCAGATTCTCACCGTATAAGTTCATGTAAGGGCCGCATCCCCAACTTGAGAGCCAACATTTAAAACAATGCAACCACGAAGTAATCGCATTCAATAGCAAATTTTCGCTCACCGTATGCTTTCACACGTCGCTACTAGACTTGCTTTGGCAAGTTGTTAAACTATGCGGTTATGGAGTCACATTGCTTCGTGCTAATAATTCTAGTCATAAGTTGTGTTCAGAAATTGTTATATATTGTGTAATATTGGCACGCACTAGTTACGCTAGAAGTTTAGGAAGAAGAAGTGTGCGTGGTAGCTGCTGCAGAAACGAACTGTAAACGGCCGTTCGCTTAGAACTGACTGACTGGCTTTTCCTCTCGTGACAAACTGGTGGAGGTGCCGAGTACGCATTCATCATATGCCTACGGGCCCTCAACCAGAAGCTACCGACGCCAGTACCTCGGGGACGGTAGAAATCTATCGAAGCAGCCGTCGCCTCCAAGGTCTTCCACCGCAATACAGCCCCCTGGCAAGCTCCGTGAGGAAGACGTCAACAACTACCGCAAGCCAAACCGAGGGGATCCCAAATGCTGCCGTGCCATGCATTCTCAACGCGCCTCGCACGCCTAACCCGTTCCGTGGCGACGCCTTTGAGGACGTTGAAGACTGGTTGCACCATTTCGACCGGGTCGCCGCCTTTAACGACTGGGATGATCGCGGTAAGTTGAAGAACGTCTACTTTTCCCTTTTAGACGCGGCGAGAGTATGGTACGAGAACCACGAAGCCTCATTTACCAGCTGGCAGGAGTTTTACCGACTGCTTTGCGAAGCCTTCTGCACTCCCGAAAGAAAAGAAAGAGCCGAACAGGCAATGTCTTCGAGGTTCCAAATGCCAAACGAAACCGTCGCCATGTTCGTCGAAGACATGACGCGATTGTTCCGACGAGCCGATCCACTAATGCCAGAAGACAAGAAGGTGCGTCTGTTAATGCGAGGCGTAAAGGAACAGCTTTTCGCGGGCCTCGTGCGCAATCCTCCTACAACAGTCTCTCAGTTCGTTCGTGAGGCAACAGTCATGGAACGTATGCTTCGGCAGCGGCTCTCGCAGTATGAACGCCAGACCACCATGACTGCTGCATGCTCTCTCGTACCTGCAACTGATGACAGGGAGTCCCTTACCGAGCTAATACGACAAATTGTTCGAGAAGAATTGCAGAAGTCCTATGCATCGGCTCCGGCACCTCCCAGTGCCGCGGTTCTTACGGATGTCATTCGGGAAGAAATCGGCAAAGTGGTTCATCTCTCGCCACCAACACGACCCGAACCTCCCACGTTCTCGTACGCGGATGCTCTTCGGGCTTGCGCGCCGTTGACGGGCCGTTTTTCGCAGCCGCCTGCTGGGATTTCTCGACGCTCCCAAAGTCCAATCCACCGCACGAATCCGCCAGCACCCTTTCATCTTGGTCCGCGCAAATGTACAGTATGGCGCGCCCCCGACAACAGTCCGTTGTGCTATCACTGCGGGGAGGCTGGTCACATGTATCGTGACTGCCAGTACAGACGGATTGGTCTGCGGGGATACCATCCGGACGCCCGTTGCCCGCGCTATGGCGAACGCCCGCACGAAATCGAGCAATACTTAGAAAGTAACCGGCTTCCTCCTGCCTTACAGCGAAGACAGTCACGGTCGCCTTCACCTCGTCGGTACGCGTCACCAAACCATGCTCGACCCGGCTTTGATTCCGCTGGAGTGAACGGTGGAAGCCCGCGCCGGGGAAACTGAAAACGGCGACCTTCGGGGGTGAGGCCGCTGTCATGCGAACCGTCAAATATCCTCCGCCGACGCCATCCCCTCGCGACGTACCGCTGACGCCTTCATTTGAAACTGCAAAAAGAACTTCTGCTGCTATTACTGCTTCAATCGACGGTTATCCGGTAACTGCACTTGTAGATACGGCAGCTGACTACTCGGTTATGAGTGCCTCACTGGCCACTCGGCTACGCAAGGTGCTGACAGCGTGGGACGGCCCACATCTGATTGCGGCCGGAGGACACCTCGTTTCACCCATTGGACGATGCACCGCCAGACTTGCAATTTCTACTTCGACTTTCGTAGCGTCTTTCCTTGTGCTGCCCAAGTGTTCTCGGCTAGTTATACTGGGCATGGATTTTCTCCAGGAATATGGGGCGATCATTAACCTTCGTGACTTGTTCGTGACTTTTTCTAACTATGTTTCTTCGGATTCGAGTGTGGAGGATGAACATCACCGCGCGGCTTTACACGTGGTCGATGACTGCGTGACGTTACCGCCTCGAAGTAGCATCTTCGTCCTCGTTGAATGCCCCCAAGAACAACTAGGAATAGGCATTGCCGAAGGTAACCTCACCATATTGCTGGATCGCGAAGTCGGTGTCGCACGAGGTCTCGTAGAGCTCCAACATAGGCAAACCACGATTCTAGTTACCAACTTCAGTGGCGAATACAAGCACTTCGCGAGGCATACCACCATGGCCTACTTTGAAACGGTGGCCGAGTCCAACGCCTGTGCTTCGGTAACGACAATCTCGATTCCGGAACCCAGCGATGTGGACTTGACCAGTCACATCAACGTCAACCCACAGCTAGACCAAAACGAGAAGGAGAGGCTCCTCACTCTGCTATCGTCATTTAGCGACTGTTTCGCCACCACGTCGAAGGTAAAACAGACTCCTTTAATCAAACACAGAATCATCACTGAACCGACCGTCTAACCCGTTCGCCAACACGCTTATCGCGTGTCGCAAAGAGAACAGGATGCCATTCGTCATCAAGTTAAACAAATGCTCGACGATGATGTCATTCAACCATCGACTAGTCCTTGGGCTTCACCTGTTGTATTAGTTAAAAAGAAAGACAGTTCACTACGATTCTGTGTCGATTATCGCAAACTGAACAAGGTCACGGAAAAAGACGTTTACCCACTTCCTCGAATTGACGACTCCTTGGATCGCCTGCGACATGCCCGTTACTTTTTTTCAATGGATCTGCGTAGTGGGTACTGGCAAAGTGAAGTTGACGAACGGGACCAGGAAAAAACGGCGTTTATAACACCCGACGGTCTCTATCAATTTAAGGTCCTCCCTTTTGGATTGTGTTCCGCTCCGGCCACATTTCAACGCATGATGCACACAGTTTTATCTGACCTCAAGTGGAACTCGTGTTTAGTCTCCTTAGACGATGCAGTTGTTTTTTCCACCACGTTTGAACAACACATCCAGCGGCTTGAGGTGGTTCTTCAAGCTATCCGCACCGCCGGCCTCTCCCTGAAGCCCGAAAAATGTCACTTTGGCTACGAGGAGCTCAAATTTCTAGGTCATATTGTCAGCAGCACCGGTGTGCGCCCTGACTCTTACAAAGCCATGGCAGTTGCTCTGTTCCCGATACCGAAGACAAAACAGAATGTCCGCCGATTTTTAGGGCTTTGCGCGTATTACCGCCGTTTTGTACCCAATTTTTGTTAAATTGCCGAACCTTTGCAACGACTCATCAAGAACGACGTCACATTTGTTTGGGGCCCGGCACAATCCGACGCCTTCCACGACCTTCAGCGACGTCTACAGACACCACCGATCCTTGGTCACTTTGACACCGAGGCTGACACAGAAGTGCATACTGATGCAAATAACGCTGGTCTCGGAGCGACACTCGTACAGTTTCAAGCTGGTGTTGAGCGCGTTATTGCGTATGCCAGCCGGACCTTGTCTGCTGCTGAAAAAAACTACTCAGCAACTGAAAAAGAATGTCTGGCAGTCATATGGGCTATCCAGAAGTTCCGCCCATACTTGTACGGACGCCCCTTCCGTGTCGTCAGCGACCACCACTCTCTCTGCTGGCTGGCGAATCTCAAAGATCCTTCAGGCCGTCTCGCAAGATGGAGCCTTCGGTTGCAGGAATTTGATGTGACCATCGTCTATAAGTCTGGCCAGAAACATACTGACGCCGACTGTCTGTCCCGTGCCCCCGTCGAACCCGCACCACTAGATACTGACGACGATTCTGGTTTTCTTTGTACTCTTCCGTCTTTAAAGCTTGCTCAACAGCAACGCCAAGATTCCGAGCTCCAGCCCTTGATTGAATACCTTGAAGGAAGCCGCCCACAACCCCCACGGCAGTTCGCGCGTCACTTGTCCTCTTTCTGCCTACGTGGCGACATCCTATACAAGAGGAACTTTCACTCTACGGCAACCGTTTTCCTGCTCGTTGTTCCCGCTACTCTCCGCGACGACGTTCTACGTGCATGCCATGACGAACCAACGTCCGGGCATCTTGGTTTCACGCGTACTCTCGCGAGGATCAAGAAGTACTATTGGCGAAAACTCACAAAAACCGTGAAGCAGTACGTCAGAAGTTGTCGAGATTGCCAGCGTCGCAAAGTACCACTACTGAAACCAGCCGGTCTGCTTCGGCCTGTCCGACCTCCTTGCTCACCTTTTGAACAGGTCGGGATGGATTTACTCGGCCCATTTCCCAAGTCTTCGGCTGATAACCGCTGGATCGTTGTCGCCACCGATTACCTCACTCGATACTGCGAAACACAAGCCGTTCAGCGAGCTACTGCTTCAGATGTTGCTAACTTCTTTCGTCTGGTCAACGGACGCGACGTCACCACTATACTCGACATGATGCTCCTACCAACTTCGTCTCAACCTACCGCACCAGATACAGACGCCTTTGTTCAGCGTGCCGAAGCAGCGCGGCACCTTGCGCGACAACGAATTCTATCCCGGCAAAGACAAGATGCTCGTCGATACAACATATGCCATCGAGACGTCACATACAACCCGGGAGATTTTGTATGGGTTTGGACCCCTATACGTCAAAGAGGCCGGTCAGCAAAATTATTGCGCCGATACTTTGGACCCTACATAGTTTTGCGTCGTCTAAGTCCTGTCAACTACGAAGTTATTCCAGCCGACACTTCGCACCACTCCCGTAGACCACGTTCCTCTGACATTGTTCACGTTACCAGGATGAAGCCCTACCATTCGCGCTGACTCTCATCCACAAACTTTGTGATGCGGCCCCTGTCGTCACGTCCGTTGTCTGACTCATTTCTTTTATTTTTTCCTTGTGGCATTTAACATCTCCCCAACTTTATTTATTTATTTTATTTTATTTATTTTTTTGGAGGGAGGGGTTATGGCACGCACTAGTTACGCTAGAAGTCGAGGAAGAAGAAGTGTGCGTGGTAGCTGCTGCAGAAACGAACTCTAAACGGCCGTTGGCTTAGAACTGACTGACTGGCTTTTCCTCTCGTGACAATATTTATACAGGGTGTCCCAGCTAACTTTAGCCAGAGTTTTAAAAAATGCGAATGCCACGTAGCTGGACAGAACCAAACCAATGTTCTTTGTCGTCGCTTGGAGATAGTCAGATTATTTTTAATCCCACTTAATTGCATAGTTAGTCCAAATTAATCAACCTCAAAAATATTTTAATTAGATTAATAGTGTCATTGAGAAATGGTAGTTTGACATAGGCTGGAACAACAGCCGAAACGTCAGTAAAATGTACTGCGCAAATCCAACGTACGCCGTGCGTTTTCTTGATTTTACTGCCGGGGCCAGCGTGATTTCCTTACCTACAGCTATATATATATATATATATATATATATATATATATATATATATATATATATATATATATATAAAATTTTCGGGGGTTCGCAAATCTGGTCGCCCTACCCTCCCCTCCCGCCCTTGTGCTTGTGTACTTAATTTTAGATGCATGTTAAAGAGCCCCAAGTGGTCAACATTAATCCGGAATCTCTCACTACGGAATGCCCCATAATCAGATAGTGGTTTTGATGTGTAAAACCCCCGAATTTAATTATTTTTGCCGTACCATATGCAAACGCACCGAGCCGCAAAGATAATATGGACGTCATGCGGCGCACTTTCGCTTTCAATAACGGGGACCAACTTTCTCCGTCAGACTTGGCTCCGTTGCGCAGAATGCGGGAAGGAGGCAATCGCGGTCGAGAACTTGCACGCGGATAGGGCTCGATCGCAATCGGAAGTGACCGTGTGACACCGGTGTAAGGTTTTCGTTTTTAGCAAAACGGAGCAGTCGCCAGGCAGCTCGCCCCCATCTTACCATGCGGGATAATGCAGAAACGCCGCGCTAGAGCCCTAATGACGACGCACAAATGAACGCTTCCATGTGTAGGTACATGTAGTTTTAATAATTTCAGTTGTATCCCGTTCGTTTGCTGGTGGTGTAGCCGGTTATCATCGGTCCCTTCGGCTGCACGTTACGACTTGCTAGTTCACGTCTCGTTTTATTGCATTTACGGTCTTTCTTACATGTACACAATTCAGATCCGATCAATAGACTTCGTTCAGGTATCCGTAGTTGCTTTGAATTACCTCAAATTTTGAACCAGGCTAGTGTTGAAGTCATTCATTTTGTCATTACCTTATTCTCGCTAATCAACTGCAAACTAGTGGTAAACTTGTAACGATCTATCAGGCAATCATGCAAGATGCGCAAGCGAGAGTCCTTGCTTCACTATTCTATTCAGGTGCGTAACTATCCCGGTCAGTTCATAAATCTGATGACGTCTGTCGGAGGCATCCTGCCTTGCTTCTTCAACCTACGTCTTCTAAAACGAATCTTTCTTTGCCTGTTCTTTCCCTTTCTTACCGTACGCCAGTGGCCCGTCTGGCACAATCACCTCGCTGTGCAGCAGTAATTAGTAACCTCGACATCGACGCCCGTCACTGCGGAGTCGCCTAGGTGTTGGCTGAGAATAGGTTCGACCAAGGCATGAGAGTTAAGAGTCGGCGATGGATCCTCTTGGGCGAGAAAGATGTCACTGCAGGAACCGGGAAAGCACTTGGAACGATGGGTTGTTCTCAGAGAAGATCGATGGCGTACCGATGTGATGGAAAACATGAGAACTTGGAGCACACAGTTCAGTGGCGAACTTGGTTTTCGGTTGCGGTGTGGTTGGACAGTCGAATCTTTCCTGGATCTGCTCACGTCTTATCGCCAGTCCACACATGTGGGCTTCCGAAATGAACGGCACGTTCAGAACGTCAGATTTTTGTGTAGGGTCCTGTGTAGCACCTGTTCTGAGGGACATCTTTCTGAGCCACATTGACAGACTGGGACAAGTCTATCAAGGAGCATGGAAGATACTGCCGAAACCATTTTTGTTACGATATTGATTATCTTATCTTTGTTGGCAAAAACAACTATAACCAGAGGATTACAACAATTTCCAAGCGTTCCCGAGAATGCGAGTTTAGCTTAACGTCCGTGCAGTTATTTTGGACACTAGACTTCCCCTTAAGCTATAGAATGGGCCAGGTACCCCTGTCACAAAACAGATGCAACTAGTAGGAGACTCATCCCTGTTGTAAAAGCAAATGTTAAGCGTGGCCGCAGACACGAAGAAGCGCGGAAAAAGTTGAAACCTTCCCAAACACGGCATAAGCTTTCGCCCGGTTTGAAGAAAGCCGCTGCACGCTATGGTGTAGTGGCATCGTTTACCACCTGACAGGCTTTTGCAGTTATGTTCGCGGATCAGGAAAAAAAATTTAAATGCTGTTGTGTAGGCTCCATTTGTCAGATAAACTCCAAGGAGCGCTAGACCTCGTACATGACCACTGTAATGTATCAGATATTATTTAGCAACAGCAAATCGTGCGTCTGTAAGTGCCTGAACCGTAGGCTCAGGTGACATGATTTGTCCGTAACTCTACACGTTCCCTCGTGGTCGACTACTGGCGTAGTTGTGGTTGCAGACCAATGTTTATGGACTCTCGAATTTTGTCAACAGACAGGTGGCAAATCAGCAGAAAAATTATAAAGGCGTTATATGTTAGAAAGGTGGGAGATGATTGCGTCAGTCTCCATCTATTTTGATTAGAGAAAAAAATCGCGTATCATGCAGCACGTGTCGCGCGACTGACTGATAGAAAAGTACAGCCGGCGTAGGTTGGCATTGTTTTTATTATTCCTTGTTTGTTACACGATGTTATAGTTTTGCTATCAAGTGTCCTTTGTAAGCCTTGTGTAAATAATGTTCCTTCGGACCCTCGTAACCAGCAACAACTGGTGCGGCGGGCCCGGCAGACAGCAAGGGCCGCAGGAGCCCTGGACTAAGGGTGCCTCAAGCACAAGCAGAAAGACATCTGCTTGTCGTTTCTTTTTTTTACTAAATGTTTTTCCTCCTCCTCCTTCAATATATATACCACTTGGTATTTTGCGTTCGTGTCGTAATGACCGTATGCTCATGTGTTTTGTGCACAATCCACAGTATGAATAGGTACCAAATCACCCATCTTTCCTGCGCTAATTCGCCGCTGCTCAAATTTAAGGCAGCTACGTTACCAGGAGCAGACTGCATGCGAAATTCACAGTGTCTGGCGCCTCGAGTAAATGTACAAATTATAGCTATTGCGTCATATTTCGTTCGCCCACCTTACGCTCCGAAATAAAACATTCCTGCTGGACTTATCATTAGTTATGCTCATTGATGAAGCTAGAATGTGCGTTTGCGGCACATCTTCTTTCCTGCAAATTGAACTTGCGACTTCCTATTTCCGAATTACCCTACAAACTGCTTCATAAGTATCGTCTTTCTGCTCAGCGAACTTTGCGTTTTGAATGGCATCGTTTCAAACAGTTTCGGTTGCCAGCTATAGATATGAGCGAACTACAATTCTTACTTAAACTGGTAGAGCTAGCCCCTGTCCGGAAGTAACATGTCACTTTCTGAGCTTGCTTGAAATTGAAAATTCGAAAGCGAAAAATATGGTGACCAATATAAATGCTGCTTACTAGAATGCGAGTGTGTTTATTTCGTAGGGTCGGTGTCTACATGCATTACATAAGTTTTTCTCGAAATGGGTATTCTGATTTCATTATCTTAAAGATATCAGATGTCTATAAAAAAGCACAGTGAGGGAGGAATACAACAATAATCCTGCTTGTTTTATTCTAATCCTTCATGAATTCCAATGATGTGAAGACTTTCCATTGCACAGAACAAGGTCCCTACAACGTAATGCTATTCCAATCTGTTATTATTCCCATCACCTGAAGTGAAAGTTACGTAACCGTTAACGCAAGCATCTGGCGGTGATCCGCAGCATTGTTTGAACATTTATAAGGGGTGACTTTTGTTTAAGAGGAGCGAGGTGAGGAGCACACAGAACTAGTGAGGGTTCTCGTCGGTCCGCGCTAACGTCGTGAAAGTAGCTAACCGGAAGAAGAGGGGGTGCTGCTGGCATCTACGATTGGTGCGCTTCCCTTAGCTTCGCAATCGCGCTGGCTGGTTGAAAACTGCGGCGGCGAGCAACGAAGCGTTTCCTCAGTGAAGGTAAGTTGGCAGAGCCATGTCGCATACGTATCAGAAAAGGCTCGGCAATGTTATACTGTCACGCCCAGTGTTTTATTATATGCAAATAAACCCATTCTCCCCGACAGTTCCGAGTAGTCAGTGCCAGAGCGATCTGCAGGCAGCCATCTTATATTCAATTTAGAACAAGGTTAGTCTACAGCTATTCCCTGCAAAATTCAGTTCTATAATGCATCTAATTATGCATATCAATGCATCTTTAACGCGTACACATTACATTGACGTGGTGAGTTTTCGCGGTGTTTCGAGGTCGCCTGAAAGTCAGACGAAGTGGGCGCAGTGTCAAAAACAAGTTTGCCAATAGCGGTAGGCTAATGGTGAAGAAGGCGTAGAATGAGAAATAATTATGTTTTCCTTTGTTCAGTTTTGACCTTACATAATTCGCGTGTGCACGTCATACTAGATGAGAAGTTTTTGCTGCTCTCGTGATATTGCGGGAGAGAGGGACAAAGTGAAGGGGGCCCGAAAGATATTTGATCAATCGTCGAGGGCTGACTGAAGACATGGAATAGAAACATATTGGGATAGATTTACGAGCAGCGCCCCAGCAAGTTGCTCTCTCGTTGAGAGTTTTGGGGTCGGCAGTTGTAAATCCCCCCCATAGGCACTAGGAATAGCAGGGGAGAGTTATTAGTAGAGTTTGCGGAACAGAATGATATGAGGATAATGAATACCTTCTTCCGCAAGCGAAGCCGAAAGTGGACGTGGAGGAGCCCGAACGGCGAGACTAGAAATGAAATAAACTTCATACTCTGCGCTATCCCTGGCATCATACAAGATGTGGACGTACTCGGCAAGGTGCGCTGCAGTGACCACAGGATGGTAAGAACTCGAATTAGCCTAGACCTGAGGAGGGAACGGAAGAAACTGGTACATAAGAAGCCGATCAATGAGTTAGCGGTAAGAGGGAAAATAGAGGAATTCCAGATGAAACTACAGAACAGGTATTCAGCTTTAACTCAGGAAGAGGACTTTAGTGTTGAAGCAATGAACGACAATCTTGTGAGCATCATTAAGGAGTGTGCAATGGAAATCGGTGGTAACTCCGTTAGGCAGGATACCAGCAAACTATCCCAGGAGACGAAAGATCTGATCAAGAAATGCCAATGTATGAAAGCATCTAACCCTACAGCTAGAATAGAACTGGCAGAACTTTCGAAGTTAATCAACAAGCGTAAGACAGCTGACATAAGGAAGAATTGAACATGCTCTCAGGAACGGAGGAAGCCTAAAAACAGTGAAGAAGAAACTAGGAATTGGCAAGAATCAGATGTATGCGTTAAGAGACAAAGCCGGCAATATCATTACTAATATGGATGAGATAGTTCAAGTGGCTGAGGAGTTCTATAGAGATTTATACAGTACCAGTGGCACCCACGACCATAATGGAAGAGAAAATAGTCTAGAGGAATTCGAAATCCCGAAGGTAACGCCGGAAGAAGTAAAGAAAGCCTTCGCAGATATGCAAAGGGGGAAGGCAGCTGGGGAGGATCAGGTAACAGCATATTTGTTGAAGGATGGTCGACAGATTGTTCTAGAGGAACTGGCCACCCTGTATACGCAATGCCTCATGACCTCGAGCGTACCGGAATCTTGGAAGAGCGCTAACATAATCTTAATCCATAAGAAAGGGGACGCCAAAGACTTGAAAAATTATAGACCGATCAGCTTACTGTCTGTTGCCTACAAAGTATTTACAAAGGTAATTGCAAATAGAATCAGGAACACCTTAGACTTCTGTAAACCAAAGGACCAGGCAGGATTCCGTAAAGGCTACTCAACAGCACACCATATTCACACTATCAATCAAGTGATAGAGAAATGTGCAGAATATAAGCAACCGTTACATATAGCTTTCATTGATTACGAGAAAGCGTTTGATTCAGTCGAAACCTCAGCAGTCATGGAGACATTACGGAATCAGGGTGTAGATGAGCCATATGTAAAAATACTGGAAGGTATCTATAGCGGCGCCACAGCCACCGTAGTCCTCCATAAAGCAAGCAACAAAATCCCAATAAAGAAAGGCGTCAGGCAGGGAGATACGATATCTCCAATGCTATTCACAGCGTGTTTACAGGAGGTATTCAGAGACCTGGATTGGGAAGAATTGGGGATAAAAGTTAATGGAGAATACCTTAGTAACTTGCGATTCGCTGATGATATTGCCTTGCTTAGTAACTCAGGGGACCAATTGCAATGCATGCTCACTGACCTGGAGAGGCAAAGCAGAAGAGTGGGTCTAAAAATTAATATGCAGAAAACTAAAGTAATGCTTAACAGTCTCGGGAGAGAACAGCAATTTACAATAGGCAGCGAGGCACTGGAAGTCGTAAGGGAATACATCTACTTAGGGCAGGTAGTGACGGCGGATCCGGATCATGAGACGGAAATAATCAGAAGAATAAGAATGGGCTGGAGTGCGTTTGGCAGGCATTCCCAAATCATGAACAGCAGGTTGCCGTTATCCCTCAAGAGAAAAGTATATAATAGCTGTGTCTTACCAGTACTCACCTACGGGGCAGAAACCTGGAGGCTTACGAAAAAGTTCTACTTAAATTTAGGACGACACAACGAGCTATGGAAAGAAGAATGATAGGTGTAACGTTAAGGGATAAGAAAAGAGCAGATTGGGTGAGGGAACAAACGCGAGTTAATGACATCTTAGTTGAAATCAAGAAAAAGAAATGGGCATGGGCAGGACATGTAATGAGGAGGGAAGATAACCGATGGTCATTAAGGGTTACGGACTGGATCCCAAGAGAAGGGAAGCGTAGCAGGGGGCGGCAGAAAGTTAGGTGGGCGGATGAGATTAAGAAGTTTGCAGGGACGGCATGGCCACAATTAGTACATGACCGGGGTTGTTGGAGAAGTATGGGAGAGGCCTTTGCCCCGCAGTGGGCGTAACCAGGCTGATGATGATGATGATGATGATGATGATGATGACGATGTAAATCCAGGCGTTTTATTGATCGACACTTCAGGCGAATTTCTGCCGTTGACGTCGGCGCCGCCGTGAGGTTCCCAATAAAGTCCAAGTTCTATAACATGGCAGGCACGCGACATACGCTGCAGGTGCGAGGGAAAGCTTGTGAGGGAGGGCCGAGAAGAATGGTGGCTTGATGCGGCGGTTTCATCGCATGCGCGCAAGGGAGGAAGACGGGCAGGGTGTGCGGTGTTCTCACGCACGCGAGAGACCAAAGGAGGAAGGTGTGCGTGCTCTGGGGGAGGGAGGTTGTTGCGCACCTTCTTTTCTACTCCGGCTGCGGCGGCTGAGCGCGCCCTCCCTCACCCTATCTCGAAGGCGACCTGCGATGGGTTGCAAGGCTACGCGACCCGAGAAAACTGTTGACTTCGTGTGCGCTATGTTGTCGTGCGCCTAGTTTACGTTGAAGCGAGAGGCATCGCACATAAGGGGATTCGCGGCTGCCACTCTTCATGACGCCAACGTTCAGACAACGAGTGTCCGCGGTTTTCGACTGAGATGTGTTCGTGTTGGGCTCACATGACAAAATGCGTGTTAATTTAATCATTAAGCGATCGTTTACAGCAGTTTACGCACTTGATTAAACTACTCACATTATAATAATTTGTCAATCTAATATTTTACTATCACAATCAATGCATCTACTTTTAGACGAAACATACTTTTTGCACGTAGCTGACGAGACCACAGGAGACCACACTAGAAAAAAAAACATTCATAATTTTTCTTGTTCCTCTTAGTTATGGCAGCAGCGGCCCGCATACGGTATCACTAGAATAAGACAGTCTTTATCGGTGCTTGATAAGAATAGAACATTATTTCGCTAGAAATGTGGTTTCATCGTGAACAGATAAGAATATTTCTATCCTATGCGAAATCAATTGAAGCTCTTCACAGCGTGCAGCGCTTAACTCAATCGATTTTTTTATAATCTGACATCTCGGTTGCCACCGTAATTCAATAGAACAAATAATTTTCCTCGATCGCTCATTAACTAAGTTAAATACCCCCCCATCCCTCCCAGGGCCTTAATACCCTCTTTGATTTCATATTGTGTTTCTGCTCGTGAGAACGAGGTAGGCTTTACTAGGAAAGGGGCGGACCGAGACATTTTTCTTGATGTAGAATTATCTTCACTAAAAATGGCAGTTTATGTAAACAAATCTTCCCCTTTGGCCTAATCTACAGATCAACCGTCTTGATTGCAACTCTCACAAGGCATTGTTTTGACGAGTGTGCTACGAAACCACCGCAGTTGTTGTGTGGCAAAGACCATAATACAAACCATCTTATATCAACAAATATTCATGACACTGTCTCCAGAAGAGATAATATCGATAACGACTATCATGACCATCGCGCGCGTCTGTGTACGTAAACATTGGAAAACAACATTTGCAGAAATAAAAACTTTGGGTACAATATTGCTAAGTCCTATAGTAATGGACCCGTCTACTTTGTGTGTTTATTTCTGTACATGTCCAAGTTTTCGCTGCGAAATATTAGTGCAGTCTGTAGCAACAAACGAGCACGCCTCCCGGTATTCACAAAATTTATCTTCTCACTCACGCTACATTTCGTTTTCTTATGCTTCCCCGAAATAAAATGGTGCTATATTAGCGGTTTATGCCAAATTCAATAGGCCTATATACGACCACGCATGCTAATGAGGCGTAATTCGCAAACAAGCTCACATTATTGCACAAGAAATACAAACAGAACTGTTTACGTTAGGTACGTGAGCTGAGCGAGGACGTCGTTATCTAAAGGTCACGTACCAGTGCCCTTCGTTTGCACTGAGCGCTGATATGCGCGTTGACCTCACCGTCGAGCCATTCACACAGTCCTCTAGGGCGATGTAATCGCTGCAATGCACCTCGTTGTATAGCAGCACCAATTTGTATCCACTATGTCGCCTTCAGAAATTAGATCGATTGCTGGCATGTGGCCATGCATCGCCCGGAAGGTAAGTTTAAAAATGTGCAATGCTCTCACTTTACTAGAAGCAACCAAGACCGTTTAAAATAGAAAACATTTTGAAGGCTGCAGAGCGACCGCAAGCGGCACGTATGCATCCGGACCACAGCGAGCCTCAATATACGAATACAGAACCCTGAGCAAGGACAGACGTGCTCGATGCGTGGCAAAGCATTCTGACCCCCGTATTGATTCGGGTGACCACGTTTCACCGTCTAACTGTTATAGCCCAGCGCAGCACGCGCTTGCACGTATCGGAAGTTTCTCGAATCTTATCGATGGTTCTATCCGCTCGCTGTTGTCACCGAACCTGGTGCAGTCTGATTTCATGTATGCGCGACGCGAATGGTGTAGAACTTTCTGAAAGACAGGCGGGCGCCAGTGATTAGTCTGGAGCTTTCGACAACTGATATATAAAAGCCGACGCGCTTGACCCGCCGATAAGATTTTCGACGATCGCCAACTGTGTCGCTGCTGTCACCGTTCTTTGAGTGTAGCCTGTTTTTGAGGGCACAGGTTCGCCCAATAAAACGCTAGTCATTCCTAGTTTTGCTGCATTCTTCACCGTCACTACTACGTGACAGTATATACCTACCCTGGTGGCTTAGCGGCTATGGCACTGATCTGCAAAGCACGAGGTCTCGGAATCTATGCTCCGTCGCAGCGGCCACATTTTTATGCGGGTGGAGGACACCCTTATACCGTACATTGTGTGCACATTAAAGCACGCCAGGTGGTACAGCCAAAATTAAGAGGGTATCAAAATAAAAAGGATGGGTTTTATTTTTCGTGTGTGAATGTTCGTTTTGCAAACTCATTCAATACCGTGCACTAATATGCTATACTACCAACAAAAACGTAGTGTTTAGGGGTCGAATGAAAACACAACAGAAAAGAAAAAGATTTACTCGCCATCCAGGCTTTGCGAAGGTGAATGTCCAGCGAAGCTATTGAAAACTGCCACTACAACTGCTCAGGGTGGTATGATGCGTTTTACTGCTTTACAGTAATAATGGTAATTTAGAGTAATGGTAACTTTTATAGTGCATCGGCACCCATAGCTGTGCTGCAACAGCACAAAAATCAGTTGCAAGGTTGGTACTTTTATATAAGAAAGGCTGGGGATGTCATGCCCCACGTCGCAAGCTGCCGCCGACGCGGAAGCTTGCACAACAGCAATCTTACCAGGAAACGTAGCGGGATAACGTGCTTCGCATTGTTCACAAGAGCGCCTTATCATCAATTATGTGGTTCACATGAATGTTTTGCGTTTGTTCTTTATTGAAACGTATGCTGTTCTGCGCGTTGCATGTATGACTCCAAAGAAAGTGTTGCCAAGCACTGCTTCCCTCGACCATGAGAGGGGATTTGGAGCATCTCTTTAACTGCAGATGTCAAACTGTATGTGAGTTCAGTATTAGACAACTGGACAATACGCCCTTAAATGCTACCTCATTGCATCAAGGCAGCCAAAGACAGTGTCCTTGACCAGTTGCTAGCTCTTAAACTGATTTTTTATGTGACGCCAGTGGTTAAAAAGAAATGTTCAACACCTGCTGCTGTTCGCGGCGAGTGGCTCTGGCTAGCACTACTAGCCGTAGTATTTGTATACATACACAAATAGCGAAGAAAGTGGCCAAGGGATGGCCTTCGTGACAGCTTAATTGGTACAGCACAGCACGCATAATGTGGTTCAGCTCTCACATATGGCAAGTTGTCTTTTCATGCAATTTCATTGTCTTTATTTCACCATTTCGAAGAAACCTAATTTCCCCTGTGCTTTCTCTGGCTTTGTAGTCTGTTTTCATCATATAGCAAAAAAAAAAAAAGGATGCCTGAAGTTCATACAGGCCACTTTGTATCTTTGTACAATCCCGTAAAATAAGTAGCAACAAAGAAAAGGTCAAGATATTTGTTCCCTTCGGCTAAAGAAAATGAAAATGCAAGTTTCTGCAATAAATTTGATATGTCCACATTTTGGGACAAAAATGAAGTAGTCTCCGTGAATTATCGGAAGCAGTGGCGCAGCCAGATGGTGGCACACACAACACGTGCCACCCCCTCCCCAGAAATGTCTGTCTATATGGAACCTCTCCTCCCTATCACTTTTTCCATTCCCAATTAAGTTGGTGTACTCCATCGGCCATTGAAAAAATATTCAGGCTGCGCCACTGTCTGCAAATAGGTGCCACAGTAACGGTAGTCATCAATGTTTGGGGAAATTGAGGCTGGAGCTAAGCAAGTAAATGTCGAGGAAAGTTGTGAGATGTGTTGCTCATGCATGGCAACATGCCAAACTGCACAGCAAAATTTGTTCTGCTACGCAGTCTTGCATGTTGGAGACATGCGTGGCAACTGCACACTAGCCTAGCCTGATCACTACTGCTGCACGCAACTAATGTCATACTTCTGACAACACTTTAACAGTAATCTGGTTTAGAGAAAACCACGCTTCTGCATTCTTTCACTTGCTGGTTTTGCTGGTTGTTGCTGAGCTGGATGATGTTGCAGCTGGTGGATTGGCATTCCTGACCTCAACTTGAGCACAAGCTTCAGATGTCTTTCTTTCTTTTACCCAGCCTGTACCTTGCAGCACCTGTTGCAGTTTATAGTGTATGTCCGAGCAACTTTCATTGCACATTCCAGTGTTCTACTCTGTTCAGCTTGATGTTGTCATTAACCCCAATTAGTCCTACCACACATCTGCTGTTCTGAACAATGTTCTTCATAATATTTAGGTGTATATAAAACTTCTTCGTTACTTGATTTGTCTTTCACATTTGAGAATTGGATCAGAACTGGCATGGTCAGTCACACTCGCGTTTTGTTGGTGAGCAACTCCGTATGTCCTACCGTGTACTTTAAGTGATTTGGATGTGTGAGCAATAGGCACAGATGCATACCTCGTATTGAGCCAAATATTTTAGCAGGTGCTGTATTTTCCAACCATTTATTTCATTTACTTGTCTCTCATGTTAGTGCGGATGTGGCTCAAGTGCTATCACTGAGGCTGGCCATATTTCATTTGATATATCCTACTTTCACATCTTGGTCACTGTTAAAGCTTGAATAAAAATAATGCAATAATGCAACTAATAGTTCTCACACAATGTACCTCTGGAAAATAATTGTTCGTTCGCGAAACCTCCTTGGGATAATTTATTAATAAAAAATAGGGGACAAAGGCAATGCCCTTCTGGAAGATGTAAAGAGTAAAGTAGACCGGTCTCAAGATGGTTTTCTTCTGCGCCACCGCAGCTGTGGGACACGCTGGTAGTTGTAGTACTGCAACTGAATTGGGGCACACAGAGAGCGTTTGAAATGCGCAATCCACCACGTCTTCTTGATCGTTCTTGATCACTAAATATCGCAATTCTCGTTTCTCTGCGCTAAACTTAAGGTCTAGATTGGACAGTGCGTTGCCACACATATTCGGAAGCCTTTGTAAGTCTGTTGCATTTTCCGCTAGTAGAAATGTCGTCCGCGTAGATAACTTCAGGGACCTAATGTGATATCATTTATGTATTACGCATGTATGATAAATCAAACCCTAATTCACTGTTTCCCAGTCGCGTTTCTATGTCCTTAAAAGGGCCCTGAGCCACTTTTTATTGAACTGGAGAAATGCATTTGAAGTTCAAATAGGTTATTTCAGAAATACTTTGTCACATAAAGTACTTCATTCCGTTCAGCAGAAGCGGAGTTATTGGCAATCAAACAAGGCCACCGCTGCGCACCCGTTGTGACTTCGGGGCGGAGGACGAAAGACGGACTCTTTCCGCAGACGAAGAAGAAACGAGAACCTTTATACAATATTTACAGATAGTGGATCATAGCGCACAGGTAGCAGTAGGAGCGCATCAGACGGACTGTGCGGCTGCAAGCGACTCTCTCTTCTCACAGTGGGCCGGTTCTCCCTTAAAACCTTTCGGCGTCCCCTCTGTCGGCAGGAACCTGGCGGGGCAGGGTGATGACCTCGCCCGCGTCGAATTATTGATTCGTCGCGCAGATGGCTGGGCGCTTCTCGAAGTCGCCTCCCATGTCGAATTCTTGATTCGTCGCGCAGAAGTGGGAGCTCCCGCCGCCTCGTGGTCGCCACGTGGTGCTCGTAGTATGGCACAACAGCACCCCCGCTGCCAGATAATACATCCAGAAGTCGAGCTGTTCGACGCGGCTCGACGTATGCGATGTGCTGATTGGGTGACGTCCTTGATAGGGCCAAGGAAATGGCTTCGCCGCCGTTTCATCTGCTGGTCTTTCCTTTGCTTGGATCTGATAAAGCTCACGGAGTGACCGAAAATCAACGCCAATCACTTCGGTGAGAGTGAGCACCCTCCCAATGCTATTCACAACGCCAGACCAAACTCCATAAAAACAATCGCTCTAACCCCCCTCTGTGCTCTCAACAGCACAATTACGGTTGTTGTACCAAACACGAAACACGCACCCGATAAAGAACCCGGTATACAGACCTCTATAAATATTGCTCTCAAAGAAGACACATTCAAAGAGAATTAACAGGTAAGGAACAGATTGCGCAGCAATTCTTGACAATCACTCGGGCAGGCAAGACATAGCTGAGGCTATCGAAGAAAACTTATATTTTGCCCTGTCTCGCTCCGAGTGAAATTCTGTCACTTGTCATTGGGTTTACCCACTTGCCGACATGCGTCGCATGACCGAACAAGTGTTTCGACCTCTTTCTAGCATCCTGGCCAACAGAAATCTTGCGCTATCCTAGCCTTTGTCTTCTGGATACCGAAATGACCCGCCCAAACATTCCGATGCGCTAACTCTAAAAGGTGTGGTCGGTACTTTTCTGGCACGAGTAGTTGGTTGTATGGCCTACCCTTGAAATCCTGATATTTCAGGTACTTGACACCTGACCTAGTTTAGAACGAGATGTTCTTTCGGGCCACTCCTTCATTTACACCAGTCTGCAGCGCAGTTAGCAAAGGGTCACTTTTCTGTGCCGCGATAAGCGACTTTCGTTCAACCCTACTAAGCTGCTCCCTACAAAAGGATGCGGGACTAAGCAGTGAATCTTCCACTTCAGCCCTAGGCGCCCCATTTTTCCTAGTCTCGAAAGGCTCCTCACCTATTGTCACTGATCCGGTAATTGATCCACGACAAGTCTGAGTCATCTGCTTTTCATGAGTCGTATCTCCTGGCCTAGACTGCCGCTGTGAGGACGTTACATTGTCAGTAATTTCCTCGTTTGAAGACGAGCTTTCACGTTTCATTGAGAGGGCGCGTGACCGCGATTCATGCAAGCGACGATGGCAGAGAACGACCAGCCCTCATTTTCTAAAAGCTGCCCCGATTCGTGTGAAAAAAGATATGAAAAGTGTTGAGGTAAACTTGAACTCACGGCTGCCTCCGTTTGCAACCTTCAAAACGCGCCCTCGACAGTTACCCTGGTAACTGGCAAGCACGCGCTCTGCTCTTCTGCGACTTGTCTGATCCAGGCGCATCCCCCTCTATAATCTCCGGGAGGAACACAAGACGGATGAGTAACATCCATGGTGGCGGCTGAATCGCGAAGTGCCCTGCAACTTTTTCCGTTTACCACAACATCCTGCATATATGGCTCGAGCAGCCTCAGATTTTCGTCAGACTGGCTAATGCTGGCGGACGCAATTTGCTCCTTACAATTTGGGGAAATATGGCCTTCTTTTCTGTAACGGAAGCAGATAATTGCTCTCCGGGCCTCGAACGCGCGCTCTAAGTCTGCCTTAGATTTAGCGGCCCCAGCCGACTGGACTCTCTCTGCTAACCCATCCCTCGCCACATCAGCCTTAGTCGATACTCCCTTGCTGATCTCATCGCTCGTGGATGATTTCTTATTCGACGAAACTGGCTTGGGAAAGGAAAACCGCTTTCCAGAATAGTCCTTTTTTTTCGAGCCTATCTTCCTGAATAGGTTTTCCTTGGAAGTTTCGGTGCGTGTAATATTCCTCCGCGAGCTGCGCTGCCTTCTCAAGGTCTACCTCTGGGAGCCTGTCGTGCAGCCAAAGTCTAACTTCTGAAAGAACTCGGTAAAACTGCTCCAGTGCTATGCATTCAAGCACTTTGTCGTGGTTTCCATACACTACTGCACTTTTGAGGCACTCTTTTAAGTTAGACTTTAACTCGTACACGAACTGAGAGTGCGACTCGCTGCCCCTTTTTGCCTGTCTCAACCTCTGTCGAAATGCCTCGGCAGAGAGGTGGTATTTGCGAACGAGCGCGGCTTTTACCTTTCCATAGTTCTCGTAATCTTCTTTAAACAAGCGTGCAAGAACTTCCGCGGCCTCTCCTGGGACAACCGAAAGAAGTTTTTGAGACCAAAGACTTTCGTCCAGCCCTATCTTTCCACACGTGCGTTCGAAATTCACGAGAAAAAGTGCGATATCACCGCCTATCCCGTACGGTAACATTAGGTCCTGCATTCTCAGTTTGGGCGTATTGTCACCACTGGAAAGGGGCTTGAACGCGCCGAGCTTATTCGAATTTCCTCTATTTCCAGTTCTCTCGTTTTAAGAGCATGATCTCCTTTTTCGCTCCTTTTTCTCTCCTCTGCGGCTCGTCGCGCATTTCCTGCTCCTCTACCTCCTCGCACCTTTTTTTCTCGCTTCTCCTCTCAAGAATTTACCCCCAACCCTCTTCGACTTCCTCCTCAGTTACCTCTTGTGCCCTCAGAACGTCAAGAATGGCTTGGCTTTCTTTCGTCTTGCCGCGGCAACCGAGATGCCCACCTCCTGACAAACATCAAGAAGGTCCTGTATCCTGAGCTTCTCCATCGCGATCTGACAGCTCGTCTCCGGTTTTGCCTCTAAATTGGCTTTTCTTCCGAAGCCGGAAATCTATACAATGCCTGAAGCGAACTAAGACAAAACCACTGCAACCCTTTCAGAATACTTGAGCAAAGGTCCTTAGCATTTCTCTGTGCGGCAAAGGTCTGGTGATGCAAAAGGCAAGCGTCGGGGACTCACCCCCTCCAAAGTAGCTGACGCCGGTGGTACTCGTGGCTTTCGTTGAGCGGTGTAACGGGCGTTATCTGGCTTCGAATACCACAGCTTTCCATCCACTGCTGTGACTTCGGGGTGGAGGACACAAGACGGACTCGTTCCGCAGCCGAAGAAGAAGCGAAAATCTTTATACAATATTTACAGATAGTGGATGATAGCGTACAGGTAGCAGTAGGAGGGCATCAGACCGACTTGGCGGCTGCAAGCACTTTCTCTTCTCACAATTGGCCGGTTCTCCCTTAAATCCCTTCGGCGACCCCTCGTCGTCAGGAACCGGTTTGGGCGAGTTCTCGTCGGCAGGAACCAGGTGGGGCAGGGTGATGACCTCGCCCGCGTCGAATTCTTGATTCGTCGCGGAGATGGCTCTGAGCCTCTTGAAGTCGCCTCCCGTGTCGAATTCTTAATTCGTCGCGGAGAAGTGGGAGCTCTCGTCGCCTCATGGTAGCCACGTGGTGCATGTAGTATGGCAGCGCCCGTCGTCTCGTGGTCGCCACGTGGTGCTCGTAGTACGGCACAGCACCATTCCTGCTTCAATGTGTTGCACAGCGAAGGCCCCGCGCAGTGGGGCGTGCCACAACGCACCACCTTCTAAATGTCACCGTGGCGCGCAGTTCAAATTTCAATTTGGAGGTAGCCTGGGGAAGAAGAAGAGGCTGCGCACGGTTGCACTGCACATGGGTTCCGCCTTTACATCGCTAAACCCTGGATAATTGACGTCAGCGCCGCCACAACCAGCCTCACTCGACTCCTTACGTCGAGAGGAACACGTGGACACCCAAAGCAATACTGTGAGTCGCTTGCTTCACGAATTACCGGACTCTGAACTTCGCAAGAGGCGCCCGCCCAGCTAAGCCTTACGACGGGTACGGTCTAGCCGACGACCTTGGCCCAGTTCGGCGCACCAATGGCCACCAATGATGGCACCGAGATGAATCTCGAGCACGCACAAATCCCACTTCCTGATGAACCTGCCGGCGGAGACTGGCTCACTGTTAAGTACGGTCGGAAGAAAACATCGACTCCCACCAATCCACCTCTCCAACCCCGACACCCATCGGTTCCCCAACAAGCCCGACTCCCACCGCTACCCCGAAATGACCTCAAGGTAATCATCCGCCCCCGAGAAGGACTCAACCTTGCCACCTGGACCACGCCACAGGTTGCTGAAGGCATCAAGCTGGCATGTCAGCACCCCACTACTGAGCACGTACGGACCCTTACTGTAAGAATTGACCCAGTACAAAACATCGCTATTGCTAGCACACCAAACGAAGAGCTAGCTATGAGCATCCGTCGCATCACTACAATTCACCTGGGCGGTCGAGAATTCGCAGTCACGGCATACGTGGCGGCACCCGACAGCTCCGTCAAAGGGGTCATTCACGGCATTCCCGCAGGAACTCCCACAGAAGTCCTCCTTAACGGACTCTATGCACCTGGCCGAGAAATCTTACATGCCCGTATGCTCGGACAAACCGCTACGGTAGTGATCACATTCACTGGCAAGGCTGTACCCTTCTACGTGCGATACTACAGTGGTGAAGTGCGATGCAAACCATACCGACCAACCACGCATTTCTGCCGCATCTGCCACCAATTCGGCCACCGGACCGATGTATGCCCAACTCCAGAAGCAAACGTATGCCCCCAGTGTGGTACACGAAACCCAACTCAGGACCACCCTTGTCACCCCCGGTGCGCCTTATGCCAGGGGCCTCATCCTACGGCTTCCAAGGAGTGCCCTGATCGACTGAAGAAGGCATCTTCAGCATCCCGAAGGACCAGCCGCCGGGACTACTCACGGTCGAAGTCTCAGTCACGTACAGACCAGCAACGGAGGCGTTCCCGCTCCAGGTCTCGCTCCTGCTCGCGGAACCAACAAGGAGGGACCCGGAACCTCAACGGACCTGCTGTACCGGGATCACAAGCGGTGAGCTGGTCAGCACGGCTTTTCCCCTCTCACACAACCCACCAAGACAACACCCTGTCATCGCGTCTACACACAGCACCCACCCTACACAATTCTTCACCCATAAACAATACTGACGTTCAACTGCAAATTCTAGCTGAGCTAAAGGCCATCAGAGAAGAAAACAAACGCCTTCATGAAGAAAACAACAAACTTCGCACGCAGATTGCAGAACTATACGCCACTCGTACTGCCACTCAGCATTCCACACTAATGACCGCACCCTCAATGCCATCATCTTCGGAACGTTCTGAACCGATGATTCTCGCGGAATCAGCAAAACCGACAGAAATCGCACAAGTCGAGGAGAAAGTTGATGTACTGCAACGGCAGCTCCTAGCAATGCAACAAAGCATCCAGCAACTGGCAAGTGTTATTGAAGAAACACGGCTCGCAAAAGATCAGCGACGCAAGAAAGTTAGAACACTAGTACAACAGGAAGTAGAGCAGGGACACCCTGCCGATCCACCCGTCAGCCAGGACGAATAGCAAAACCAAACACAGGAACGAAAACCCACTCATAATCTGGCAATGGAATTGTCGCAGCTACAAACGCAAGCAAGGGTCACTGAGACAGTACATAAGTAACGCCAAAACGAGACAAAGCGTAATCGCAGTACAGGAAACAGGCACACACCCAACTCAAACTGGCTACAACACACATACCACCACGCCTGACAGCCGCGTGGCCACACTTACAGCTAAAACGCTCACAACCACACAACACACTATAGACGGCAGTGATGTCGATCATAACCTAATTGAAATCCTGCCGCTCCAACGAGGCCGAAAGAGCCTTTTCATACTGAATATATACAGCCCACCCAAGCAGAAGCAGGCCAAGTTCGACTACTTGATGACTAAAGCGATTGGCATAGCCAAAAATAATAGTCTGCTGATTGTAGGCGACTTCAACGCGGCTCACCAGGCATGGGGCTACACGACAGCCACATCAAAAGGCACTGCACTCCAGTACACGATACAGCAGCACCGTCTCACCATCCTCACAGACCCCGCATACCCCACACGTCTAGGAAACAGCGTCTCGCGAGATACATGCCCTGACCTCACCCTCACTAAAGGGATACAGCAAGCTTCCTGGCACAACACGGAGGAAACTCTGGGCAGTGACTACTGCATACTTGCCACCACATTGAACGTTACGCATGCACGACACCCGATAAAAAAGACAACACTCACAGATTGGACAGCTTTTCGCAAAGAGCGAGCGGATGACTCCTCAACCAGTATTACGGATCTCGAGCAGTGGGTACGAGAGCTCCAACAAGACGTAGCCAGACATTCAAAACAGATCACACTCACCACAGACATACCGGCCGTAGACCCGCACCTTCTTCATCTCTGGGAAGCACGTCGAGGCCTTGTTAGGAGATGGAAGCGCCAAAAACATAATCGTAAATTGAAACTACGTGTAGCGAAACTCACGGCAACCGCGGAGTGTTATACTGAGGAGCTCACCCGTCACAACTGGCGACAACTATGCAACAAGTTGCAGGGTAATCTTAGCACGGCCAAAACATGGTCGCTGCTACGCCATCTTCTTGACCCCACACAAAGCAAGGCAATTAGCCAGCAAACAATTCAACGTATCCTGCACAACCATCCGGGTTCTGATGACGAAATCCTGGAGGAGTTGCGGGCGCGGTACATAGGCGATTTCGAACCCGCACAAGGACAACCTCCAACCTACAGCGGGAGCGACAATTACGACCTCGACAAGCCGATCACCATCACTGAGGTACAACAAGCACTCCATGCACTCACACGAAACACCACCCCAGGCAAGGACAAAATAAATAACAAGCTCCTGCGCAATCTGGATGATGGCACCATTCAATCTCTTACTGACCTCTTTAATCATCACTGGGCAGCGGGTACGCTACCAGCAGACTGGAAGCACGCGGACATCATACTCATTCCGAAGCCAGGCAAACTCTCCAGCTTAGAAAATATGAGACCAATCTCACTGACCTCATGCCTAGGCAAGCTTCTGGAACATGTCATTCTGAACCGGCTTCAACCTTACCTAGAATCCAGCGACCTCTTTCCCGAAACAATGTTCGGGTTCCGGCCCCACCTTTCTACCCACGACATCCTTCTTCAGCTGAAGGAACAAGTCCTTGAACACATCTCACCGCACAACACCGGAGCGATTTTAGCACTCGATCTCAAAGGCGCTTTTGACAATGTGGCTCACCATACCATCCTTACAAACCTAAGCCTCACGAACTGTGGTCGTAATACTTACAATTATATACGCGCCTTTCTAAGCAACCGCATGGCCACAATAGGCATTGGCTCACTCAGAACCCCGACGTTACCTACTCGCAACAAAGGAACCCCACAAGGTGCCGTTCTATCACCCACCCTTTTCAATATTGCTATGATGAAATTACCTGAGAAACTCAACTCAATACCAGGAATCAGGCATGCAATATACGCCGATGACATCACTATCTGAACCACCACTGGTTCCGAAGGAGAGAAACAAGACGCCCTTCAACAAGCGACCGACGCCGTCCAGCAATATGCAAAAACAAGTGGTCTCCGGTGCTCCCCCGAGAAGTCAGAACTATTAGTCGTTCGACAGAAATCACGAAGAAAACTCACCGAACTACCCCAAATCACACTTACCCTCGACGACAAAGAAATACCCACAGTAAACCGCGTCCGCATTCTCGGACTCCACATACAACAGGACGGCGGAGGCGCATACACCATCCAACGACTCAAGCAGACCACCTTCCAAATCATGCGAATGGTCAGCCGTATCACCACCAAACAATACGGACTGAAAGAAGACGACATAATACAGCTCGTCCGGGCCCTGATAATCAGCCGCATTGCCTACGCTGCCCCGTACTTGCCCCTCACTCCCAAGGAACTTGATCAATTAGACGTACTTCTTCGGAAAGCCTACAAGCAAGCGCTCGGCCTACCACCAGGAACAGCGACACTCAAGCTTGAAGCCCTAGGAGTCCATAATACTATAAGAGAAATTATAGACGCCCACCTCACAAGCCAACGAGAACGACTAGCCCTCACACCAACAGGAAGGACAGTCCTAGTGCGCCTAGGCTACCCCACACACGGCAAAGGCCACGAACAAGCAATTCATCTGGCCCCCAACTTCCGGGAACACATCAAGGTAGCCCCTATCCCCAGAAGCATGCACCCGGAACATCATGCCAATCGTCGCCAAGCTCGCGCAAAAACTCTACAGACAAAATATGGCAGTCTCCCCACCACACTATACACAGATGCCGCGCAGTACCCCCAAAAGGCAGCCATGACGGCCAGCGTTGTCGACTGTAACCTACAAGAGGTGGTCTCGATGACGGTCCGCACTGCCAGCGCCCTCGTAGCGGAGGAGACAGCCATCGCCTTGGCCATCACCTCTAGTCCGACCAACGAGTACGTCACAATCATTACTGACTCCCAGGCAGCTTGCCGTAGCTACACGAGAGGCAGAATATCCTCAATCGCCCACCGACTCCTCAAACAAGCCTCCCAATTTCCGGATGTTGAAATAGTGTGGACTCCAGGACACGAGTCCCTCCGTGGAAATCAGCGTGCGCACGCTGTAGCCCGAGCTCATGCCTCCCGGGCGCCACAAGAGAGGGATACGGCCGCCTCCATGGAGCCCGTACCTTTACAATACAACGCCATACTACAATACCACAGATTGAACAGACGACAATACCCGCCTCCACACAAGACCCTCTCACGTGAAGACGCCGTAACATGGCGACAACTACAAACCAACACATACCCCCATCTAAGCAGACTACACGCAATACACCCTACACTATATTCATACAAATGTCCCCTTTGTAATGATTACGCCTCCCTATATCACAGCGCATGGGCGTGCCCCAACGTGAAGGCGGCCCCGCAAATACCCAACCCCACACCCGAGCAGTGGGAGGCCGTGCTGACTAGTTCGGACCCTCGTAACCAGCAGCAACTGGTGCGGCGGGCCCGGGAGACAGCAAGAGCCGCAAGAGCCCTGGACTAAGGGCGCCTCCCGCACAAGCAGAAAGACACCTGCTTGTCCTTTCTTTTTAATAAATGTTCTCCTCCTCCTCCTCAATTTGGATGTTAACGTAGACGCTACGACTTCCGCCTTTGGTGCCTGCGGCGTGCTGAACATAAGCCAAACGCGGTTGTCCTCAGCGAGCCGCAGTGCGCTTAGCCAGTGCACTAGTGGCGGCAACCGCGGTCGGCCGCGGTACGCCATGTAGCCGACCACAGCTGGATCTCCACTGTCGGCCAATAGCAGCCGTCTGAGGGAATAACGAAATAGCACGTCCGATGGCGAAATAGTGCGTCTAGAAGAGAGTTAGGACAGGGCCTTGTGTTGAAGAGAGGGCGTTTGAGGGAAAGGTCACTTCGCGATCTGCTTCCTAGTTCCACACACCGCGTACGACAGCAAAACTTGGCTGAGATGTTTTCAGCAACGTATGGTACCTGCGGGCTACATTATTTCACCAAGCCGTAGTGGTACCTCAGGGCCCCTTCAACATAAAACGTGAACAACCATGGAGACAGAGGACATTCTTGCTTGAGTGCTTCGTGAACTTGTACCAGTCCCTTGCATTTCCTGCCTTCCGATACAATTTATACTCGGTTGTCTTTAAGTATCTTCCTCCGCACCACCACGAAATCCTCATCTATGCCTTGCGAATATCCCATAATGATTCCGTGTCTGTGCGGTCGTAAGCTCCCTTACTATGTAGAAATGCTGTCATCAAAGGTCTATTCTGAGCTGCTAAACTCTCCAGGCACTGAGTTAGTACAAACATAATCCTCTAAGCATGTGCCTGGTCTGCACCCGTTCTGTAGTTCCCCCAGTACACCGTTTTTCTAGGACATGCGAGGACAGTAGAGCTGATGCAATGGCCAAATGCGGGCGATCGGCAAAATCTTCCGCACTGTATGCGGGCCTAGCCTGTAAAATGAAAATTTATATCGAAGAGATGAGCATGGCTAATGACAGTCGGCGTAATATATTATGCGAAACATGTGCTGTTAGAGCACGTGCCATTTCGCACTTGGGCCTGAGGTAAAGCTTCGTGACGAAGCTTTGGCTCGGGCCCTGCTCAGATGTTGTCTGTTCAAATACATTGAACGCGCAGAAATGCTTCGCTGGGATTACCCCTGGGTAAATTTTAAGAAAATGTGTTGCATCTGAAAGACGGTTGCGTCCTAGTGAGTATTGGATGAGGAATTTTAATTTAAGTCCTTAATTATAAAAGAAATAGAAAGGGAAATTTTGAATATATATATTTATATATAGAAGCACAATATTTGCAGATCAGTAGCTTTGAATCCAAAACAGGTATCGAAGTTCTATAAATGCTGTTAGATCATCCAAAGCGCAAAAATTTCACACATAAGTTTATATATTATGAGAGTTTGTTAAATTCTTTAAAAGGGCTTTGCACGGGTAAGGTGTACAAGACCGCCAAAGAAATAACTGATGCATTTGCTGATTTCTTCTTAGCAGCAAACTACAGAGACCAGCGCATGACAATCCTGTGACCCAGCGCCTGCCATAGCCTTTCTTTTTATTTCCAACAAAATCCCAGGAAGTCCTAAACATTATAAACAACATGAAAATAACCGGCGCCGGCATTAATAAATTACACCCTTCCTATATAAAATTAATTGCACCCTTAATAACTGATCTCCTTGCAGACATAATCAACATCATGTTTAAATCATGCAGCTTCCCACAGGAACTAAAACTAGGCAAGATCACCCAAATTTTTTAGAAGGGTGACCGCTCTTTCATTTCCAATTATCGCCCCATCTGTGTATTACCTTTTTTAGCAAGGTAACTGAAGTGCTTATACTAAAATGTTTAACTAAGTACCTTACAAAATTTAACATTATCTCACCATTCCAATACGGCTTTAGCTCGGGTTACTCGACCGAACTTGCTCTTGTTGCTCTAACCGATCAACTAAAACTCGCTATCGATGAAGGCAATTATTCAGCTACAGTATTTGTAGATTTAAGCAAGGCGTTTGAGAAAATAAATCATAACATCTTGTTTAGTAAGCTTGAATCATTTGGAATTAGCGGCACAGCACTTTTTTACTACGAAATTACTTAACAGAAAGAATGCAGGTAGTAACTTTTTCAGGCATTCATTCTAAAACTATGTTCACTAATACTGGCGTGCCCCAGGGTTCCATATTGCGTCCGCTTTTATTTTATTATGCGTCAATGATCTGCCTAACTGCTTCTCTTCTTCTAAATGTATACTGTATGCAGATTATACTACTATCATTAACTCTGATAAATGTCTTACAACCTTAGTCTCTAACCTTAATGGCGATTTACACAGCCTGCTGGAGTGGTGCCATAATAACCAGCTACAGATAAACCCGTCGAAAACAAAATTTGTTGTATTCACTGCCCACCAACGAGCACTTCACTCTATTGCTCCTATTATTCCGGGCACAAGTCCTATCCCTGGAAGTTTTTTTCATGTAATTATCTTGGCATAGAAGTAGACAGAAATGTTAAATTTATTGAACACTTAAAGTAAAACATAAGATTACCTACGGGATTAGGGTACTTCTAGAAGCACGAAACATATTTAACCATCAAAAATTACTGTCACTATACTTTTCATTTATTCATTCCCACATTAACTATTGCATTACTTGCTGGGGAAAGACTTACGTAACCCATCCAAACTCCTTGCAAATTCTACAGAATCAGGCTGTTAGGATAATTACATTTAGCCCATATAACAACAACACCTCATATCTTTTACGAACTAATCACCTTCTTTCAGTCACACAACTCATTAAATGTAACCTAGGTAGCTTTTTGTTCCGTTAAATCTATTGCACACGATGCGATAGCTTGATACCACAATTTTCTCTGATAACTACTAATATTACCAGGTTTGCAATAAATAGTAACTTCATTTTACCTAAAATACATACTAATTATGGCAAGCAGAGCGCCCATTTGTCATCCATCACATTCTGGAACACACTACCATTAGATATAAAAACATTTAAAATTCAGGCATTCAAGGAACCTCTAAAAGATTACATTCTGTCGAATACTGATGCCTAGTTCACACTCACAACCATGCTTTCAGGGTGCCTTCATTTCATTTTCATTTCCATACCATTAGGTTTCTGTTTCTGCTTTACATATACATTCGAGTTATCAAATTATACTCTGTTCGTCACGTCACCTACGGTGTTACTTTATAAGTTGTCAACGAGATTAGGTTACAGAGCTTTTTTTCAGGGCACTTATGCACATGTAATTCTACAATCATGCTATTCATACTAAAAGCTCTAATTATTCTATGTTGACGGTTTGTTGAAACTGCTGTAATTTTTGTTTTATTACGTTTACTTTGTAAAGGAGTCTTTGACTTCGGGACCTCCTTCTGTATATTAACATCTTGTAATCTTTCTAATCATCTCAATAAAAACCGATTCTGATTCTCAAAAGTCCTAATCACATATTAGTTGTCTCTATGAGAGTCAAGTATAATACCTCAATCTGACTCGCTTTAGATGTCCTATGAGATGCAATATAGAGAAATGTGACATCGTTTTGCTTTGCTGAGAGAGAGAGTTTTAAACTTAATAATTGTGTTTTCAGAAAATGCATAAGTTCGGACGATGTTTATTAGATATTGACGGCCTAAATCGAAACGTCGCCACAAGCATTCACTATACTTTAACACTTTCTATTATATGCAACAAACCTCATCAACTTTGGTGAAGTGGTTGCCGAGAAAAACGATTTTTCGTTATCGATGTGTTCAGATGGGAGCCCCCGAGCTAAAGCTTCTTCTAAAGAGAAAAATTATTTCAACTGTATTAGTAAATCACCCTGCCAAAACACAAAAACGGGGCCAACTCTTCCGCGTGAACACGCTTGCTAAGCCAGAAAACACGTGAGAAGCAGAGGTCGGTGACGTCCCCGCCTTGAATTTCCCGCACCGGCGCGCCGGGACGTCATGGAATTTGACGCCGTCTGCTCGGACCTTGTCGAATTTTCATCTGCGAAAATGGACTGCATGGTATTCTAAACAAGCCCAAGACTGAACTTAGGAAGTTTCTGTAGCTATTACTGAACCACAACGGCAGAAATGTACAAAAATACTTTGCAATTCGCGTCGTCACACTGACGGTGCTGCCCTTAGCTTTCGGCAAGAAATTCAAAAATGATACCTTGGCCGTCATTTTTTCTGACATTCAACCTATCACCGCAAAATTGACGAATTTAGAGTTCTTCAACAATACTTTATCAATTTAAACTGATTCAATGCAAACCGATCGCTTTCGCGCCATCAGAATGTGGCGCAGAAAGACTTAGTCGAACCCGCGACTTTTTCCTCAAACCCGCCGTGGTTGCTCAGTGGCTATGGTGTTAGGCTGCTGAGCACGAGGCCGCGGGATCGAATCCCGGCCACGGCGGCCGCATTTCGATGGGGGCGAAATGCAAAAACACCCGTGTACTTAGATTTAGGTGCACGTTAAAGAACCCCAGGTGGTCGAAATTTCCGGAGTCCTCCACTACGGCGTGCCTCATAATCAGAAAGTGGTTTTGGCACGTAAAACCCCATAATTTAATTTTTAACTTTTTTCCTCAGCAGTATAACGTCAGATGAACGTCAGAAACTGCGAGACGCTGCGACAAAGTTTTTAAGCTTCCCTATCAATTCAGCTGGGATGCGGGGTTCGAGCGGCAAGTCTGCGAAATAAGACGTGACGCGTCATAACAAAATTAAAAAAAACGTGACGTGCTCGATGTACTCCCACAAGCCGATAAGCCCATACATTCCCGTTGAGCGCACCTGTGGGGAAAAAAACCTGGCGTTAACAGACTCGACGTGCTCCCGTAATGCGGGGACACACAGATCATGCACTAACTGCGCTGCGCAGCTCTGCATACAGTTTCGACACGCCCGGAGCATGCCCTCCACGAAGGACACTTGCTTCCGTATCGGCGCGCCAAAATGCCGCAGGCGTCAAGAATGTCGCGCCAGATGCATCCGCGATGCCCCGTCGGCCGTTGACCGTCGGCGTCACACTCGCAACACGGCGCAGACGCGTCTGTGTTGCGAGACTTTCAGATGCATCCGCGATCAGTGCCTGAAATGCAGATTAGGCGCCCCTGCAGTCCCGCAGTCGTTTGCCAACTACTACAAACTAAACCGTGTTTCTGAATGTGCAGCGAGTGGCGCGATACGCTTACTGCTGAGGCCATTCCGCAGTCAGAGTGTAGGCGCGGGAACCGCCGCACGTTAACTACCGGTTGCGTAATAGTCCGGCCGCGGCTCGGTTTGGGCGCGCAGGCTCGCTTATCGGTGGCACTCATCGGCGGCGCGCTTTATCTGCGCCGATGCTATCGCCTCTTCCCCTTTCAAGGCTTTCCGATGCCTTTCGGCGTCTTCCGGTCTCTTGATTCTGGCCTCCAGCGAGCCCGTCATCGCCCCCGGTTCTACGGCAGCGCACGTAACCAAGGACAAGGCCAGTTCCCGTCTGCAACCGATCGTGTTTTGAATCGGCTTTCGATGCGTGGTCGAAGCTGTACGAGCACTCGCCTATGCACGCAGTCGCGCACAGACGCTGCGTTGTAGCCCTGCAGTGCTGCCGATCCCGAGCAGTCTCGCGTTTGCTCCATCGCTTATGCTTTCAGCTATTCCACTTTCAAACGCTAACCGTATAGGCAAGTACGAAATTGGGCAAGAGAACTGAGGTAGAAATACTGCGAACTGCTTAAAATTCCGTCATCTACATATTTTGTTCAACTTAAGGGGACCGTCATTACCAATGACCCTGGCCGATGCGTTGTGGTTGAGCGCGCCTGTGGAAAAAATTGCTCTTCCTCGCCGCTCGCTACCAATCAGTGTTCGCCACAAGGTGGTTGCGACAGCTTCCGAGAGTCAAAAGTTGTGCTTTCAATTCCCTGAGTGGCGCTTTGACAAAAAAGTTAAGGAGGGGCTGGGCGGCGGGGTTGTGAGAGGCTCACAACGTGTCGAAGCCCGTATCCCCTGCAAATCGATGCACCTCGGAAGCACACACTTTCTGAACCAAGACACCCGGTGAACCGCACGGCTGCAGTCATAAATATTGCCGGTTGGTGCTCCGTGGCCACCATCTCGCCCTTACGCCAATAAAATTCGATCATCAGCATCATCAATATTGTGGATAAGTGATCACTGGCATGTTTTCTGTTTTGTCTCAAATTTTACTGCCGTAAAAAAAAAAAAGAACAAGGACCCCGCTGTGGCAGCCCAGATCGCGGGTTCGATCGCGGCGCATTTCGATGGCGGCGGATTGCAAGAACACCCGTGTAGGTAGATTTAGATGCATGTTAAAGGTCCCCCTAGTGGTCAATATTAATCCACACTAACCAACTACGAAGTGCCTCCTAATAATATCGTGGTTTGAGCACGTACAACCTCAAAATTTATTATTTTTTTTATTTTTATATAAAAAACGTAGCTAAGAAATTTAACAAAAATAGACAATAACCACTCAACATGCAACTCAGTGTATGCAAAAGTAACATACGGTTTGTGCTGTTCAATACTGATGTAAGAAACAGATACAGCTTATGACATCTTATACAGCTTAGGGGCCACGACACTGCCACAGTGGTTCGGAGCTCACCAACTGCTTTTCTACAGATGCTGCTGCCGGTCCTGGGACAGTTGCTGTCGCTGCCTGCAGTACAGCCGTCTGATACCCGTGCCGACAAACAGCGCATGAGCACGGTGGATTGCATGGACAACCCGCCAATCTGCCGCGACTTATCAAGTCTGCTGGATCACCCGCCGCCGATCCTGGACATTTCATGCTGCTCGTCGGTCAACATGGGACGACAATATCTACAGCGCCTCCTCAAAAGCGCGCCCATTTCGACGAAGCTTCGGGCCACGACACTGCCACAATGGTTCGGAGCTCACCAACTGCGTTTCTACAGGTCTGTTACTATCAAACTCGCTGTTACCGTAGCAATTGCCGTACCATTTGAAACGGTCTTGCACTGCTCTTGTTTATGTTTTGCGACTGTTGCTTTTGAGTGGGGATGTTGAGGAAAACCCCGGACCTATGACAAAGGGTCAAGAAGAGAAGTTAGATGGTGTGGCCGAGGCTTTAACGCGTCTTGAAGCCAGCAACGCAAGTCTTCTCGAATCAATAATGAAAGTTCTAAATATGCACGCAGAACTCAGAACAGACCTCGAAAGTTCAACCAAACGTGTGCAGGAACTGGAAAACAAATTAGAATTTGCTCCATCTGTTCATGCCCCAACACCTCTCGATAGTGGCTTTTCTAGCATCATTAACAAAATCGATAACCTAGAAAACCAGTCGCGTAGATCAAATGTTTTGTTTTATGGTGTTACCGATACTAACGAATCCGAAAGCTGGGAAAGTTCAGAGCGACTTGTGCATGAGTTCTGTCGGGATAAGCTTGGTGTCACTGTAACTTCCATTGCTAGGGCACACCGTCTGGGCCGTTTTTCGACTGTGAAAAAACGCCCCATTATAGCTAAGTTCTTCAACGATAAAGAACTTGAGCTTATTTTAAGTAAAGGCAGCAAGCTGAGGGACACAGGTTTCAGCATAGGACGCGACTATTCCCAAGCCGTTCGTGATAAACGCCGGCAGCTTCTGCAGTTCTCTCGATCAATTAAAAAGCAACGTGACCGTGTGCGCCTAACATTCGACAAGCTGCACATCAATAATGACACCTATGTGTGGGATGTCGCGGGTAACCGTGCTGTGCCAGTTCGTCATCCCACCACAGTATGACCTGTGCCGGCTGATAAGTCATCTACAGAATCTACGTCATTTTTGCCCAATGTGTGTCATAATTTAAAGAATAATACACATTTCCTGTTCACAAACATCAGAAGTGTTCTTTCCAAAACTGTCGCCCTTTCTTCGCTCATAGATTCTACGTGCGTTTCACTTCTAGTATTGACTGAAACTTGGCTGGACGATACCGTTCCGGATGATTATATTCTTCTGAGTGAATCTGAATTTTCCTTTTTCCGGTGTGACAGAATAAATAGAAAAGGAGGAGGTGTCCTTATAGCCACAAAGAAACAATTATCTGCTGTTCCCCTCGCTGTTGATACTTTCCTCGAATGTGTATTGATATGGTGTAAATTCGGAGTTACTGATGTTGTTATTGGTGCTTTCTACCGGCCGCCCGATATGTCTGATGGATTCTCGAGTGAATTCCATAGAATACTCAGCGACTTACATGTGCGTTTTCCTAACTCTATTTTCCTCGTATTTGGCGATTTTAATTTTCCAAGCATTGAATGGCGCACTCTCTGTGTTAATTCCAGTGATAAAGAAGCCCACACCTTTCTTCATTCCTGCTTAGATTTTTCTTTTGCTCAACTTATTACTAGTCCTACCCGTCGCTCCGCTACCACGGCTAATATCCTTGATCTTGTCCTAACAAATAACCCGGACTTTCTTTCTGATATACTGCATTTAAATGGTTTATCCGATCACGACATTATCACTGGGTGCATCACGCATCCATTTACTGAAAAGAAAACTACCATTAAGCGAATTCATTGCTACAATCGCGCGAATTTTGAGATGATTAACTCGGAACTAAACACCTTCTCTGAAAGCTTCCTGGCTCAGTATTCATCACGCTCAATCGAATCAAACTGGCTGTCATTCAAAACCACCTTGTCTCACCTTGTTGATAAGTATGTGCCAATCATCACCATCCGACAACATAAAAATTCACCTTGGTTCACACATCGTCTTCGTCGTCTTAATAAGAAAAATGTTTGTACCGCCAAGCAATGACCACACGTCTCTTGTCATCATGGAACAAGTACAAAAATTGTGATAAAGAGTATCAGTCCCTGCTTAGAACAACCCGTCGTAATTTCTTCACTCACGACCTGTCTACTACGTTAACCAATAATTTTCATAGATTCTGGCGCATTATCAATCCGAGTTCCTATCCTGATATAGTACTAATTAATGCTGACGGACAACCAGTCACTGAAACTGAGTGTTCGCAGCTTCTAAACGATGCATTTTCATCAGTATTCACCAATGAAGATATAACTTCTTCGCCTATATTAGAGCCATTGCCTAACATTTCCATGCCAGAAATTGTGATCAGTGATTCTGGTATTCTTGCCCTGTTGAATAACCTCAAAACTACTACTAGCTCTGATCATCTTGGTTTCAATAACACGGTACTTAAAAACGCTTCTTTAAACATTTTTCAAGTGTTATCAGCCATGTTTTCACAATCATTATCATCTGGCATTATTCCTCATGACTGGCGAATAGCTAAAGTAATACCAATATTTAAATCAGCTGATCGCTCTGTCCCACTTAACTATCGTCCTATCTCATTAACTAGCAACATATGTAAACTTCTCGAGCACGTCATACACACACAAGTCATCAACTACCTAGAAGACCATGATATCATCTTCAAGTACCAGCACGGTTTTCGCAGGGGTTATTCATGCGACACTCAGCTCGCCGGATTTACTAACGATATATTTTCCGCATTTAACGAAGGATTCGAAGTTGACGCAGTGTTTCTTGACTTCTCTAAAGCTTTTGATCGCGTTCCTCATCACAGGCTTCTAATCAAATTAACACACCTAAATATTCACCCAAACGTTCTTGCATATGGTATGGTATGGAGAACTTTATTGGGTCCTGAAGGTCAACCATACGTTGACGCGGGCCGCTCCCACGTTGGGACTGTCAGGCCGAGCCCTTCAGCCACATCGCGGGCCTTCTGGACTGCCCGTAATTGGTCAGAGAGTGATTCACTGTGTAGCATTTGCCGCCACCAATCTTGTTCCTTGTCACGGTCTGTGAAGACCGCGGGGCACTGCCAAAGCATGTGGTCAAGAGTAATGATGCCATTGCACTTATTACAGTTGGTTTGAATTTCCCTCTCTGGGAACGTTCTTGCATGGATTAAAGATTTTCTCTCCAACAGAAAACAATTTACCTGTGCTAATGGCTGTAACTCTTCTTCTGTTCCTTTACCATCTGGAGTCCTCCAGGGCAGCGTCCTCGGTCCCCTACTTTTCTTAATTTTCATTAATGATCTACCCAAATGTGTCTCATCTCGAATTCGATTATTCGCAGATGATTGTGTTATATATCGTAATATTAGTAATGACGCTGACAGACTTTCCTTACAAACTGATCTTGATGCTGTGACCGCTTGGTGCTCTTCGTGGTTAATGTCTTTAAATACATCTAAAACCAAGCTAATGTCATTTACCAACCATTCCACTCGACTTCCTACCACCTACTTTCTCAATAATGCTAGAGTAGAACTTGCGCCAACTTACAAGTATCTTGGCCTTCATCTTCAGTCTGACTTAACTTGGCATTACCATATTAACACCGTCTTAGCATCAGCTAACCGAGCACTCGGTCTTCTTAAGCGTAACCTCAAGCACGCACCTTCTCACTTAAAAAAAACTTGCTTACATCACGCTGATCCGCCCAAAAATTGAATATGCTTCTGCCATATGGGATCCCGATCAAGCATACATAATCAGCAACATTGAATCTTTGCAAAACCGTGCTGTTCGCTTCATCTTTCCCGATTATTCACGCTTCACCAGCGTCACATCGTTAAAACAACGCGCCGAGTTGGAATCACTATCACGTCGACGCCAGTTTGCTCGCCTAACCTTATTTCATAAACTTTATCACCATTCCACGCTTCACGATGACTTCTTTTCACCACCCCCTGCAGTTTTCCCGCGCCGTGACCACGCTAACAAAGTAAAACGCATAGTGTGCCGCTCGTCGCTCTACGCAAAATCATTTATTCCTCGCACAATAATAGAATGTAATAACCTACCATCACGCATAGCTACTGAAGTTAACTTACCATCTTTCCAAACTTTGTTGCAAGAAAACGGTTAGTGGTAGCAGATTAGATATTACTTATGCCTATATGCACATATTAACATATTATGTAAAATGTTCTTGTGTTTTCATGACTAAGTGCATATACCCCTTGTTCATATCTATTTATTTTATGTTCCTTGCGTGTATGTTTATTTTATGTAGTTTTACTTCTTGTGTATATTTCATGTTTGTACCCCCCCCCCTATGTAATACCCTCGTGTGAGGGCCCTTAGGGGTAATGTAAATAAATAAATAAATAAAATAAATAAATGACTCTCTGTAGACATAACTATCAGCTATAGTTTACTACATCCTATATCTTTGTGGAAAAACATAGCTATCGCCTGCATTTCATGTCGAGCTAATTGCGAAAATAGCCATAAGCCAACAAAGCAGGAAATCTGTCAAAAATATTGTAGCTAACACGCCCCAAAAGTAACCATCTTGGCACAAAGTAGTAAAAGTGGGCAAGTAGTAAAAGTAGTAAAAGCCCTGACTGGGCGATCCTAAAATCCACCGTGCAAATAATGGGATTAGAGCGTGCAAAAGCTCTAGTCATTAAACTTTTTCCAGGTACTCCAAATATGTATCTTGCTTTCGCTTTTTTAGGCTATAGCTAGAGTGAGGTTTGAGTATGATAGAAAAGGCGCACCATACACCATCCGGCACTTATGCCATTTTATCACCATATTAGGCAATTAATTTTTGTTTTCTTTTCCGAAAGAAAAATCTACATGCGTATGTGGATCTCTTATCGCGCAATTAGTTCTCCCGAAGCCCATCGCATCGACTACGCCATAGAAGCTCCAAGGGGCTGTACAATTGTTCTTTTGTGCGTTCGCCGTAAATAAAATTTGGACGGAGTCAAGAACAAGACACATAAACCTATTAGTTTTGCCACATCGTCACGGATGTATCCACCAACCTAGTCATGAGCCCACTTATAGATATATATATATATATATATATATATATATATATATATATATATAATATCATCACATTATCCTATGTCCACTGCAGGACGAAGGCCTCTCCCTGCGATCTCCACTTACCCCTATCCTGCGCCAACCGATTCCAACTAGCGCCCGCGAATTTCCTCATTTAATCGCTCCACCCAGTCTTCTGCCGTCCTCGACTGCGCTCCCTAACCCTAATGGTCCACCGGTTATCTAACCTGCGCATTACATGACCGGCCCAGTGTAATTTTTTTCTCTTGAAGTCGATTAGTATTGTCTACACCCGGTTGCTCTCAGATTCAAACTGCTCTCTTTCTGTCTCTTAACGTTATGCCTATCATTCTTCGTTCCATCGCTCTTTGCCCAGTCCTTAACTTGTTCTCAACCTTCCTCGTCAGTCTGCAAGCTTCTACCCTATATGTCAGCACCGGTAAAATGCACTGATTGTACACCTTCATTTTCAATTATAATGGTGAGCTTCCAGTCAGGAGCTGACAATGTCTGCCATATGCGCTCTAACCCATTTCTATTCTTCTGTCAATTTCCTTCTCATGATCAGGGTCCCCTGTGAGTAATTGACCTAGGTAAACGTATTCCTTCACAGACTTTAGAGGCTGACAGGTGATCCTGAACTCTTCTTGCCTTGCCGGGCTATTCGTCATTATCTTTGTCTTCTGTATATTAATCTTCAACCCCACTCTTAAACTCGCTCTGTAAAGGCCCTGAACCATTTGTTGTAACTCGTCTCCTGTGTTGCTGAAGAGGACAATGTCATCTGCAAACGAAAGGTTGCTGACATATTCGCCGTCGATCCTTACTCCTAAGCCTTCCCAATTTAATAGCTTGAATACTTCTTCCAAGCACGCAGTGAATGGCATTGGAGAGATTGTGTCTCTTTGTCTCACTCCTTTCTTTATAGGTGTCATCCCACATTTCTTGCTGAGAATTAAGGTAGCTGTGGAATCCCTGTAGATATATTCCAAGGCGGTCTGTACTCCTTGATTACGTAATGCCTCTGACTGTTAGTATCTCTACTGAATCAAATGCCTTTTCGTAATCTATGAAAGCTATATAGAGAGGTTCACTGTAATCTGTGGATTTCTCGAGTGCCTTATTAATTACATGAATCTGATCCATTGCAGAGTATCCCTTCATGAAGGCCGCCTGTTCCATTGGCTGACTAAAGCCCATTGTCGCCCATATTCATATTCTATTCGAAATTATCTTGGTCAATATTTTATATAATACAGGGAGTAAACTAATGGGCCAATAATTTTTCAGTTCTTCCTGTTCCCTGGGACCCTTGAAGTCAATAGACAATTCGTATATAGAGCAGCCTGTTTTTCAAGCGTTATGTATCCTCCATCTGGGATTAAATCGACTGTTATTCCATCTTCTCCTGCCATTCTTCCCAGTTTCATCTCTTGAAAGGCCCTTCTAACTTCATCGCTAGTTATATAAGGAACCTCTGTATCCTGTTCATTACTACTTGAAATGAAGCTATCGTGGCTCCTCTGGGTTCTTTATAGGTCAGTATGGAATTCTTCTGCTGCTTTTACTGTACCTTCAAAATTGCTCATTGCATTGCCCTGCTTATATTTCAGTGCACACATCTTGGTTTTTCCTACGCCAAGTTTCCTTCTCACTGATTTCATGCTGCGTCCAATTTTTACGCCTTCTTCAGTCTTTCTCACATTATAGTTTAGTTTCGAATATTCCTTATTTTCGCCATGTCGATCAGTTCTGACAGTTCCGCGAATTATATCTCATCTCTTTAGTTTGTCACTTTCATTCTTTGTCGTTTCTTTATTAGGTCCTTTGTTACTTGGGAGAGCTTACCTACTGGTTGCCTTGGTGCTTTACCTCCCACTTCAATTGCTGCCTCTGAAGCCAGCCTAGTCCCGGTTTCCTTCATCACATCTATGTCATCTTCATGTCTCTGTTCTAAGCCTGCACATTTATTTGCAAGTAACAGCCATAATTGCTCTGCCTTTATCTTCACTGCGTCTAGGTTGGCCGGTTTCGTCGTGACCAATTTTACACTTTCTCTCTTCAAATTGAAGTGAAACCTAGACGTCACCAACCTTCACTTCACTTCACTTTACTCTACATAATACATCAACGTCCTTCACTGTGCTGGTATCGTCAGAAAGTATGAAATCCATTTCATTTCTGTTTCACCATTAGGGCTTTTCCAGGTCCACTTTCTGTTGCTACGCTTTCTGGAGAAGGTACTCATTATTCGCAGCTTATTCCTTACCGCGAATTCTACCAGCATGTCTCCTCTAGCGTTCCTAGAATCGACGCCATAGTTACCAATTGCTTGTTCACCAGCCTGCTTCCCCGCCTTTTTCATTGAAGTAGCCCATTACTACAGTGTACCGAGTTTGCACTTCTTATAGCTAATACAACATCTTCATAAAACTAATCTACTTCATCATCCTCATGACTGGAAGTTGGTACGTAGGATTGTACTACCTTTAATCTATAGCTCTTATTAAGTTTGTTTACGACTACTTCTGCCCTCTCACTAACGCTGTAGAATTCGTCAATGTTGCCGCTATGACCTCATGGACTAGGCATCCTACCCAGTATTGCTTCTTATCTATAGCAGAGGACATGACCGTTAGTCAGCACTGTATAAGCCTCACCAGTTCATCTAATCTCACTAAGGCCAATGATATCCCGAACAATGCCTTATGCTTCCTCATAGAGTCCTGCTAAGATAGCCTCACTCGACAGAGTTCGGCGGCTAAAGGTTGCAAGGGTCAGTTTCCATTGGCGGTCTGTCCGGGTCCAGAGATTCTTAGCCCCCTCTGCTGCGCCACAGGACCAACCGCCGCCTTGGTCACGTGCTCCGGAGCTGCTGGGCACTGAGGGCCATTGGTTGATCGAATAAGTCATATTGGGGAGGGAGTGGCCGAATACTGAACCAGGGAGGCGCATTCGTGTTCTGGTGAGGGAGCGTCTTTTGCTGACGCTTAGCGGGTCTTCTTGATTTGATTGTACCTGATTTGAATTAATAAAACACCACTTTTTATCGGCATCTGTTGCCGGTGTCAGGCGCCACTCCCCAGGCGGCACGTCAGGTCGGGCCAACGTTGGAAACATATTGGCATTTCCTGGCGCAATGACGGCCTAAGATCGACAGCGTGTTTCCAATATTGGCAGTGCCATTCTGATTCCTGGCCCAATGATGGCCCAAGGTTAACAGCGTGGCGCCAATATTGGCTGTGCCATTCTGATAGAGATCCAACGTTGGCCCACATTACACAGTCAGTAAACAATATTGACTGTGCCATTCTGATAGAGAACCAACGTTGGCCACATTACACAGTCAGTAAACAATATTGGCACTGCCGTTCGACAAGGTGGGAACTACTGGACCAACTTTCGTACGGATTTGCCAATATGGGTTGCTAGTTGGCTTTCTTTGGAGGACATTGGCCCGTAGTAAGCCAATTTTTGCCTTGTCGGTTTTTAGTGCTCTACGACTATACGACCTTTGGTTTCGTGTTCACTTCACGTTGCCTAGTTATGTTTTTTTTAATTTCCTTTCATTTCATAGCAGTATTTTCTGTGATTACTAAAGAGATGGTTTGTTGATTCTCTCGCTCTTTCCTTCTGTTTATTCTAGAAAAGAAAGACTGTTCTGTACATATATTTTTTCCAGAAGCACTTCCCAAGATTCCAAATGATATTCTGTTCGCCCACACACATACATAGCTACATACTAATTTTCTAGAGGGTCCGGGAGAGCAGAGTAGGAGCTGCCACGTCCCCACCAGTCATATAGTTTGGGTGGCCCTGAAACGGGCCGTTTAGTGTTCCATGCTGCAGCTTGTCACAGGTGAAGTACACTTCAACACGTAGACACTGGAGGTATCTAAGCACAAGTACAGTTTCAGCAAGTTAGGTGCAGGCTCAGCTGGATTCTGTGTTGCAGAACTGGATGGCTCAGATGCTCTGCTGGGTCAATCAAAACCGAAGTCGTGGAGGTTGTGATGTGCCCAAGTGAGAGCGGTGACTTCTCAAGAGACATGGCAGTATGAGCCTGATGTGGTGAAAACACATCAGAAGCAAAAATGAAAGCTGGGGCTGAACCTTGGAGGCTTGAAATGCAATTTGTCCGGGTTGTACAGTTATCAGCATGTTTAAATGCTTGAACGGCATGCTTAAGCCTGCTTGGGCGACATTTACCGATAACACCTGGCTCTAGATACCTTACATCTGAGAGCACGCTGCTGCACTGATATGATGGACTTTCTGATCGTCTGCTGCTTCCCAGCTTCTGAGGCAAAAGTGGTGCTATGCAAGTGCAGTCCTCAAAGGGGGAGCTTGCAGCTCTGTCATTGGACTGGGTCTTGCACTGCTGCACTGATCACTGCTGCCTTTATCTTTTTCACTTTACTGGCCACTGTGGCTTTGGCAACTGTAGCGTGTGAAGGTGCCATGGAACAAAAGTCAAGACAGCACATCCTGGCGTGCGCTGATGAAAGTTTCCGTGTGTTATCTTTACTTTTGCTCAGTGGCAATGCAGTGCCTTCAGGAAATTGCAGCTGCGGAAGACACGAAAGCCTGTGAGGAGAAAGATTAGGGAAGTACCATCAGTGCAGCAGTCCATACACAGTACGAAGCTACCCCGAATCCAGTGTTACCACCAAATGCCACCTGTGCACGTCAGAGGACGCCATTCGAGCACTCTGGACAATAGTGCTAATGACTGTATTAGTGACAAGATGCTTGAAGCAGATAGCTTGAACATGGCTTGAATAGGTGATTCGCGACAATGACAATAGAACAAACAAGGACTCGTTCCAGCACATAAAAAAATGAGAAGAGGTGCAGAGACAAAATGATAACTTTTCTTTGAAAATGTCTTTGTCTTTGAATTCCAACTAGCCCAACTGTCGGCCTCATATAGAACAGAGAATGATGGCACATCTGAATTTTGTCGTCAAAATTAAATTGTTTTGTCTAGCTAATGATGATCGTGCTTACCATCTGTCGAATGCTGTCAAATGCTATGGAAACGACTCTTGAAGACATACCAAGCGGTCTGCACACACCAAACATCCTTAAGCAGATGCCCCATATCATTCCTTTCATCACTTTCCGCACTTCCATGAAAAAGAAAAGCTACAGCCAAACTTGCCTTGCCTTTATTATTTGTAGGCTTCATTATGGTTTACCAACAACAAAAAAGGTGCCTTTCGATTCTTCTCGTTTACACTCGTGGGCAGGCAACCGCAACTAGTTTCGAGCGGCAACTATAGTGGCCATGTTTACACTAATACAGTAGAAGTGTACACTATTCACACGCCGACGCTTGTAATATAGCTAAGATATTTGCCTACCCTTAACGGAAACATGCCGTATTAGGATAGTGAAGACAAATGCAGAAGTTTCCGCAGCATGCCTGCCACGTGTTTCTATATCACTGACGGCTACGCGCACCCATCTATTTCTGTGCCCTCAAAGTGGACACGGCTATGTTATTGTCGCAAACTTGCAGATATTAACGATGTTGTTCATTACTGATAGAGAAGAAACTGTTTCAATGCACGTAATAGACTCGCAAGAAGAACAGAAATCTCATTCGGTGCGTTCGGCTTGCTCCGCCGGCCGCCATATTTGTTTTGGTGTCCCACACTGTTACAGCGGCAGCCGTCTGCTTGTTGACCTGTTGTCATCCCGCAGCAAACGCAGGATGAAAAGGAAATTATTTTCGCGAGAAATTTAACCCGCGCAATGATTGCACCCCTGAATTTGCTACTTTTTTTGACAGGAAAGTGCAGTCATTATGCGACTAAATGAGGTAGTTGGCTTGGCAAGTCTATCAACAAAATAACGACAACGGGGGCCAGCCAGCCATGACGGAGGTGTAAGGTCTGGCAACGCTAGCGTACTGTACCAGCTTTTTATTTTCCAAAGTGGTTGACAAGGTCAAAATGTAGATGGATGATCACAGTTGCGCTCACTCCTGTGAAAGTAGAATGATGGGCTGCTTTCATAATTTGCAAAGTGGGCTATCTGCATTGCTCTCACTTCTCGGGGTTGTGTTGCTAGAGGAGGGACTCTTCTTTCTTAGAGGCTGCTCAAATATCAATATTCTTTACAAAATATCCACAGTAACATTGCTGAGAGTGAGCGTTTCGTTACAGCTTGAATAAATTAAGTTCCTAAAAATAGATTTTCAGTCCATTTAACAAAAATATGAAAATCTGGAAATATGTTATCTGGAATATGTTGGTATGTCAGTAGCTGTTTTGTGCCACAAATGTGTGTGTATTTGTCTTTCCTGCACACTGATATTGCATCTCCTAATTATGCACTGCAAATTTGCATGTGAATAGAATTGGTGCGCTTACAGTAATTTTAATGATGGTGAAAGCTTGGCAAGGTAGTTACTATGAAACATGGTTACAGTACTAAGGATGATCAAACGCAAACATGAAATGTACTGAACAGACAGATCTGATACACTTCGTGTTTGTCTTCCAGTAACACAGGTGTTGTGGAGCACATTTACAATGAAAGAGCACTGCCTCACAACCATCTTGTAGCAAAAATGTCTTGCTTTGCACTCGGCTGAAAATTATATTCTAGCAGTATTGGGCTTTTTTCAACATGAAGGCACTGCCGCATAACTGCTCATTTCCACATTTCTGATATTTTTTTTTCCAGCGCAAGCACCTCCTACAGATAGGAGGGACGTCTCTGCGTGAGGTGGAATCGAATGCCATGAAGGCCGTAATGGCACATCCGGTGCAAGTGCTTTACAGCCTTCATGGCAGAAAAGGCAAACGAGCCTTCATTAATTTGAAGCTTTGCCGTATAGTCACAGGTAAGGCTTCCTTGGCCATCTCCTTGCATTGTTGAAGTCTTGTGTATACAGCCGAACTTTCCATTGAATGACTTGCATAGCAAAATATTATATCCTGGCCAAAATCCTATGTTTCATATGAATTGTGAACCTCTACAGTGAACGAATTTAGGCGTCCCTGTCAGCTGGTTTCATTATTTACTATGAAATCCACATAGCGCACCCACCACGGCCATCGCTGATGTAACCAAGATGTGCTCTGGTGCTAGTGCCAATGGCAGCGTAGGTGAATTGCTTGACAAGCATGCTGATCGATTGCTAAACTAGTGCGCTCTGTTGTAATACATCAGCGGGCGAGGCGGTTGATGAATATGTCTCGGTTGGTAAAAACATGGTATAATGATCACTGATGACATCAATGCTATGTTAGGGTGGAAAAACAGCAATGCCAACGAAGGCAACAGGGATAAATATCCTGTAAATGGATCAAGAATTTTGACGGCGAGGAAGGTGCTAGCAGCATTTGATGGTCTGCAGCTTTTCTTTGAATAGCTCCTGCATTTCGCCGCAGAACATGCTGTGAACCTCGATTCAATAAGGTTCGCTGCAGTTGCTCATTCTCTCACATGAAGTGTGCGCTAAAGACTTAACAACTTATCACTAAGTCTCTTGAGTTCATAATGAAGTTTTTCGTTTGTTAATACGTCTGCCCTGCTCTATTTTGGGTGATCTTTATGGTGCATGATATTTGCAATGAAGTTACTTAGGCTGAAGGATTTTCAACGTCTCAAGCATAGTGTATGTTGTATGTACTATTTGTGGTCTTTATGTTTGTGTGCAGATGTTGTCTGTGAGAAGGGCCAAGTGGACGTGATGGAGGCCCAGAGCTTCTTAAAGAAGTGGTTGCCGGGGTCTGTGGACAGGGGTGGCGGCAGGAAGAGGCGTTTCGCCGAAACGTTCGTAGCAGAGGAGCCCAATGATCCCTGCCCTCGGGACAGGAATCATTGCTTAACCACTGCTGCCCTCTCCCTACCCCACCTTTGCCCTCGGAGCCCTGGCACGTCCACCGACCCCAGCTGTCCAGCTGCCTCCCCTGCAGACCTGCAGTTCTGCACAAGGCTTGCAGCCATCTAATTCATAAATAAATAAGTTATTTTCATTTACGATTGGCTTGCATCTGCAGGACTTCCTTCCTGCACTTATTTACATCACGTTTTAGCTAATAGTATAGGCAGTAAGCCCGCACACAAGTAATAAAATGGCTGAGCACTGGCTATGCTGGAAAAACATTGGATACAAAATGGCTGAGCACCGGCTATGCTGGAAAAACATTGGTACAATATGGCTGAGCATCGGCTATGCTGGAAAAACATTGGGTACAAAATGGCTGAGCACTGCCTATGCTGGAAAAACATTGGATACAAAATGGCTGAGCGCCGGCTATGCTGGAAAAACATTGGGTACAAAATGGCTGAGCACTGCCTATGCTGGAAAAACATTGGATACAAAATGGCTGAGCACTGGCTATGCTGGAAAAACATTGGATACAAAATGGCTGAGCAGCGGTTATGCTGCAAAAACATTGGGTACAAAATGGCTGAGCACTGGCTGTGCTGGAAAAACATTGGATACAAAATGGCTGAGCACTGGCTATGCTGGAAAAACATTGGATACAAAGTGGCTGGGCACTGGCTCTATGCTGGAAATACATCGGATACTACAATGGTAAAATGTAGGGCCAATGTTGGCTTGAACATAGGCTGGACTTTGGATCGGGTTGCACTTTGCCAAAATGCCAAGATTGGGCCAACATTGGCACCACTTTTTGCCAGCATTGGGCCATGCTTGGTCCAATGCTGCCTGGGTCCAAGCCTGGTGATGTAGTTCATACATATATATATATATATATATATATATATATATATATATATATATATATATATATATATACATACATACATATATACGCGTGTGTGTGTGTGTTAGATCTTGTTTTCGTCTCAAATCGCCTATGTTCTTTTATTATGAGCTGTGACATCGAGGACGGTATTTCGGACCATAATATGGTAGCGACGTTTTTAACTTTGTCTGTGCGCACTCTTCCGTGCATCAAAAATACCGTTCTTGAATTTTACATTAGCCGATGATGTATCTATTTTAGATTACCTCGAAGTCTTGTTAGATAAGTTCCTAGGTCTTGTCCACTCTGGCGCAAGCGCGGACGGGCTATGGAATTTCTTTTCAAACATGGTCGAGCACTGTGTGGGAAGCTTTGTCCCAAAACGTTTAAAAGCAGTTAAACGAAAAAATCCCTGGATAACCAGAGAGATAATTCATGCAAAAAGAAAGCTAAAATGGAAGCGAGAGCCTTCTTCAAAGAATTGCCAGCCAATTGACAAAAGCTGCATTTCTACTATGAGTCGCGAATTAAAAGGGCTAATCAAAGAATCTAAAAATAGATTCTATAATGTCACATTACAATCTTTTCTGAAAAACGCCCCCGGAAAAATTTGGCGATATATTAACCCCCCAGCTGCTTCTCGCTCGCATGAAACTGAAGATAGCGCTCTAACGAAGGCGCAGGATTTCAACTCTTTCTTCTCGACAGTTTTCACACGCGATAACGGCTTACTGCCCGATTTTACAGATGAATCTGAAAGGCCGCCTTTTTAAGATATAAAAATTGACGAACAGGGTGTATTTAACCTCTTACTCCACATGAACACTAAAAAAAGTACGGGGCCTGACGGAATTCCTAATGAATTTTCACAAAGGTACGTAGAGTGGGTTTCTAAATTTCTAACTAATTTTTCAGGCATCTATTAACCAGTGTTCCTTTCCCAGGGCATAGAAGCATGCTAAAGTTATCCCAATTCATAAAAGTGGCAGCAAATCAGACGTTAAAAATTATAGGCCGATCTCCCTTACTAGCGCTTGTTCGAAACTACTTGAACATATCATATCTAAGCAACTATTGGTCTACCTTGACAACTACCATATCCTAAACAAATGCCAACACGGTTTCCGTCAGGGACTCTCTACAGTGACTCAACTAGTAGAGACTGTTCACGATCTCACATATACAATATGTAACCGAGGCCAAACAGACATAATATTCTTAGATCTGGCCAAGGCTTTCGATAAGGTGTCGCACCCAAAGTTGCTATTATAAATTAGAACTATATTCAAGAACCTTCGCTTATCTGAATGGTTTTCGTCCTACCTAAGACACAGAGACTAATTTGTCGCTTGTGAGGGGTACCGGTCTTCGTTTTTGCCTGTAGAGTCTGGAGTACCCCAGGGAAGTGTATTAGGCCCCCTGTTATTTTTATTATTTATCAATGACAAGCCGCACGAAATTACAGTTCCCATCACACTATTCGCAGATGATTGCGTATTATATGACCGTATCGAATCACCTGCCGATCAGACGTATTTAAATTCAAATTTGCAAAAGGTAAAAAACTGGTGTGACAGCTGGCAAATGGTTCTGAACTCTGACAAAACGGTTTACATGTCTATCACTAGAAAACGAAGTATTATTGATTACGATTATTCCATTGAAGGTGTAGCGTTAAAAAGAGTGTCAGCATTTAAATACTTGGGTTTAAAGCTTACCTCGGATTTGCGTTGGAATGAACACGTTGATTACGTATCTACCAAGACCTAGAAAGTTTTGTGGTCGCTTGGAAGAAATCTGTTTAATGCTACCCCTGAAGCAAAATGTCTCGCATATAAAACTTTGATTCGACCAGTTATGGAGTATGCAAAAATTGTGTGGGACCCATACATTTTGATCTAATCAGTCTAAGCTGGATAAAATTCAGCGACTTGCTGCACGGTATATTTTTAACAAATATCGTCGTTCCCACTCTCCTGCCCAGTTATGTGAACTTGCTGAACTTCCTTCTCTAGTCTAGAACTGAGTGTGACCGTTTGAAGTTTCTTTTTCTTGTTATTCATGGCCATGTTAAAATTGATAAAGATGACTATTTTCACTTCTCTCCTAGTAACTATTTTCGTCAGCGCCACGGTATGTATATCCCTCCTCCAGTTACTCGCAATGATTGTTTTAAATACAGCTTCTTTCCGAGAGCAATAAAACAATGTAATCTATTATCAGACTCAATATTAAGGACGTCATCTCTACGCGATTTTCTTGAAAATGTCAAAAGCACATGTGTATGCCTACAATAAATCGGCCTAATAGTTATACTGCGCACCTGCGTATTGTATTACATGCTGTATTTGCCATGGTGCTACTATCAGTGCATTCCCCAAAATGTACTTTATTTTCTTTATCGTGTAAATATAGTTTTGCTTGTATTGTGGCCTACCACTCCTGTAATAGCCCGAAGTTGGGCTGTCAGTATCAATAAATGAAATGAAAATGTGTGTGTGTGTGTGTGTGTGTGTGTGTGTGTGTGTGTGTGTGTGTGTGTGTGTGTGTGTGTGTGTGCGTGTGCGTGTGCGTGTGCGTGTGCGTGTGTGTGTGTGTGTGTGTGTGTGTGTGTGTGTGTGTGTGTGTGTGTGGCTTAACCGAATATAAATTTTAATGCGGGTGATCTAATACTGATGCACTGGTCGTAATCCTTCGTTTAAAACCCCGTATAGCTCGACAGCCCCGTTGTCCATGAAAATTTGACTGTAATAAACATTACTACTTGGTTGCGGACGTTATCCTCTCCAGCATCAGCCATACCAGACAGATAATTCTGTCAAATTATTTATCTTCCGGACTCACTATCTCCAGGGGTCCAGTCACTGTGGCTGGCGAGGCAGAAGGTCGCTCAGACCAAAAAGAGCACGGACTTAACAAACTGCTCAAAATCAGAGGTGTCACTGCGTGATTAAGCTATCGAGCTCTCCGTTTGAAGAAAGAAATATGGACTTCGATGCTCAGATAGTTCCATGGTCGGGACAGGATCGGAAGTTATTGGTTAGGCGATAGCGAGAAACGGCAGCCTTCAACTTCATTCGTTAATACCTAGAGCCCAGTGCAGTAAACATGCCCTTGAAGCTAGCACGTGGGTCAGCCCTAGTAAGAAGGATGAAGCCTTTTGGATGGCGATGGAAAGAACTTCTGTAGTCAGCTGAAAACAAGTTCGACCTTCCCGGAAGCTGCGTCAGCTGCCTAAGGAGGCCAGCCACGGTCGACAGGTAAATGGCACGTGTAGGCCACAATTGGATACGCAAGGCTATGCCTAAGTTGCATAATTCCTTTGGTGTGTGTAGAAACCGGAGCGACATGCCTGTATTATTAACTGAAGACGCAAGAATAGATAAGCTTATCCTGGAATGCGTTAGAACTTGTGAGAAAAGAAACGGCCTTTCTTGCTGCCGTTTAGTTTGCGCGTGCGCCTTTATGTTGGTTTTGAGCTTATAAGCCCGTGATCTGGCTTCCAGTAAACTACTGTTGAATGCTATCGCTCTTGTGTGTCTTGCCTTAGCTATGCCCTGTCTCAGGATTTTTTATTTTTTTGCGCTAAACACCATCAAAGCCTCAAAGGCTGATTTGCAATAATTGTTTAACTTTTAAATAAATGCAGGAGTTTCACATCTCAAAACAACGATCTGATTATGATCCAAGCCAGTGATGTTGACTTCCGTAATTCCTTTTATAATATTGCAAAGTTCAGGGTTCGTATTGCGCTCATTTTTTGCAAGTTACCAATATATAAGATATATTACCGCTGTCGGCTGCTAACACTGTCGCTTGCCTATAAAACAGTGTCTAAATGTGTGCCTTTAAAAACGTGGCCGTGTTTCCAGTTTATCTGAAACTGCTTTGTTGCGAGGCATACATTTTTACCTAGATATGGAGCCATAAATCTATGTCTCGTATCTAGCCATAAATTGCTAAAATTAGGTAAAATCGGTGCATTGCAGCAATGAATCCCTTTCGAACACATCCGTGAACACACCTTTGAATAAAGAAAAATGCATTCGGAGTTGATTTCCTGAGAATAGTTATGAGCGACCAGATATCATCACCCAATTCAGGACACATGATGTGGTTTTTTTGGTATTGCGTCACAAATTCTTCGGAATTAATCGCTATTTTCGGACATAGAGTAGCGTAGACACTCCTGCTATCATATCCTGTGTCTTTATAGTGGTTCGTTTCTTGAATGCCTCGAATATATTTGTTCAGAATAAGCAATACGCTAACTCACGAGCCGAGGTGAAACGTCCGTTCCACAGTCCTTCCTCTTCACAGTCGCTTGGCGTTTCATCTGCGTGTTTTCTGTCGAGCACTCTGCGCGGATTGAAAAAGTTGCGCATAAAGACAGCGAAAAAAAAAGGCGAATCAACGAGCGGTTGACATCGAAGAAACACTTGGTCTTCCGTAGCGCAGTAGTGTACCATGTGGTTTGTAGGTACATGTTCTTACTCGTTTGGTATTCGGGAGGGAGGAGAGAATTCCTTAGAAGTCCTTTGTTTCCTTCTTAGATGTCAACCACGGCTGAGTCGCTTCAACTTCAATTAAATCTCCTTACCCTGCTTTAGTACAACAATACTGCCACGCAGACCCCTTTACTAAACTTTTTTGTACCTCACTTTCTTTGTTTTAAGACTGCACAGCTTTGGCGACCCGTGGCGATCGGCCTCCAGTTAGAGACTATCTATCTCCAAAACCGAACCACATCTTTCACTGAGTAAAGCCGCACTTCCAGTTCTGGTCGTAGTCACCCGCAGTTTTAACGAGCTCATCTCAGTTTCACTTCGGCCTTTTTTTCTCTAATAACGCGTTATTACCTCTCTATGCATAGCTATGCGATAACTTGGTGCGTTCTCTTTTTTTGGTTTCAGTCTTCGTTTTCGGGCCTTTTTCGTTATGCTACATGCACTATACCGCCTCAAATTTTCTAATTTCAAAGATCAGCGGGTTAGATATTCAGATCCCACGAACGCCAAATCCATCTGAACTCGCCAGTGATGACTTCCGTCTTCATAAAGAACGGAGACAAGCACATTCCGAGCGCTGGGATCTATACGCATAATATGAGTACCACTGTCCCATGTAGATTGACAAGAATGGGAAATGAGGAGTCAGAAGGGCAAAAGAGTGCGCATTTGGGCTTGCTGGCTCGTGATTACGGGGTTCATGTTAGTCAGAGCTGTTGTCTGTGTCCCTCTCTTTGTCCTATAGTTTAGCGCTGTTTACTGCTCGTACTCAGAAGGCCAAATCAGTACAATAACGCAAATGGCAGTGCTTTGTTATTCAAGGCTCGACTTGGTTGCCTAAGGACAAGAACAAACAGGAGCAAATATTCGCAACAAATAAGGCATGCGTGTGCTGCAGCAAACATCCGGAAACCACTTAGCAGATCCTTATGAAACGCGAAAGTGTTCACCCAGTGAAACCCCTAGCTAACGTACAACTTCCACAAGCGCTTGGATGTAAAATTGAAAGAAACATCAACCGGTCAGCAGTCGACCAAGATAAGCTTGAGACATTTAAAGTACTGGCGAAAAGAAGCTAGGGAAAGATTGATTTATATTAATGATCTTCCTACTTGCCTTTCTTCCTCAACTGTCCGACTGTTTGCAGATGACTGCGTGGTCTACCAGAAAATTACTAACCATGACGATTATCTCAATCTGCAACGTGATCTAGATAGGGTATTTGAATGGCGCAGTCAATGGCTCATGACACTTAATACAACTAAATGTAAAAGTATGCAGGTTTCTTGTCACAGCACTAATCATTGTCCGCGTACTTACTGCCTCAATAATATTCCATTACCATCTGTTAACAGCTATAAATACCTTGGTGTTCACATTTCTTCTAATCTATAGTGGAATACGCATGTAGAATATGTAACTAACAACGCCAATCGCATGCTTGGTTATCTGCGTCGAAACTTTTTTGATGCCCCATCGTCCCTGAAGTTAACACTTTACAAAACCTTGGTACGTTCTAAATTAGAGTACGCATGCGCCATATGGGATCCTACTCAGACTACACTCATTCAAACTCTTGAAGCCATTCAGAATCGCGGCGCACGTTTCATCTTGTCGAATTATTCACGTCATTCCAATGTCACATCTATGAAGAAAACCCTAAACTTGCCTGACCTTCCGTTGCGTCGAAAGTCATCTCGCCTTAATCTTTTTCATAAAATCTATTATTATAACAACGAGATGAAGGACGTTTCGTTTCATCCACCTCATTACATATCTTCAAGGACCGATCATCGCTTCAAAATGGGGCTACCTTCTTGTCACACAAAATTGTGTAATGACTCTATTGTTCCTAGAACAAGTGTCGCAAGGAACCACCTTCCCTCCACAATCGCCAGCATAGCTGATGACCACCAGTTCAAGATCGCTTTACAAGACGCCTTGTAATATTTTTGTTTGTTTGTTTGCTGCACGCCTTGCCATTTCTTCCCCACTCCTTTCCGTAGTGCCTTTGGGCCCTGAAAGTATATTAAATAAATAAATAAATACGATGCGATGCAAGGTACATAAAGAAGTTTTCAGTATGAGAAAAAGGATGAAGATGTATGCAAAAGCGGGGCTAGATTGAGAAGCATGTATAGCAAACCTGATTAACTCAAGCAGGCTAGGTGACTATTTGTCACCGCCCCGTTCAAAATGAGATGCCAATAAATTATTATCATCTTCACAGTAATCTTTGTGTTCCTCTAGAAATCACAGACGCCAAAGTTTAACAAAACGTAAAAACCCTTTCATGAACAGCATCAGGATGGCGCTGCCTGCCTGCCTGCCGTTGACGAAGTACTTTTGTTCCCAGGAGGCTACAACATGGCTTCGGAGCAACGCAGAGATGCCTGCAGTGGATTAGCGCCCTTCTCCGCTTCCTTTCAAACCGGTCGACTGTTCCTGCACCTTCTGGATCTTTGCACCGTCAAGCTTCTCACTTCAAAATTATGGCCTTCTCTATCACCGGAATTACGTCTCTGATGTTCGCAAGTGGTTGCTAGTCATACTTCGACATCTTCGGGATGAAGTATGCTCTGTCTTCAGACTGATCCACAGTGTGCACATGTGGGTGCCTTCAACACGTACATCCGCCTTCTCTCCAGGCTTTATTGGCGTGCCATCTACACCTTTGTGTGCAAGTACGTTCTATCGTGCCCTCGGTGCCAACGCCGCAAGGTTCCTGCTCAGCATGTCTCAGGTCCACTCCAGCCAATCTCGTGTCCTGCAACGCTCTCCGATCCCATTGGCATTCACTTGCATGCACGCTTTCCGAGCACGGCTTCTGGAAACTGATGTATAGTCGTCGCCATCGACCACTTGACGCGACGCGCGGAAACAGCCGCTTCGCCAGCTGCCACAGCTCGTGATATAGCACCCTTCCTTCTGAAAGACTTGGCTATCCGTCACGGCGCACCTTGCGAACTATTGAACCAAAGAGGACGCGCGTTCTTCTCCTAAGTCGTAAACGCCCTCCTTGCTAAATATCGCATCGTTCATCGCACCACCACCGTCTACTATCCTCAACCAAGTGGTTCGACGGAAAGATTTAGCAGCACGCTTGGCGACATGCTCTCCAAATGCGTCGCCTTTGATCCCACTGATTGGGACTTTTGTTTTGTCATTCATCACTTACGCCTACAGCACTGCGCCACAGGCGACCACAAACTTTTCGCCATACTTCCTCTTGTATGGCCGCAAACATATGACTACAGTCGACACCATTCTTCCGTACAGACTCGACTCATCCGAATGTACGCCCATCTGTGAAGCGGCCCGCCGCGCCGAGAAATGCCGTCAGCTCGCCTGCTCCTTTACAACCGTCGACCAATGGCATGGACGAGAGCGTGGCTTGCAGTCACTGCGGCGGCGAGGAGACTACAGAACACATACTTTGCCACTGTCCTCGATACAGCGCGCACCGGCTCTCACTGGCGACCGCGTTGGCACGCCTTGACAACGGGCCACTTTCAGAACAGTCTTGGAATGCCGACATGAACTGTAGTCGCACCAAAAGTCACTCAAGGCTTTGTCGACCTTTTTACGTGGCAGTGGCCTATTAGAAAGACTATAACGATCCTATTCCGTCCCTTCTCATTTTTTTTCACGCTTTTATTTTTGTCACGCTCTTCTTTCCGTCTTTACTCCCCCTTTCCCTTCCCCTAGTGCAGGGTAGCAAACTGGAGGTTTTAACTCTGGTTATCCTCCCTGCCTTTCTCTCATTGCATATCTCTCTCTCTCTTTCTCTCTCTCGACCAATGGCAACAAAAATCTCGACGCGACGTAGATGGCCCGGATTGTCCCTTTCTTCCAGACTCCCTTGTATGGCTTTGGGTTACAGCTGTTCATGTTGGCCTCGCATCCAAGCCTTTCTCCAAATATCAAGGACCCTAACGTGTTGTAGCGCAGACATCGCCTGTGAACTATACTGTCCAGCCTGCCACGACACCTACTGACCAACGCTGTCGTGGTCGTGAAACCATCCACGTACAGCGCCTGAAGTTGTATTACGACCCTCTGATACTACATTCGGCATGAGTTACTAGGACGGCTCTGTTTTCCGATGGGAGAATGATTGTAATAAAGAGGAATGCTCCGCGCAGCAGCCACATCGCCAGTTTCGGGGGAGGCACGAGCTCGAGATTGAGCGAGTAAGTTAGTAAAGACTTTATTTGAAAACAAGGTATTGACGGATGACCTTGTTGTTAGGCAGCCACAAGCCCGTGGGCCAGGGCGGCTTCTTCAGCTCTTTTGATGGCCTTGCCCTGCAGGTCAGGGTCGGAGCTGAGCAACACGGCCTCCCACTGCTCAGTACTACTTATTTTGTGATTTGTGTGATTTTCCGCTGGGCACGACCACATAATATGGAACAGATGCGCTTTTTTCTGCTACATGTATTAGGGCATTGGCCCGGGTAGTAGTAGTGATAGGCTACGGGGCTGGGGTAGGTGTTCGTCTTAAGTCGTCTCCAAGCTACTTCTTGTCGCTTCTTAAGCGATTTGTGTGCTGGCGGGTACACTGACCTGGCTAACCAGTAGTGCTGAGTTATTTCCTGGTAACTGACCAGGCGATCCCCTTCTGATCCTAGCGTGAGCCGTCCGGGTGCTCGGTTGGCGAGTCCTCGAGCGGCGGTGTGGGCGGCATAGTTGCCGGGTAGGGAGGAGTGTGCTGGTGCCCAAATGATCTGGATTGGTCGTGGGTGTTGGTTCATGTCTAGTATGTGTTTTACGGGAGCAGAGACCCGACTTTCGCAAAATTGCGTACTGCTGCTCTGGAATCGCTAATAATGTAATGACAATCTGTGGAAGCTATTGCCAGAGCGATAGACGCCTGTTTCAGAGCTTCTGTTGCGGATTGAACCACCAGCGCGTATTTCACCTGAGGAGTCCACCACTACAAAGGACATACATACAGTTGGGTTCTATGTATTCTGCTACGTCTTTGAAGGCGTGGAATTTTTGATGTAGGGCTTTTGACTGCTCGGCCCTCCTTGTGGAATTCGGGGTGCATGTTTTTAGGGAGTGGATTAATTTTGAGATAGCGCCTCTGATCGTGAGCAATGTCTAATTTAGTGCTTTGCATTGACTCGTAGTTGATGCCGAGATTCTGGAGGATGTTTCGCCCGCCGGCACTCTGAGCTAGCCTTTCGTATTGAGATATAAGGTGCGCTTCCACAAGTTCCTCGAGGGTGTTGTGCGCACATACGGCTAGCAATTTAGCGTTGGCCGTCCTTATAGGTAGCCCAAGAGCCTGTTTATAGGCCCTCTGGATAATTCCCTCTATTTTCTCTTTCTCAGTCGCTTTGAGGCAGAGGTACGGGGTGATGTAGGTGATGCGGCTGAGCGTGAAGGCTTGTACCAACCTTATGAGGTTGGCTTCTTTCATGCCAGAGTGCCGGTTAGCAATTCTTGAGATGAGTTGCATCGTCTGTTGACCGCATGCTTCTAGTTTATGAATTGTGTTGCCGTTGCGCCCGTGAGCTTGCATGAAGAGGCCGAGTACACCGATGGTGGTCACCACCGCGTTCGCGCCTCCTCCGGCTCGCACAGTAATTTCTGGGGGTGGTGCAGTGTCGTATTTGTGGTTTGTATGGGCTCTGAATAAGAAGAGTTATGATTTTTGCGTGGAGCAGGTGAGGCCTTTGTCGGCCACGTATTTTTCAACCGTGTCTACAGTTTGTTGTAGCGTGGTTTCTATATCTCTATCGCTACCTTTAACCACCCACAGGGTGATGTCGTCGGCATACAGACCGTGGTGCAGATCTGGAATATGATTAAGTAGTTTCGGTAATCGGATCATTGCTAAATTAAAGAGGATGGGGGACAAGACTGATCCCTGTGGTGTGCCACGACTTCCAAGAGGGATCTTGTCCGATTGTAGTTCTCCTATTCTTGGTTCCGCTGTGCGGTGGTTGAGGAAATCTTTTATGCAGTTCTAGGTCCTCTGGCTTACACCTATGTACTGCGGATTCTCCAGTATAGCATGATGCACTACGTTGTCAAAGGCCTTTGTAAGATTAAGGTCCAGGACAGCCCGGGTACCATACTTATATATGTGGTCCAGAACTGGATGTTTAAGCTGAAGCATGACGTCTTGCGTGGAAAATTTTGGACGAAATCTAATTATGGAGTTCGGGAATAGGTTGCTGTCCTCCGCAATATTGTGGAGGTGGTTAAGTATGACGTGCTCCATGAGTTTTCTTACGAACGAAGTCAGAGAGATCGGGCGTAAGTTCTCGAGCTGTAGTCGCTTACCATGTTTAGGTATGAATATTATTTGTGCAAAGTGACAGTGGTGGCGTAGAAGTAGAGTATCCGCCTCGCGTGCAAGAGGACCGTGGTTCAATCGCGGTGCCTCGCAATTTACCACCGGATTAAAAAAAATCCGCGCGTTGATAAAATTGCATAAACAGGCTGATATGTCGCGCGCCTACGCGACAAGGTGTCACAGCTAAGCATGCGCCGTGGCAGCGGCGCCAACGTTATCACTCTGTGGTTGTGCTTAAAAGCGCCGGCATTCAAGCTGGCGCGCGCTTTCATTCCTGTAACATAGAACAGGGCAGTTCACCCGCCGTTAAGTTGATGGCTAAATAAAGCCGTATTGTTTCGCCCAACCGTTGCGCTGTCCTTCCGTTAGACACGACATAGACTGGCGACGAGGATGGCATGCTGCCAGCAAGGAACAAGCTCCGGCCGGACAGCAACAAAATTCACAGCCTGACCGATTACGCACGAACAGCTGAGGAGCAGTCGGTTGGGACAGTATGGCGAAGGCGACCACGAGTCTGCAACTGGGGCAAGTAGAACATTTAGACAATTCTACGAGCGATTGCACTAGCTACGAAGAACGCGTGCACGCGTACCTTCGCGCCAATAATGGCCCGGAGGACCGGAGAGTAGACACGTTCATCAGCATATTGGGTCCGCAAACGTATTCGCTCCTCAAGTCGCTTGCCGCTCCAGATAAGCCGTTCTCGAAGTCCCTGGAAAGCTTGTGCGAGCTGCTTGGTAAACATTTGGCCCCTGAACGGTCAGTGATAGGTGAGCGAGCGAAGTTTCATCGCCGAGGGCAGAAGGAACACGAAACGATACCACAGTATGTGGCGGAGTTACGGGCATTGGCGCAAACATGCGAGTTTTGTGCATTTCTTGACGAGTCGCTTCGAGACAGATTTGCCTGCGGTTTGCTCAGAGTCGACTTTCAATAACACTTGTTTTCGGAAGACAGGAATCTAACGTTTCAACGAGCCGTTCACCGCGCAACAGCTTTGGAAGCTGCGCTTGCCAAGGCTACAGCTGCTCATTCGAAGCCTAAAAGCGAGTTCGGGGTGCATCAGTTGCCTGTCAAGGGAACAACGAAATGTTTCCGCTGTAACTCAACTCACGCTACCAATGCGTGCCCGCATGTCAAGGCGACTTTTTTTTCTGCAACAAGAAAGGGCACATTCGGAAAGCCTGCCTAAGGTGGCAAGAGAAATTGCGGTCGAAGCGAAAGCGATCAGTACAGAATGTTTTGGTGTTACAACCATCAGAACCACCCCTGGAAAGTGTTGTAACGACAAAAGTAGAGACAGGAGATCCCATCATGCTCAGCTTAATCGTCGAGGGTGTTCCCTTGCAAATGGAACTTTACACGGGAGCCGCCGTTTCCGTAATGTCCCTGGGTCAGTTCCGCTCTCTTTTTCCGGCAGTACCTCTGAGGCAAACTAAGTTGACGCTCAGGACTTATGCGAGCGAACCTGTGAAGCCATGCGGTGTGTGTTTTCTTAGAGTTGAGCACAACAATCAGTGCCAGCGCTTGCCGCTGTACGTCCTTCCCCAGAGCGGGCCAGCACTGTTCGGGCGCAACTGGCTTCAGCAAGTGCGCGTCGATGGGAACCATGTTCGCGGCCTGCACCAGCTACAGGGGGAGACATTACTAAGCGCTCAACGATTTCCCGAGCTACAATCCTTGCTTGACCGCCATAAGGACCTCTTCAGGAATGAGCTAGGCACCATCCGTGGTGAGAAGGCGACTCTTGTTTTCAAAGATGAGAAAACGCCAAAATTTGTCAAAGCTCCGAAGCGTTACGTTTTCTCTAAAAGGTACTGTTGGGCAAGAGTTGTCTAGAAAAGAACAGATGGGCATATTGACACCGGTAACGAGTAGCGAGTACGCCACTCCGGTGGGGCCAGTTTTGAAGCGGGACGGGTCAGTAAGAGTATGCGGTGATTACAAGCTGACACTGAACCATATACTTGACGTAGAATATTACCCGTTACTCAAGCCCGACGAGCTGTTTGCAGCCCTCGCTGGCGGACAGCAATTCTCTAATATTGATCTCGACACGACGTACCAGCAAGTAGAAACGGACCGAGAGTCAAAACGGTACCTTACGCTTAATACCCACAAAGGTCTTTACGCCTTGAATCGTCTACCTTTTGGATTAGCTTCGGCACGTGCAATATTCCAAAAGATAATGGATATTATCTTGAAGGGCCTCAACTTCGTCTTTTGCTACATTGGCGATATCCTAATTACGGGTCGCTCAAAGGAACAACACTTGTAGAACCTTGACGTAGATTTAAAAAGGCTGTCAGAACGTGGAATTCGCGTGAAGCCCTCGAAGCACAAATTCTTTCGCGACGAGCTTACTTATCTGGGTCATCTAATAAACAAACACGGCATCCACCCAACGGAGGAAAAACTGGCCGCAATCACCAAGACACCGGCGCCAACTGATCAGCACCAACTTCAATCGCTGCTGGGCCTCATCAACTACTATGGAAAGTTCGTTCCAAACTTATTCACCGTTCTTTTCCCCTTAAACAGGCTCTTGCAGAAAGACGTCGCCTGAATTGGAAAACGGCTTGCGACCGCGCCTTTCAGCACATCAAGCAGCTGCTGGCGCCAGCTCCGATCTTGGCGCACTATGATCCAGGCCTGCCCCTGCAGTTATCGTGTGATGCGTCCGCCTACGGGGTAGGTGCAGTATTGTCACACATTTTTTCCAACGGTCAGAATTTTCCGGTGTCGTATTTGTAGTCTGTAGGGGCTCTGAATAAGAAGAGTTCTGATTTTTGCGTGGAGCTGGTGAGGCCGTTGTCGGTCACGTATTTTTCAACCGTGTCTACAGCTTGTTGTAGCATGGTTTCTATATCTCTAACGCTACCTTTAACCCCCACAGGGTGATCTCGTCCGCGTACAGACTGTGGTGTACATCTGGAAACTGATTAAGTAGTTCCGATAATCGGATCATTGCTAAATTAAAGAGGAAGGGGGACAAGACTGATTCCTGTGGTGTGCCACGACTTCCGAGAGGGATCTTGTCCGATTGTAGTTCTCCTATTCTTGGTTCCGCTGTGCAGTGGCTGAGGAAATCTTTATGCATTTCTAGGTCTTCTGGCCTACACCTAGGTACTGCGGATTCTACAGTATATCATGATGCGCTACGTTGTCAAAGACCTTTCTAAGATCAAGGTCCAGGACAGCCCGGGTACCATTCTTAGATATGTGGTCCAGGACTTCATCTTTAAGCTGAAGCATGACGTCTTGCGTGGAAAGCTTCGGACGAAATCTAATTATAGAGTTCGGGAATAGGTTGTTGTCCTCCGCAATATTGTGGAGGCGGTTAACTATGACGTGCTCCATCAGTTTTCCTGCGCACGAGGTCAGAGAGATCGGGCGTAAGTTCTCGAGCTGTAGTCGCTTACCATGTTTAGGTGTGAATATTATTTGTGCATTACGACAGCGGTGGTGTAGAAGTAGAGTTTCCGCCTCGCGTGCAAGAGTACCGTGGTTCAATCGCTGTGCCGCGCAATTTACCACCGGATTAAAGAAAATCCGCGTGTTGATAAAATTGCATAAGCAGGCCTGGAGTTTGGCCTGATCCCGGTGACCTGAACCGGCATTGCACTCCCTCACCAGAGCAGGATTGGCCACCCTGGTGAAGTACGTGGCCACAACCTCCTATATAATTACAATAATCAAACCCCGGCCCTTAGTCCCCAGCAGCTGCGAAGCAACTGACCACGGCGGTGGTCAGAACTGTGACGCAGCAGAGGGTGCTAAGAATACCTGCGTCCGAACAGGCCGCCATCGGAATCTGAACCTGGCAACGTTTAACGCTAGAACGTCATCTAGTGAGGCGAGTCTAGCAGTGCTATTGGAGGAATTAGAGGGCAGTATATGGGATGTAATAAGGCTCAGTGAAGTTAGGAGGACAAAACAAGCATATAAAGTGCTAAAAAGCGGGCACGTGCTGTGCTACTGGGGCTTAGCGGAGAGACGAGAACTAGGAGTCGGATCTCTGCTTAATAAGGATATAGCTGGTAACATACAGGAATTCTATACCATTAGCGAGAGGGAGGCAGGTCTTGTTGTGAAACTTAATAAGAGGTACAAGTTGAAGGTAGTACAGGTCCACGCCCCTACATCCAGTCATGATGACCAGGAAGCCGAAAGCTTCTATGAAGACGCGGAATCGGCGATGAGTAAAGTCAAAACAAAATACACTATACTGATTAGCGACTTCAATGCCAGGGCAGGCACAAAGCAGGCTGGAGCCTATGCGAATATGGCATAGGCTGTAGGAATAGCAGGAGAGAGTTACTAGTAGAGCTTGCAGAAAGGAATAATATGCAGGTAATGAATACCTTCTTCCGCAAGCGGCATAGGCGAAAGTGGACGTGGAGGAGCCCGAATGGCGAGACAAGAAATGAAACAGACCTTATACTCTGCGCTAACCCTGGCATTACAGAAGATGTAGGCGTGCTCGGCAAGATGCGCTGCAGTGACCATAGGATGGTAACTCGAATTAGCCTAGACTTGAAGAGGGAACGGAAGAAACTGGTACATAAGAAGCCGATCAATGAGCTAGCGGTAAGAGGGAAAGCAGAGGAATTCCGGATCAAGCTACAGAAAAGGTATTCGGCTTTAACTTAGGAAGAGGACCTTAGTGTTGAAGCAATGAACGACAATATTATGGGCATCATCAAGGAGTGTGCAATAGAAGCCGGTGGCACTTCCGTTAGATAGGATACGAGTAAGCTATCGCAGGCGACGAAAGATCCGATCAAGAAACGCCAATGTATGAAAGCTTCTAACCCTGCAGCAAGAATAGAACTGGCAGAACTTTCCAAGTTAAACAACAAGCGTGGGACGGCTGACATAAGGAGGTATAATATGGATAGAATTGAACATGCTCTCAGGAACGAAGGAAGCCTAAAAGCAGTGAAGAAGAAACTAGCAATAGGCAAGAATCAGATGTATACGTTAAGAGACATAGCCGGCAATATTATTACTACTATAGATGAGATAGTTCAAGTGGCTGAGGAGTTCTATAAAGATTTACACAGTACCAGTGGCCCCCGCGACAATAATGGAAGAGAAAATAGCCTGGAGGAATTTGAAATCCCACAAGTAACGCCAGAAGAAGTAAAGAAAGCCTTGAGAGTTATGCAAAGGGGGAAAGCAGATGGGGAGGATCAGGAAATAGCAGATTTGTTGAAGGATGGTGGGCAGATTGTTCTAGAAAATCTGGCCACCCTTTATACGCAATGCCTCATGACCTCGAGCGTACCGGAATCTTGGAAGAACGCTAACATAATCCTAATTCATAAGAACGGGGATGCCAAGGACTTGAAAAATTATAGACCAATCAACTTACTGTCCGTTGCTTACAAAGTATTTACAAAGGTAATTCAAACAGAATCAAGAACACCTTAGACTTCTGTCAACCAAAGTACCAGGCAGGATTTCGCAAAGTCTACTTACCAATAGACCGTATTCACACTATCAATCAGGTGATAGAGAAATGTGTGGAATATGCGGAAATGTGCGGAATTGAGCCACCGCAGTCCTCCATAAAGAAAGCAACAAAATCCCAATAAAGAAAGGTGTCAGAGAGGGAGATACGTCTTTCCAATGCTATTGACGGCGTGTTTACAGGAGGTATTTAGAGACCTGGATTCGGAAGAATTGGGGATAAGAGTTAATGGCGAATACCTTAGTAATTTAGTGATCTGCTGATAATATTGCCTTCCTTACTAACTCAGGGGACCAATTGCAATGCATGCTCACTGACCTGGAGAGGCAAAGCGGAAGAATGGCTCTAAAAATTCATGTGCAGAAAACTAATCTTTGACAATCTCGGATGAGAACAGCAGTATACGATTAGTAGCGAGGTACTGGAAGTGGTAAGAGAATACATCTGCTTAGGGCAGATAGTGACCGCCGATCCCGATCATGAGACTGAAATAATCAGAAGAATAAGAATGGGCTGGGGTGCGTTTGGGAGGCATTCTCAGATCAGGAACAGCAGGTTGCCATTATCCCTCAAGATAAAAGTTTATAACAGCTGTGTCTTACCAGTACTCACGTACGGGGCAGAAACCTGGAGGCTTACGAAAAGAGTTCTACTCAAATTGTGGATGACGCAACGAGCTATGGAAAGAAGAATGATGGGTGTAACGTTAAGGGATAAGAAAAAAGCAGATTGGGTGAGGGGACAAACGCGAGTTAATAAAATCTTAGTTGAAATCAAGAAAAATAAATGGGGACATGGGCAGGACATGTAATGAGGAGGGAAGATAACGATGATCATTAAGGGTTACTGACTGGATCCCAAGGGAAGAGAAGCGTAGCTGGGGGTGGCAGAAAATTAGGTGGGCGAATGAGATTAAGAAGTTTGCAGGGACAACATCGCTACAATTAGTACATGACCGGGGTAGTTGGAGAAATATGGGAGAGGCCTTTGCCCTGCAATGGGCGTAATCAGGATGATGATGATGATGGTGATGATGATAATGATAATTAATTGTGCATGCTTCCGTTTCGAGGGAATAGAACATGTTTCCCAACAGCGGTTGAAGTACTCTGTTATGGCAGTGATAGATGCGTCGTCTAGATTTCGGAGGGCCTTATTTGTTATGACACTGGAGCCTGGTGCAGATTTAGTGCAGTTTCAGCAAGAAGGCTCGTACTTCAGCCTCTAAAATGGGTACGTCTAGGCTAAGATTCTCCGGACCAGCGTATGGCTTCTGGGGGATTTGTGCATTTGTGCCTATGTACCGGGTTCTGAGCTCTGTCAGGAGCTCGTCGTTCGTGCCCTGGTATTGGTGAGGGATCTTATTGAGGTCTGTCCTCTGCTTGGATTTAGTCTTCTTCGGGTCCATAAGATATTGGAGGAAATTCCACGTTTTGGCTAGACCGAGTTGTCCCTTCGTGCTGTCGCATACCTGATCTCATTGGTGTTTGGTTAATTGGTCAGCGTATTCTTCGATTTCCATATAAATTTAGGCGATGCGCAAGTGGAGTATACGGTTTACTTTATTCTTTATTCAGCAGGTTTGCATGCTCTTTATGGCTTCCCACAAGTGTAGGAGGCGGCTATCCGCCTCGACCAGACCATCGTCTTCAGGGATTTCGCTCGAGGCGCCGTTTTACGCAACCTCTGAAATACCCGATCCAGGCCTCGAGATAGTTTATATGCTCGGTGGCGATTGTCTCCCGAAGCTGGCGGAGATTGAAAAATGGTGCCAACGCTTCCTGCTGATTTTGTGTCGTGTCCTTTGCCCGCTCAGGTGTGTGTGTGTGTGTGTGTGTGTGTGTGTGTGTGTGTGTGTGTGTGTGTGTGTGTGTGTGTGTGTGTGTGTGTGTGTGTGTGTGTGTGTGTGTGTGTGTGTGTGTGTGTGTGTGTGTGTGTGTGTGTGTGTGTGTGTGTGTGTGTGTGTGTGTGTGTGTGTGTGTGTGTGTGTGTGTGTGTGTGTGTGTGTGTGTGTGTGTGTGTGTGTGTGTGTGTGTGTGTGTGTGTGTGTGTGTGTGTGTGTGTGTGTGTGTGTGTGTGTGTGTGTGTGTGTGTGTGTGTGTGTGTGTGTGTGTGTGTGTGTGTGTGTGTGTGTGTGTGTGTGTGTGTGTGTGTGTGTGTGTGTGTGTGTGTGTGTGTGTGTGTGTGTGTGTGTGTGTGTGTGTGTGTGTGTGAGAGAGAGATATCGAATGCAAGCGCGCTTTATAATAAAGATATTCCGAACTGTATCCATTTCTGCAATCAGTCCTCGCCGATTGGTAAATTGCCAAAACTCCCCATATGACATGATGTGTGCGCACACATTATGCATGATCAGACCAAACAAAAGAAAAACAATAATTTCCTAGTCTACACATATTTTGCCACAACCCTCCGCTGCTGGTGAAAAGGCTTTGGGTTGCGCCTAATCCGCCAGTCTTTCACCTGACATCACAAAACCGTGACAACTGAACTCTTCAAGATTACGTGTACACATTAAAGACACATTAATATGCCGAAGAAAACACTTTTTTCGTAAGATGCGAAGCTAACGGAGCAATGATAGAAGCAAAATTCCTCAAAAAACAACGAAAGTATGAGTAGAGCTCGATGAGTCTTCGAAGTTCCTTCAGGGTCATTGGTTTTGGTAAATCTGTGACAGCGCGAAGTTTGGAAACCGTCTTTGGAAACCACGTGTCCAAGTATCATTAGTTGCTTGGCTCCAAAGTGATATTTCTTCATATTGAGGAGGCCTGCGTTAGTTAAGCACTGCAAGACCTGCTCGAGACGGCACAGATGAGAGGCGAAGTCACGAAAAGACGACCACATCATCAAGGTAACATAAGCAGGTCTTCAATTTTAGACCACGGAGGAAATTGTCCATCATCCGTTCAAAAGTAGCAAGAGCATTGAAAAGACCAAATGGCATAACGTTAAATTCATACAGGCCTGCTGGTGTTACAAAAGCTGTTTTGGGGCGATCGGCTGGTGCCATGGGCACTTGCCGATAGCCGGAATGTAAGTCGAGTGAGGAAAAGTACCCAGCGCCTTGCAAATAATCGAGGGCGCCCTCAATGCGCGGCAAAGGATATGCGTCTCTGGGCGTTATCTTGTAAAGACGGCGGTAGTCCACGTAAAACAAGATGGACCCATACTATTTCTTCATAAGGACTACAGAGGATGCCCAGGATCAACTGCGCGCTAAAGCATATCGCTGAATTGGTCTTCAATAGCACGGCGTTCTGTGGGTGACACGCGATAAAGTCGCTCGCGTAGCGGAGCGTGGACGCCCATATTGATCTCGTGATAACCGTCGATGTGCGGCCCAAAGTCGCTTGTTGACAGTCGAATGTGGAGGAGTACTTGCGAATCACGTAAGGAATTTAAGGGAACGTTGTGAGGGACTCAGGTCGGTATCCATAGAACTGTCGAAGACGTCCGGAGGAGACAGAGGGCAAGCAGGGCAACAAGCCAATGTACTGATCTCGGAGCAGTTGCCGTCAAGAGGGGCATCGAACATGGTCGTAGAGTCGATGCGCTCAAGATGTCCATGGCACTCACCGCGACGCAGAGGGAGGAGCGAGGCATAATCGTTGGAGACAAGCACGTGAGTGAGACTCCTGTTGACAGTAAGGACGGTGAAGGGAAGAGAACATCGTCGATGAACAAACACATGCGACTGTGTAAAAAGAGCAGTGGTATCTATAACCCCGTTGGAACGGGCAGTTGCAATCGCAGATGAGTGCGGAGGCATCGTAGTGTCGTCAGCAACGAGCAGCTAGGCGCCGGAAACATCAGCAACATCAAGTTGGGCGTCAGGACGCGGCGAAAGTTCGACTTCGGCGCGCAAACAGTCAATGACGGCCTTGTGATCGGAAAGGAAGTCCCACCCCTACAAGATGTCGTATGAGCATGAAGACATAACAACAAATACGGCTGTGTACGTGAGTCCTTGAATGGTGATGCGGGTAGTGCATGCAGCAACACGGATAATGTCCTGTGCGCTTGCTGTACGGAGCGACAGGGCAGACAAGAGTCTCATTACTTTTCGAGCGGAAATTACAGAAACGGCGGTTCCTGTGTCGACTAGCGCAAGTGCAACGATTCCATCTACAGATACTTCAATAACGTTTGTCGGAGAACAGCGAGGCCTTGTGCTGTTCGACACAGACGCAGTTCTTGCTTCGGGAACTGCGGCTACTAGTTTTCCTGTTCAGTAGGAGTCGGACGACGACGCATTGGCGAAAGCGAAGGACGTCGAGGACATGGCGAGCGGCGCTCGTGGGCAGGGTTGGCGGTGCGTAGAGAAGTCGGACATGATTCAAGATGCGCCGAGAAGAACGGAACTGGAGGGGCGTATATGATGGTGAAGGTTGGCCAGCCCGGGTAAGCCACGAGCGACGTCGATAGAACCGTGCCACATGACCAGGGATGCCGCAATAGAAGCAATGAAACAATAGTTCGGCAGCGGTGCACCGCAGAGCAACAACTACTTTCTGTATCTTCTGCAGCTTTCGGCACGTGCCCATCTACCGTGCAAGGCATCGCTTCGTCACTGGTCCGGTGCTATCAGCGGCCGTCAGCGGATAATTGCAAGAATTACAAGCTTCGAGTGGCCGAACAGCGCATTCACAAGGACGCACCTGGTGGACCAATCTGCCTATATTAGGCGCGACGCCACAGCTGAGTCTTCAATTCGGCAGCGGTGCACCACAGAGTAACAACGAATTTCTGTATCTTCTGCAGCTTTCGGCACGTGCCCATCTACCGTGCAAGGCATTGCTTCGTCGTTGGTTCAGTGCTATCAGCGGCCGTCAGCGGATAATTGCAAGAATTACAAGCCTCGAGTGGCGGAACAGCGCATTCACAAGGACGCACCTGGTGGACCAATCTGCCTATATTAGGCGCGACGCCTCAGCTGAGTCCTCAGTTCGGCAGCGGTGCACCACAGACCAACAACGAATTTCTGTATCTTCTGCAGCTTTCAGCACGTGCCCATCTACCGTGCAAGGCATTGCTTCGTCGTTGGTTCGGTGCTATCAGCGGCCGTCAGCGGATAATTGCAAGAATTACAAGGCTCGAATGGCCGAACAGCGCAATCACAAGGACGCACCTGGTGGACGAATCTGTCTATATTAGGCGCGACTCCTCAGCTGAGTCTTCAGTTCGGCAGCGGTGCACCACAGAGTAACAACGAATTTCTGTATCTTCTGCAGCTTTCGGCACGTGCCCATCTACCGTGCAAGGCATTGCTTCGTCGTTGGTTCGGTGCTATCAGCGGCCGTCAGCGGATAATTGCAAGAATTACAAGCCTCGAGTGGCGGAACAGCGCATTCACAAGGACGCACCTGGTGGACCAATCTGCCTATATTAGGCGCGACGCCTCAGCTGAGTCCTCAGTTCGGCAGCGGTGCACCACAGACCAACAACGAATTTCTGTATCTTCTGCAGCTTTCGGCACGTGCCCATCTACCGTGCAAGGCATTGCTTCGTCGTTGGTTCGGTGCTATCAGCGGCAGTCAGCGGATAATTGCAAGAATTACAAGCCTCGAGTGGCGGAACAGCGCATTCACAAGGACGCACCTGGTGGACCAATCTGCCTATATTAGGCGCGACGCCTCAGCTGAGTCCTCAGTTCGGCAGCGGTGCACCACAGACCAACAACGAATTTCTGTATCTTCTGCAGCTTTCGGCACGTGCCCATCTACCGTGCAAGGCATTGCTTCGTCGTTGGTTCGGTGCTATCAGCGGCAGTCAGCGGATAATTGCAAGAATTACAAGCCTCGAGTGGCGGAACAGCGCATTCACAAGGACGCACCTGGTGGACCAATCCGCCTATATTAGGCGCGACGCCTCAGCTGAGTCCTCAGTTCGGCAGCGGTGCACCACAGACCAACAACGAATTTCTGTATCTTCTGTAGCTTTCAGCACGTGCCCATCTACCGTGCAAGGCATTGCTTCGTCGCTGCTTCGGTGCTATCAGCGGCAGTCAGCGGATAATTGCAAGAATTACAAGCTTCGAGTGGCGGAACAGCGCATTCACAAGGACGCTCCTGGTGGACGAATCTGTCAATATTAGGCGCGACGCCTCAGCTGAATTTCTGTACCTTCTGCAGGTGAGCAATATCCTTTTCTATTGTATAAAGGCCGAAATCTTCACTGTGCACTGCTGCCAAACACAGCAAACATCGTATTTGACACTGCCATTGATTTGGTTGGGTACTTCTGTAAGGCACTTGCGATACTTAAACGTAAATGAGTAAGGACGTGAAAGATATTGCCAAGGCGCTTGAGGACCTGAGGCGAGAACTAAGGACAGATCTCAGGTCATTGATAGAACTTGTGAAAAGCTGCAACGATACCTGTGATGGTGTCGATGAAATCATAAGTCAAATGAAAGAACTCGGAAAGGAAGTCCAAAGTCTTTCAAACAAAAGCAAAGAGCTGGAAGCTGAAAAATGCAGATTGAGTGAAAGGATAGATCAATTACAACAGTATCAAAGGATGAAGAACTTGCAAACAAAAGGAGTGCCTGAGGAAGGTGACGTCGTCGATGTTGTGAGGAGGATCGGGAGTACTCTGAATGAGCCGATCGCTGATTCGGACATTGACATCTGCCATCGTGTGCTCACATCAAACTCCTCCGTAACAAACATTGTCCGTTTTGTACAACGCACAAAACGGGACAAAATTCTACAAAAAGCGGGAAAGCAGAGGATGTCTACATAAGATGTTGATTATGGTCGAGATGGCACACCCATTTATGTGAACGGAACCTGACCCGCTCAAACAATATAATTCTGGGTGCTTGACCGCTCAGAAAAATGTAGCAGTATGGAAGTTTGTGTGGGGGACTGGCGGGAAAATTTTTGCCAGCAAGGACGAGCGAACCACAAGCCACAGAATTAGCAGTGCTGTTGACATCGAGCAGATAATTTTATGGAAAAACATTACAAGCTGTACAGTGCAAAAGAGCTCTAGTAGAAGGCATACCACAGGAATGCCACTATTATGAATGTGATCATATCAATGAAAAATACAAAAAAGTCGAAGGAAAGTTTTCAGCAATTCATCTAAATATGAGAGGCCTTAAAAGTAATGTTCAAGAGCTTGAAATGTTTCTGCAGTCATCTAGCTTAAAATTTACTGTTATGGTACTTACGGACACTAGGCTGTCAGATGAAACCGAACCTCCCTACCTTCAAGGTTACAAATGGGAAAGCATAAGTAGAAAAAACTAAAGAGGTGGTGGGATAGCCATTTACTTAAAAGATAATTTACCGCCTAAGGTATTAGGTAGCATGTGCAGAATGGATCAAAATGTCGAGAGCTTATCGGTGAAAGTGTTTAACACCGCTGTCTGCGCCGTGTACAGGCCACCTTCTGGCTGCGTATCTGAATTCATGCCGTTTCTTGAAAATTCACTTTGCTCTTTTAGCTCGGCGAAGG